>NW_028274807.1:160150545-160453575 GCF_037043125.1 Eumetopias jubatus
AGTAGAGAAACAGGTACATAAACAAATGAGGTATCCATTGTCATGGAGAAAACACAGGGAAATATCAGTGCCTGGAGTATTTGAGGATGTGATATTTGAGCTCGTTGCTGTGTGTTGAGAAGCCATTAGCTCAGAGAGCTCACAGGAGAGCATGCCAGGCAGAGGGAACATGAGATGCAAAGTCTTGAGGCTGGAGGGGTTTGGAGTGGAGTGGGGGAGAACAGGGTCACAGGTGGAGAGGGCCACCTTATAGGATGTTAAGTCAGCCCTCACCTTCTCGGTTCTCTCCTGCAGGAATCATCTGAGTCCTTCACTGTGGCATCCAGCCCAGCCCGGCGGCTGCGAAGTGATCCTCTCACCTCCAGCCCTGGGCGAAGCTCCCGTCGCACAGATGCCCTGACCTCCAGCCCTGGCCGTGATCTTCCCCCCTTTGAGGATGAGTCTGAGGGGCTTCTAGGCACAGAGGGACCCCTGGATGAAGAGGAAGAAGATGGAGAGGAGCTTATCGGAGATGGCATGGAGAGGTATTTTCATTCAAAGCGGGGTACTCAGCAGATAGTTTTGCAGAGAGCCCATTGTGTACCCAGTGACCTTGCTTTGGGTACAGGGGAAGCAGAGGAATCAGTATCCTTGCCTATGAGTGCACCTTGATGCAGGATCTAGGGAGAGACAGACAAGTCCAAGGAACCACAACATAGGCCCGAGTAACTTGCTGTATCATAGACTGGGCCCTAAGGCCTGGGTAAGCCTCAACTCTGTAAGATGCGCACCTCAGGGGATGCAAGGAGTGTCTCCTGTGGTGGACCACATCAGGGATGCCAAGGATGACTTGGAAGAATAGGAAGCAGGCAGCTGAGTGTTTTTCTGCAACTTCAAAGAAACCGGGGTGGGTGGGCGGAGGGGGCACCTGATTAATCAAGATTTCGATGCAATTCAGCAAATATTTATTACACCTGATCTGTACCTGGCCCTGAGTTAGATATTTTCACACTTGTTAATAAAAGTAGAAACATGTATTAAAGGTTATCAGACTTTTTTTTTTTTTTAAGATTTTATTTATTTATTTGACAGAGAGAGACAGCGAGAGCAGGAACACAAGCAGGGGGAGTGGGAGAGGGAGAAGCAGGCTTCCCGCTGAGCAGGGAGCCCGATGTGGGACTCGATCCCAGGACCCTGGGATCATGACCTGAGCCGAAGGCAGACGCTTAACGACTGAGCCACCCAGGCGCCCAAAGGTTATGAGACTTAATGGTAAGGTAATGGAGTAGGCTCTGCAAGGGAGCAGGGTTCGATTTCTCCTGCTGCTCTACCCCATATTTACAACCAGGATTTGGTAGATACGCTAGTAGTAGAATTATTTGAAATGCCCAGAGCCTTATGAAGACTCTCCTTTGGGGCCTTCTTTTACCCTGACTCAGGAGTTCCAAACATGGTGTCCAGGCCATCCCACAATCCACGGGGTGAGCCACCGGAGGGACTTGGAAGGGCTCCCTGGACCTTTCGGATCTTTACTTTAAGGACCATCACCGCAGATGATGAGAGCGGATGTGCCGTATGTGCCACACTATGGAAGGAATTGGGAGCCTTTGGACAAATCAGCCAGCTCTGAAGTTTTTACGTGGACATACGCTTTGAATTCTCCGCAGCATATATCTAGGGATGGCATCGCTGGCTCACATGTTAACTCTGTGCTTCATCTTCTGAGGAACTGCTAGACCTTTTTCCAGAAGAGCTCTACCACTTTACATTCCCACGAGTGGTGTATGGGGGTTCTAGTTCCCTGTGGTCCTTGCAGACACCTGTTATTTTCTGGTTTTCAGTGATAGTCGTCCCAGTGGGTGTGAGGTGATGTCTCGTGGGGGTTTTGATTTGTACTTCTCTGGTGGTTAATGATGTGGAACACCTTTTTATGCGCTTACAGGCTATTTGTATATCTTTGGAGAAATGTCTATTCAAATCTTTTGCCCATTTTATGATTGGATTGCTTGATTTTTTTTTTTTTTATAGAGTTGTAAGAGGTTTTAAAATTTATTCCGGGTACAGGTCTCTTATCAGATAACTGATTTGCAAATATTTTCTTCTCAGTCTCACTTTTTTAAAATTTTATTTTTTTTTAAGATTTTATTAGAGAAAGCAAGCGAGAGAGAGAGCACAAGGTGGGGGAGCAGCACAGGCAGAGGGAGAAGCAGACTCCCCGCCGATCAAGGAGCCCAACACGGGGCTCGATCCCCTAGGACCCTGGGATCATGACCTAAGCCGAAGGCAGATGCTTAACCGACTGAGCCACCCAGGCGCCCCCCCCCTTTTTAATGGTGTCTTTTGAGGTACAGAAGTTGTTAATTTTGATAAAACCTAATTTATTAATTTTTTATGGACCAATTAGAATTTCACTGAGGACAGAGGACATCTCATGTGACTTAAAATTTTCTCAACGAGTCAGACAAATATCTTTTAACTGAGAACATTTAAGAATTCAGAAATGGATCAGCCCACACATCTACCTGGCTCCTCTGGGATCTGTTTCTGGCATCAGCAACATGGGATTACTTATTCTGAGTTTATTCAAAAAAAGAAAAAAAAGGTAGTAGGTCACCCCCAATCACCATTTACTCTGAAAAAAGGGAGAATTCCAGAGGATCATCTTGGGGAGGTAGTGTGGTATCAGAGAACAAGCCTGCAGGTTGTGGTTGGACTGTGTTTTGACACCCGGCTCTGCTGAGTGGCTCTTGGCAAAAGCCCTATCATCCCCAAAACCCTGTTTCCTCATCTTTCAGATGGAGTAATGATGTCTGCCTCCCAGAATTGCAGGGAGGAAAGCCGTCCTTGCTCTCAGTGGGTTCTTTGTCCACACAGCATTCCCTTTCAGATACCTGACAGGTGACATCGTGGAAAACAAGTCCTTGGAGGTGTTGGAGTAGCTGAGAGGGTTGAGCCAGTGGACAGGCATTTCAGAGAAGCTGGTTTGGCTGATGTCAATAGAAGACCTTCCCAGTACTTGAAGGGGTTTGATGTGGCATTGTCTGGGAGGGGAAGGTGCAGGGAGAATTTCTGCCCTCTTGGGGAGGTGGGGCCGGCTGTCTGAAGGGCCTTTCTGCCTGAAGGTTTTCTGGTTCTTCAAATTTCTGTTTCTTTTTGGATGCTCAGAGCTGTCTGGAGGTCCCCTCCCTCTGTTTTTTATTATGGTAGATACACATAACACAGAATTTACCATCGTAAACATCTTTAAGTGTCCAGTTCAAGGGCATTAAGCACACTCTCGTTGTTGTGCAACCGTCTTCAGAACTTTTTCACCTCCCCAAACTGAATCCTACAGTATTTGTCCTTTGTGATTGGCTTAGTTCACTGAGGCCATTGTCCTCAAGATTCACCCACATTGTAGCACAGTCAGACTTTCTTCCTTTTGGAGACTGAATGATATTCCATTGTATGCATAGACCACACTTTGTTGGAGATCCTTTTGGAGCCTTTGTATTTCTGGCCTGCCCAGGCTGGAGTAGGCCCAGTTCCTGGGCCCGCTTTTGTTTTGTTTTTGATACTAACGGGGTCTGTTTTGGGGCTCCCTCAGGGACTATCGTGCCATCCCAGAACTGGATGTCTACGAGGCCGAGGGCCTGGCCCTGGACGATGAGGACGTCGAGGAGCTGACAGCCAGTCAAAGGGAGGCAGCAGAACGGGCCATGCGGCAGCGTGACCGAGAGGCCGGCCGGGGTCTGGGCCGCATGCGTCGCGGGCTCCTGTACGGTAGGCTCAAATGTCTGCACCTCCAAGGGTGCAAGGCTGGTCCTAGCTTCCAGAGCTTTGGTGGGGGCTGGAAAAGGAGTTCTGGGGAAGGCAGGTGGGAGGCGGTGGGAAAATTGCATTTGAGGATACCCTTTTGGCCCCCAGACAGCGATGAGGAGGATGAGGAGCGCCCCTCCCGGAAACGCCGCCAGGTAGAGCGGGCCACAGAGGACGGCGAGGAGGACGAAGACATGATCGAGAGCATCGAGAACCTGGAGGACCTGAAGGGCCACTCCGTGCGTGAGTGGGTGAGCATGGCAGGCCCACGCCTGGAGATCCACCACCGCTTTAAGAACTTTCTGCGCACCCACGTGGATGGCCATGGCCACAACGTCTTTAAGGAACGCATCAGCGATATGTGTAAAGGTGTGGCTTCCACGTGTCCCCGCTGCCTCTCACCGCAGTCTGCCTTGCAGAATTCTTCCTCAGAGGGTCATTCACTTGGGCCTTTAACAGCATGTTTAATAGAAATATGAAGTGCAGGGAATACTGAGCCACTTGCCCGTTGCCGGACAGGAGCTAGCACCTGAAGCCCGAGATGTCCGTCATCAGGCAGATACAAAAAGCATTGCATGTCTGCACTAGGACGCTCTGCTGGCTGTCCAGGGATGACAGCTGAACCACAAAAGTGTCTGACGTGCTTAGAAGGTGGCAGATTTAATGTCGAAGTCTGGATTACTACTTTAATCAGAAAATAGAACATTCCTGTATACAGGAATTAAAAGGAGGCACTTGGATCTTGGTCCGCTGCTGTACACACCACTCCCTTTTGTCTTGTATTTGATGCAGTTTATTCACAGGTTTCCTTCCTGGTCCTTTTAGGCATTTTGAATTTGTAGCCTTCCTGCACTTATCGTTTCACTTAATGTGATTTCATACATCGTGTGATGTCCGCATTTTTAGATTGGGAAATTGAGGCTTAAGATGTGTCACTTGCTGAGTCACACAGCTAAAGCAGGGCAGGTTTAGAAATCAGGGCTGGGGTTTCCAGCTCCAAGTCAAGGGTGGGGGGCGTGGGGGGCAGGCCTTCCTCCTTGCACAGGGAGAGGGAAATTGCCTGCTGTGTCCCTGGCTGAACTCTGTGCTTAGTCTTTCTTCTCGCCTCCAGAGAACCGCGAGAGCCTGGTGGTGAACTATGAGGACCTGGCGGCCCGGGAGCACGTCCTGGCCTACTTCCTGCCAGAGGCGCCAGCAGAGCTGCTGCAGATCTTTGACGAGGCTGCGCTGGAGGTCGTGCTGGCCATGTACCCGAAGTACGACCGCATCGCCAGCCACATCCACGTGCGCATCTCCCACCTGCCTCTTGTAGAGGAGCTACGCTCGCTGAGGTGAGCCAAGGGCAGGCGAGCCTGAGGCCCTGCATCCTCAGCACCCCGTGGCTCAGCTTCGTTCAGGGGAGCTCCAACGGGGCCATGGGTTTCTGGGCGGGCTGGCTGTGGCCAAGCAGCGCCCTCCCCTCCCGGCACTCTTGCTTGGACCAGGTGCGATGGTGTGGATCTGGTGGGATCCAGGTTTTCTGGATCCACCTCACTTAGAGTGCTGATCTCTGGAGGGCATGGGTCAGTCATCAGCCTGCAGGCCTCTGATAGGCCCTCTCGTCCCTGCAGGCAGCTGCACCTGAACCAGCTGATCCGCACCAGTGGGGTGGTGACCAGCTGCACGGGCGTCCTGCCCCAGCTCAGCATGGTCAAGTACAACTGCAACAAGTGTAACTTCGTGCTGGGGCCCTTCTGTCAGTCCCAGAACCAGGAGGTGAAGCCGGGCTCCTGCCCTGAGTGCCAGTCGGCTGGCCCCTTTGAAGTTAACATGGAAGAGGTGAGAGTCTGTGCCTGCTGGTGGCTGCTCTTCCTGTCTACGCCGGGCCTTCCCCACCTCTAAGGCAGTTAGATGAGCGTGGCAGCCTCGGGAAACAAGATGGACTTGTGCACTGGCCACACCCTGAGGCGAACCAGATCTATCTGGCCAGCCTGTTTAGTTTGGCCCGTGGGGTGTTTTTCAAGAATTCAAGCCAATATTTTAAAACCAGGACATTTTGTTTAAAATGTCAAAGTTGAAGGTTTTTCTTTTAAAAAAAAAAGGAAGGTCTGGTAAAACTGGACTCACTCCTTGTTCAGCTATCTCCTTAGTAAGGCACCTGCTTTCCCATCCCTCACTCCCATGAGGCTTTCCCTTGGCGTTTCTGGTACTTGCCTCTCTGTGGGCCTCTCGTTGGGGGCCTCTAGATTATAACTAGCTTAGACATTGCTGTGCTGGATTCAGGAGGCCCTGCTGAAAGCTTCTGGGCTGTTTGCCTTTGTATTTGAATGACTTGATCTGTAGATTCGGGGTCATCGCAATACCTTTGGGGGATGCCCAAATCCCGTTTACTGCCTTGCTGCCGTGCATGCTGGCGGCGAAGCTCTCAGCACTGCACATTTGAGAAGTGCCCTAGCTGGGACCTCCTTACCAGAAAGCGCCTGAGAGTTTCTGCTTGTGGCAGCCCACAGCCGAAAACACCTGCTCAAAAGCTCAGGTGCACCTTGCCTTGGGGAGGGTGAGCCTGTGCCTTTGCCCAGAGTCTTCCCCTGCCTGTTTAGCTCACCCTCTTTAAGAGTCCGCTTTCCCGGAAGCTCCTTGAGAAAGAAGGCTCTTACATAGGAGCAGGGTTTCAGGCTCTGCTTCTACACGAGTAATAATTACAGCTGAAGTTTCTGGGATACTTGCAAGGTACCTAGTGGGTGGGTGATGTATAATTCAGTTTTCATCACACTTTTTGAGGCAGGTGATATTATTGACCCCAAAGTCACCCAGCTAGAAAGAGGCCCAAAGGATTAGAACTCAGGATCCAGAGCAACTGCTTTTAACAGCTGTATTATGTGGTCTCTTTTCTAGACAATAAGTGAAGTAATGGACATTAAATTGCATAGCACAACATTGGCATGTGACTTTTGGCCATAGAACCCACACTTAGTGGAGCTCACTGTTGGGCATTGATTTAAGTGCTTTGGATGTGTGACATGACTTTTTTTTTAAGATTTTATTTACTTAGAGCTTGCATGAGTGGGGCAGGGGGGACTCCCTGCTGAGCTGGGAGCTCTGTGTAGGGCTCACTCCCAGGACCCTGAGATCATGACCTGAGTCAAAGGCAGACGCTTAACTGACTGAGCCACCCAGGCACCCCATATGACGTGATTTAACTCTCACTGTGAAGTTGCACTTAGAGCCTTAGTATCCCTATTCTGCAGAGAAGGCATAGAGAGGGGACATCACTTGCCCAGGATCACACAGCTTAAGCCATGGAGCTAGGGTTTGAACTTGGCATGGCTGTGGCGTTCATATGCACCAGGGCTTGGCTACAAGCAGGTACTTGACTGTCTGGCAGTAAGGAAGCATCAGTCTCGTTCTCTGCTTCAGCTGTCCATTTTCTGGTCCGCTGATGGAGATAGGAATCCTATCTGTTCTCCTTCCTCATGGGGCTGTGGCCAGGGTCAGGTGACATAATAAGTCTGTGCTTGGAGGAGTGTGAAGTCGGCCATGCAGAGACAGGCCCCTGTGACCTCTGTTTGTCCCACGCAGACCATCTATCAGAACTACCAGCGCATCCGAATTCAGGAGAGTCCCGGCAAAGTGGCGGCCGGCCGGCTGCCTCGCTCCAAAGATGCTATCCTCCTTGCTGATCTGGTGGACAGCTGTAAGCCAGGAGATGAGATAGTAAGTGGCCCAGGAGCAGGCCAGGCAGCCGAGTTGCTAAGAACATCAGCATGAGCATCTGTAGTGCAGAGAGGGTTGCTGGCAGTGGGAGGGGTAGGCTGAGGTCAGTTCTTCAGTCACTGGGAGGAAGAGCCTTTCCTCCTTTACTGGCCGGTTGGAATGTGGGGGGTAGAAGTTTTGCTTTGGTCTTCCGGGTTACTCATCTCGCTGTCTGGTAGGGAGGAGTTGAGGAGGAGAGATCAGACAGTGGAGGCAGCGGGGGGAAGACCCCGGCCCTGAGTCTAACCCCGGCCCGGCTCTCTGGGTTGTGCCCCCTCTCCCAGGAGCTGACTGGCATCTACCACAACAACTACGACGGCTCCCTCAACACAGCCAATGGCTTCCCTGTCTTCGCCACCGTCATCCTAGCCAACCACGTAGCCAAGAAGGACAACAAGGTCGCTGTGGGGGAACTGACGGACGAAGACGTGAAGATGATCACCAGCCTCTCCAAGGACCAGCAGATTGGGGAGAAGGCAGGTGGAGGTCCGGGTGGGATTGTCGTGCTTCCAGAGGAGGCCGCAGAACCACGGTCCTGATTCCCGGGTCTTGGGGTCTGGGCTCTGCTTCTTCATTCTTTCCCTTCCCAGCATCAGCTCAGTCAGTTTGCCTTGATCTGGGGGGAGGGAGGGGGGCTGCGCTCTGGGGGAGGAGCTGGAATACTGGCTTCGAAGACCCATCCCTCGACAGGATGGGGCTGTGATGAGTCAGTGGATCGAGTCGAGCCCAGGCTCAAGGCTGAAACAGGTGGAGCAGTAGGAATAACTCATCTTGTGAGGGTATCCCCTGGTGTCAGACCAGGGGAGGACCCAACACCCGTTTCTCTGGGAAGAGTGCTACCCCAAGAGGGTTTTAGGGTTTTGGGTTTTTTTGGTTTTTTTTTTAATTGTAGACATTTTTGCTGAAGGTTGGGGAGCTAGGGATTTAAGAGCCAGACTCTCAGTTCAGGTCAATCAGTGCAGGCTCCATTTGGCTTTTTGAGCAAATGGAATCCTTCCCTTGAGGGCAGGGCCACATCTGACACACTCATTTCCTTCACCTTCACCTGGGCCACCAAGATTTGGGGTTGCACCAGGAGAGGCAGGGGTTTCCCCAGCCTCGGGAGGACAAGAACTTCATTCTGCCAACATAGCCAGTCCTTGAATACCTTGTAGGCCGTGTTCCAGGATCGTGGTGGGAAGTCCGACACAGTCCGTCCTTCCCTTCCTGGGGCTCATAGTTATCAGAATCCCCAATAAGAAAGAAAACAAAAACATAGCATTTTTTCACTTAATCAGTAACATGGGAAAAAAGATGCAACCCATGATTCTTCCCAGAGGAAAATTAGTAGTAACACGATGGACATGTTTTCAGACTTTTCACTAGTATTTGAGCCAGTTTCTGTCCAGGGCTGGCAACCTTGGCCCTCACATGCGTCAGCTGTGTGCACGTGTGCCTGAGCTGCGGAAGGAGCAGTGTGCTTCTAGAACAGTTCGCTAGTGCCCTCTTTCCCTCTGCTGCAGTTATCAGCCACTGCTCTTCTGCTCTGTTGAGGAGACAGGAGCGGCAGCAGATAGAGCGTGGGAGGCAGGATTTGCTTGACTTCAGGTTTTGGACAGGCCAGTCCCTGTGTGTGCCTTGTGCCCCAGATTTCCCGAACTGCCCCTAGTGGCCCTAACATGGAAGGTTGTGCCACACTTTGGTGCGGTGATAGCTGCTGTTTTGTCTGCCTCTGTCCACATAGCTGACTTCGCCAGGCAGACATGTCCCAGTATCATGGTAGTGACTGCTCAAGGTCAGTTACACCTGCACGCTTACGCTGTGACTCCCTCAGGGTTGGAGACGGTGACATCTAAACAGAGGTTCTTTAGAAGGATCCCCAGGATCCAGAGGGGATCCTTCTAGAGACGATGACATCTCTAGTACACCTTTCTGAGTCCCATCAGGGAAGGAGGGCTGGGTGATACGAGGGAGTGTTGATCTCTACTGACCCCTTTAGCCCACTGTCAGGGTGGATATTTTTACCAAGAACTCGGACGAAGAAACCACATGGCGGTTTTGGGGACAAACTGAAAGGATGACAGGCTTGTCATGATGGGGCTCATTTGAACTATTTAAGCCAGAGTTTTGCAATTTGGTGGCCTGTGGACCACATGCAGCCTGCTGATGGGTGTTGGTTGGTTGGTTGGTAGGTGGTTCTGTGTTTCCTTTTCTTTTTTGTTTGCTTTTATTTTTGAATTGGTTATCATCTTTAGGAATTGAGATTGCACATAAAAATCTGGAAGCCCTGGTTTTTGGCCGTCCAAGCGTCTGTCAGTGCTAGGTCTTTGTTTCTCTCCAGTGATGACTGATGGGAGAGCTAAGGGGCAGTTTCCCTTGCCATTGGGGCACGCTCCCTGCTGTCTGTCCCAGCCACCCCCTGCTCTGTCCTCTGCAGCCTGATGAACTCAGCTTGCCTTTCGGCCCATTTGGTTTTGTGGGCCGTGGCCGCTGACAGGTGGAAGTAGTCAAGGGATGAGTGCTGTGTCTAACACTTAGATTTTGTTGTAAAGAACTAACAGGAGAATCAGTTTGGGGCCAGACTCCTTAGGTTTGGCTTTTGGCCTAATCATTGGTGTGATCAGATGAGTTGCTCGCCTCTGTACGGATGAGCTGATGGTACGTAGCACCCACGGGTAGAGTTGTTACAAGGATTATGGGGATGTGCTCGTGTGCTGCATGCTCAGCAGCCAGCTGTTTTGCACGTCGGTACAAAATTTAGTTGTACAAAAACTGGATGGGCGTGCCGCCCGGGACAATGGATGTTAAAAGCATAAAGGTCCGTAGGAGGATAAAAATAGCTTAGCTTTAAGGCACGTTCTAGACATTTCCTGTTCATTGTCTCGTACTCACAGTAGCTGTGTGGGTGGGAACTTGGCCACACTTCGTGGCAGGCTGTTCTGAGCGGGGTGAGGGGGGCAGGGGATAGGGCAGTATGTATTGAGAATTAAGAGCATGAGCTTCAGATTCAGAGGAATCTGGGGTCAGGTCTTGCCTCTCATTTAGGAACAGACAGTTTGACCAGAGCCTTGGTTTGTTTCCTTCTTTTTGATCTGAGAGAACCAGAATCATTATGAGGGTTAAGTGGAATACTTCATGGCAAGTGTGTCATTTCTTGGCAGGTCTGGGTTTGAGTTTACTTTTTTTTTTTTAAGATTTTATTTATTTGAGACGGAGAGAGTATGCATGAGCGGGGCGGGGGCGGGGAACAGAGGCAGAGGGAGAAGCAGACTCCCACTGAGCAAGGAGCCTGACATGGGGCCCGATCCCAGGACCCTGGGATCATGACTTGAGCCGAAGGCAGACGCTTAACCAACTGAGCCACCCAGGCAGCCCTGATTTTTTCTTTCTTCCTAGCCAGTACATCTGCCCATTACTGTCTCAGACCAGCTGGGTCAGCGGTGGCAGCGTTAGCCTTAGTGTGGTTGCTTCCCTGTCCTGTGTAGTCTATAGGGAGGCCCATCTGGATGCAGCGGGTGCTTTGCAGGAGGGGAGCTGAGCCTGGGCAGCTGTGCATAACAGGCGAGAAGGGGGCCTGCTGCTCTTGGTCCTGGAGGGAGACATTACCTCATCCTTGCAGGGGTGCCTGCTATGGGAACAGCCCTGAGAAACAGTCTGGGTAAAGAGAGGTCAGGGACGGGCAGCCTTGCACACCCACAAGACGTCCAGGAGGATGAGACATCATGGCGGATTGTCTCTCCTGACATTCCCAGCACAGGTGAGGGTGCAATGGAAGAGTCCTGCATATCGAGCCCTAAGCATCTGCTTGACGCTGTGTAGGTAATTTCCAGATAGTAATAACAGTAACAATCCTATAATGGAGGTGTCATGGGTGCCCATTTTATTGATGAATAAGTGGAGGCCCAGGTTCAGTAAGCTGCCATGCAGCATAGCTGCTAATGGCAGAGCCAGGATCCCTGTTTACACAGTCTGGTCTGAGTCGGTGCTCCAGGGACTGCTCTCTGTTCCCTCTCCCTAAGTTACTGCAGCTCAGGAGGACGTGTGTGTGTTCAGGGGGTACTTGGTTATGGTGAGTTCTGTGGCCACCCACGTATAAGTCCTGGTCTGAATACTGAAGCTTTATTACAGAAACTTGCAGACATACACATGGAGTGGGTACAATGAACCCCGTATGTCCCTCCCCTGGACTCCACCTGCAGCTGGAGTCGGGCCACCCCTGTGTCCTCTATACTCGCGCCCAGTTCCCTCAATGACTGCAGCCAGTTCCCCACACAGTGTTTGACCTGCAGCCGTGGATCTGTAACAGGCCCTCTCTACTGCACCAAACCACAGCACCGGGGCCACACTTTAAAAACGAGTTCGTGGTTCCGTGGTAGCAGGTATTTCCTTGGTGTCCACATTTCCCTGATTATCCTACTTTTTTTTCTTTTTTTAAAAGTGTCTTGGAGTCGATGTCCAAGTAAGGCCTGCACATTGGAACTGGTTGATCTGTCTCTTAAGTCTCCGTCTTTAGGTCCCCTCTCCCTCTCTTTTTGTGGAAGAATCTGGGTCATCTGTCCTGTTGAGATTTCGACACTCTAGGTGTTGCAGATGGGTCTTTGTCGAACGTATTCCTGGGCCATCTGTTCTCTGTGAATTGTCACTATGATGCACACACATAATCAGTGTCCAGACTGATTTCTTTTTGGGTGGGGTCCGTGGCGAGATGGGCTAGAGGTCTATCCCACCGCAGCAGCTGGCATCTCCTTGTCTTTCTGTGATGTTAGCAGCCACTGACAGTCCTTGGCTAAACCCACTCATTCATTAGGGGTCACAAAATGACGGTCTTCTAACTCCAAATCCTTCTTCATTTATCTTCTGGAATGCTTCCGCATAGAGAAACTTTTCTTTATTAACTATTGGACTATGCCTAGGTAGAGGTCCTGTAGAAAAAGCGGATTGTGCTTGATCCTTTCCCTTCATTTACCAGTTTTCAAAATAATGAACGGTTCCCCTCCCGGGGTGACCACTGAGTGTCATCACAGATGAGCAGACTTAAATGACATCGAGGCTTCAGCGTTGCAGTGGCCATCCGGGTGATGCCCAGCGGGTTCCTCTAGTTGCCAAGCATGAAGCCCATCGTCCTGAGTCCTATTGGTGTGACCCTGGGTCTCTGATAGCTTTTTTCTTTCTTATATAAGACACGGCAGGTTCTTTTTGCACATTTCCTGCCGAGACATGGGATCAGCCATTTCTCCAAGTATCCCCATGGGGAGTAGAATTTTCTTTCAGTGGGAAATAGTATTTAGGGAGGCCAGCCTCTATAGACATCAGGCTTGGACCACCGTGCACCAGTTAATGCAGTTCTGTGTCTCCTTGAGCTGGGTTTTACAGAAAATGTTAGGGCCAAGGAAAGAACCAGCAAAAGTGTCCAAGTGGAAACTGACCTCCATTCCTGACTTATTATATAAAGTAACAGCAAGAGGCATTTCCGGCTCAGTACCAGTGGTACTGGCAGATCCTCTTTCCAGAAGGACCTGCTAGTCATGCCGCCCCCTGGCAGTGCAGAGTGGCCATCCGCAGGATAAGCTGCTGACCCCTGACTCCATCTCTAAGAACGGGACATCTCCCACCTTCATGCTTCAAGGGAGCCCCGAGGGAGCGAAGGGTTCTTCCGTCTGGCTGGTGGGCAGGCGGGACAGCTGGATCCAGCCCAGTGGCGGGGGGGGTGCCCTCCAGATTTTCAGCACTGACTTTCCTGCTTTGGTGCTCCCTTCCCCCCAGGCCTGCGGTACAAGCCGCCTTGGTATAACTTGTAAGGGGGAAGGAGGGGCATGCACTGCTTCTGTGGAGTCCCTCCATGCAGATGGCAGAAAGGTCAAGAACAGCAAAAGCGCGCAGGAGATGGAAGCTGCTTCCTACTGGCAAGACATTTCTTTGTTGTCTCTGGTTTCATCTTTAAAAGTCATTCAGATTTTGAGATTCTCTCTTTTCCTCTTCTCTCTCACACACAGATAGATGTCTCCGTGACTTACCAGTTGAAATGATGACTTCCTGGTGGGCCCATCTCCTGAATGTTCCATATTTATCATATTTGGCTACCACAGCATAGCCAGGAGCCAGGCACTTGTATAAACTTGTATAAACCTCTCACTTAGGGCCCACCCAGTCCTCTGAATTGGGTTGTGATACTTGTCTTCCATTTGAGGAGACTGAGGCTCAGGCAGCCACAGAGCCCGTGGGAGGAGTCTTCCTACATCTGTATTGTCAAAGCCCACCTTCTTCCCACACATGGCACTTGTTTCATGGGCCTGGGTCTTTTCTCCTTTCTGTGACCTTTTGGGTAGTCCTTTCTGAAATATGACCAAAAAGGGGGTCCGACTGACGTTCTGTTAAGCTCTAAAGTTCTGTGATTCTCAGGAAAAGCCAACTAATTGCCCGGCCCAAGGTCAGAGGGCAGGGCTTGGTGCTGGGGCCTGGTAGGATTGCAGCAGCCGTGGTGTGGGCACTCTGGGGCTGGAGACATCCCTGTTCCCTAAGATTGGAGCTGGTGGGGGACCTACCGTATGTGGGGCGTTGGCCCAGACTCAGAGCAGATGTGCCCGTTCTCACTGGCTCTCCCTCCCTTGCAGATCTTTGCCAGTATTGCTCCTTCCATCTATGGGCACGAAGACATCAAGAGAGGCCTGGCGCTGGCTCTGTTTGGAGGGGAGCCCAAAAACCCAGGTGAGTGGTGGTGGGCGCCACCCCCTTTCCCTCTGCATTGCAGGTACCAGACAAGGCAGGACTTTGCATTTAAAGGTTGGGTGCTTGGGGAGAAAGTACACGTTAGCAGATGGCCAGACCATGTGTGGCATGGTCATTGTAGGGAGAGCGTAGCCTGTGGCTATGGCGCCTTGGGTGGTTTTAACTATAAAAATAATACACGAATATGTAGAGATAATTACATCCTCTTCTTAAATTGTTAGAAGTCACAGAAAGATGGAAGTCCCCGCTGTCCATGTTTTCTAATCCAGTCCCCTCCTGGTGGGTCACTCCTGATCAGTGTGGTTGGTGTGTGCACTAGTGGACCATTGCGTGGCCATTCACATAGACTTACACGTGTACTTACACAATAATACAATTCTGTGGCATGCATGTATTTCTGTTTATAAACACAGTATTTCCTGTACCTGTGTGTAAGTGGTTACGTAAAAATACTCACCTCTTCCTGCTCATTAGCATGTGTGGGGCATCTTTTTGCACTGGTGCATACTGAGCAGATTTATTCCCATAAGAAACTGTATCAAGGTCCCTATAGCACAGCGTACAGAGCTGTTCTTCTCAGTGGAAAACATCTGCATTGCTTCTAGTTTCTTACCTTTCCTAAGAGCGTCTTTATAGTAGCGGCCCTGTGCCCCCATTTCTCTGGGTTCAGTTCTCAGAAGTGGGATGGCTAGTCCTAGGGTCTTGCATCCCTTTCTGGAAAATATGCTTTGCAGTTGGCATAAGCAGAATGAGAAATTAGAGATGACCCGGCTATGTTTGGCACCCCTCCCCTCCCTTTCATCCCCGTCTCCATCCCTGCCTCCTTCAGGGGGTAAGCACAAGGTGCGAGGCGACATCAACGTGCTCTTGTGTGGAGATCCTGGCACAGCCAAGTCTCAGTTCCTCAAATACATTGAGAAAGTGTCTAGCCGAGCCATCTTCACCACTGGCCAGGGGGCTTCAGCTGTGGGCCTCACGGCATATGTCCAGCGGCACCCCGTCAGCAGGGAATGGACCTTAGAGGCAGGAGCCCTGGTTCTGGCTGACCGAGGAGTATGTCTCATCGATGAATTTGACAAGGTGGGTCCTTGGGCCCCATGGCGATAGGATTCGGGTTGTGTTGGCTTAGCCCTGAGTGGGGAAACAGGTGTTAACGGGATAGCGGTCGGGGCAAGCATCACACATTTGAACCTCCTGCAGATGAACGACCAGGACAGAACCAGCATCCACGAGGCCATGGAGCAGCAGAGCATCTCCATCTCCAAGGCTGGCATTGTCACCTCCCTGCAGGCCCGCTGCACCATCATTGCCGCGGCCAACCCCATAGGTACACCGGGCACGACAGCCACGGGGGTTGGGGCCTGCCACAGGGAGGCCTCACCTTGCGGGGGGGAAGCCTGCAGCGTCCCTCGGCCAGTCCCGAGGTCTGAGGAAGGAACTGAGCATCAGGAAACCTTTCTCTCTCCCGCAGTTCTTGCTGGGGGTGCATGGAAGCAAGACTTGGGGTCTTTTAAGCCATGTTCTTAGAACCAGTTTTGGACATTTTCCTCAGAAGACGAGAAAAATCTAGTGCATTATCTAAGTTCAGGCGGAGTTGGTTGTTGATCCAGTCAGCATGTGGGCAGGGAGCTCAGGCAGCACACCCACCTTATTCTAGGCTTTTCCTGCTGGGAGTTGATTAGACTTTTAGTCTAAAGCCTCTTTTAGGCAAGTGCTCCAGGAAAGCCCTTTTCCTTGTCTTGTCAAGAATGCCTGGCAGATGCAGGTACTGAGCATCCTTCCTTTTCCGAAGTCGTCTTTCTCTTCCGTCCCTGAAGCGACTTGAGGTTGGCAAGAACTTTGTGCTCAGAAGAAGAGCAGATCGAAGGAGCATAAACCCTGATGGAGAAGTGCCTTTGTGTTACAGGAGGCCGCTATGACCCCTCGCTCACCTTTTCAGAAAATGTGGACCTCACGGAGCCTATCATTTCCCGCTTCGATGTCCTGTGTGTGGTGAGGGACACGGTGGACCCAGTCCAGGTACACAACCCCATGTCCTGGGGCTCGTGCAGTAAGTTCCGGGGACCTTGAGTGAGGCTTGGGGCCTTGTCATGTGCACCGGTGACCCCCAGCCACCCACAGCTGCCTGGCACATAGTAGGCGTCGGATGATACTGTTGTGAGAGTGTCATTTTCCAGCACCTGCAGCTTTCACTTCTTCCAGCAAGCCGACTTACTCCAAGCCAAGTCATGAGACTCACCCTGTGACTTGCCCTCTCCCCCCTTGTCTTAGGATGAGATGCTGGCCCGTTTTGTGGTTGGCAGCCACATCAGGCACCACCCCAGCAACAAGGAGGAGGGCCTGGGCAGCACTGGCACCCAGGAGCCCGCCATGCCCAATACATACGGTGTGGAGCCCCTGCCACAAGAAGTGCTGAAGAAGTACATCATCTATGCTAAGGAGAGGGTCCACCCGAAGCTCAACCAGATGGACCAGGACAAGGTGGCCAAGATGTACAGTGACCTGAGGAAAGAGTCCATGGTGAGGGCCCAGGGTGCAGCTGTGGGATGCAGTGCAGGGAGGGGAGCTCAGCAGAAGCTTCTTTAGTTGTGCAGTTCGTTAATCTAAGAAGCGCTAGAGCTGGAATGCCTTTGAAAAATGATATGTAAATACTTTGGCCATTTTGTTTCAGGTGGAACGTAAACATGCGTGCATTTGTCTACCTGGGTATGGGGCCAAGGTCCCTTGAGTGTTGGCCGCTGGTTTTAATTTCTGTGCTGACTTTGTGAATCTCACCCAAACATGGTCTGAACAAGCATCAGTTCTTTCATGGTGGAGTGAAATACAAAGGCAGCTTGCATGCCACTGGAATGCAGAACTTTTTTTTTTTTTTTTTTTTTAAGATTTGTTTGTTTATTTCAGGGATAGAGCGCTTGAGCCAGCGGGGGGAGGGGCAGAGGGAAAGAGTGAATCCCCAAGCTGACTCCCTGCGGCAGGGCTCGATTTCACGACCCTGAGATCACGACCTGAGCTGAAATCAAAAGTCGGCCACTCAGCCGACTGAGCTACCCAGGCACCCCTGGATTGCAGAATTCTTGCAGATTGGTAGGTCTCACCCACCTAACCCAGACAGCAGCTTCTTTGGTTTTTTTGTTGGTTTGATTTTTTTTTTTAACTTTCCAACTTCATGAGGTTCTTGGAGAGCATTTGACTTAGTTTTTATACAAACAGCTTTTTTCCCCACTTACGTTGCACAGGTGTGTGCAGCACTTAACGCATGACAGAAACAGGTTCAGCTGGCCACAGACATCTCGGACTGGGCTGCCCATGTGAGCCTGGGGGAGAGAAGGTGCGGCGGGATGGCGGCAGGCCGCGAGTGTGTGGCCGCCATAGGAGCCGCTGGCCGTGCTGACAAGACCGGACACTGTCCTTCCTGCAGGCCACAGGCAGCATCCCCATCACAGTGCGGCACATCGAGTCCATGATCCGCATGGCAGAGGCCCATGCGCGCATCCACCTGCGGGACTACGTGATCGAGGATGATGTCAGCATGGCCATCCGCGTGATGCTGGAGAGCTTCATTGACACGCAAAAGTTCAGTGTCATGCGCAGCATGAGGAAGGTGTGTGAGAGCCGTGTGGTGGCCACGGTGGGCATCCCGAGGCTCTGGATCCGGGCTCTCTTGTCCTGCCTGGCTGCTCGGGCAGGTCGTGACGGGAGCATGGCGGGGACTGGTCATCCTCTAGTAGCCTTGAGGGTCCTGGTGAGGAAGGGCATCATTTGACTTTGGCTGTTCTCTGCAGACTTTTGCCCGCTACCTTTCATTCCGGCGTGACAACAATGAGCTGCTGCTCTTCATCTTGAAGCAGTTAGTGGCAGAACAGGTGACGTACCAGCGCAACCGCTTTGGGGCCCAGCAGGACACTATCGAAGTGCCTGAGAAGGACTTGGTGGACAAGGTACGGGCCCAGATGGGAGGGCGGGCTGCTTCCTGGGGAGCTGTCCGGCATCTTTGGGGGCAAGAAGTCCTTCAAGCTCCATCATTAAGCGGGCAGGCCTCAGATGGGAGCCACGTATGAAGTGTTCATGATGGGCTGAGCCCGGTTCTGTGCAGTTACACTTGACCATGGTGAGTCCTATTACTGCCATCCCATCTCACACAGGAGACAGACACAGGCAACTGGCAGAGCTAAGGTTTCAAGCCCTGTGTCCCGACTCCAGACCCCGACTCAGTTTACCACCACCACGAACGGGTCTTAAACATTGCACCGGCACAGAGGCTCTGCTGCAGACCAGCGGAGGCTCATTTTCGTGGCTCACTTGACGTTTCCTCTTTTCAGGCTCGTCAGATCAACATCCACAACCTGTCTGCTTTTTATGACAGTGAGCTCTTCAGGATGAACCGGTTCAGTCATGACCTGAAACGGAAAATGATCCTCCAGCAGTTCTGAGGCTCGGGGCCGTCCACAGTAGCTCGCTGAGATGCTGGTGGGACCAACTCCACACTCAGGCTCACAACCCAACTGCTGAGGGACTCGGAGAGAGCGTGCGGGGCCCGAGGCTGAACCATCCAGCTCCCCCCACCATTTCCTGGGTTCAGGCTGGGCTGGGAACGAGGCTGTTTCTTTCTTCAGCTCCACTTTCTGCTCCTCGTGCCATCTTGGGTGGGCTCACTTTGCCAGTGTTCTTCTTTCCCCTGCTCGGCAGCCCACCGCCTACAGGAGATTGGTCCCCACTTTGTTCCTTGGGCCAGAGTCCCTTGTGTTCAGGGTACCGCAGTCCGTCTTAGATGACCGAGCACATGAGGGTGTTATGAGAACTTGTTGCCCTCTTGGTGTGAGTTCCGGTCCTGGATGCTTCTACCACTTTGGCCAAAGAGCAAGTTCAAGGTATTCATAGTGTTTTTCTGAGCTCTGTCCTGCAGGTTTCTCTGGGCTTCTGTGAGCGGAGAAAATGTGGGCTGAAGAGCACACAACATGTGGCCCAGTGCCTTCCGCACCCCCAGGGCCAGGGATTGCTGTGGTCGAGAGACGGGAATGAGGCTTATTCCTGGTACCACTTGTGCCTAACCAGGACTGGCTGTCACCATTCCTCTTCTCCTTTGTTTTCTCCTACTAGCCACTCCCCATTCTCTCGTTGTACATTCAATTTTTGTTCCTGTAGTTTTTATTTTTAATAAAATCTAAATAGTGGTGGCTGTTGGCCTGGATTATATCTTCATGTCATCACACAGGCTCTCCACTCCCCTTGAAGGCCTTTCCCATCTTCCATTTTTGGTGTTTGTTGGAGGTAGATTTGTCTGTAAGAGCTGTCTTGTTTGTGGGCGTGCAAAAAACAAAAATGTTGTGGCTTTGCCTAGGGAATTCAGTTGGTAATTGCTGCCTCTGTGATGTCTATGGAATCCATGAGAACAGAGAACAACAGACTTGTACACCTGGAGGGACTGAAGGTAATCTGGCCCTGCCTGCAAACGGAGCTGTGTTGTTCATCTCCACAGCATCGCCATCTAGCCTCTACCTGGAAATGCCCAGCTCTGCTCAGCTGCTCTTGGGATGGGTGGACACCTTCAGTTCTTAGTGTTTCTTAACCTGAGATGAAGCAGAAATGTCTCCCTACGGCTTCTCTCTTGTCCCAATTGTCCTTTCTGGAAATTTCCAGGATGAGTCCTTCCTGTGAAAGTCCTGCAGGTGTTTGATGAACCTCGTATGTTTGATTTCCTTATTCAGTTCCTTGCACATATCCTGGAGAGTCCAGTAAGGGGAAGGCCCTGAGGAATGTGGGGAGATCTCTAAGGAAGCAGTCAAGTACTGGGAAACTGAATGGGGGACAAGAGGGATGAGGAAGTGGCCCTTGTAAAGGTGAGCTCTTTAGGAGGAAGAATGGGAAGGAGCCAGCCCCAAGCAAAGAGCAGTCCGTGTGGCTCAAGCTTGAGGGGTGGAGGGGAAGAGCTGGGGCAAGAGCTGGGCCTTGTGGTTGCAGCCTGAAAGGAAAGATTTTCTTTACACAGAATATTTCTGACACCAGATGTGTGGGTTCTCCACGCCACTCAATTTACTTTACAGTCACACGCTGGGTGGCCCACAATTTTTTTTTTTTTAAGATTATTTGAGAGAGTGCATGAGGAAGGGGGAGGGATAGAGGGAGAGGGAGAAGCAAACTCCCCACCAAGCAGGGAGCAGGGAGCCCCAGATGGACGTGGGACTGGATCCCAGGACCCCTGAGATCATGACCTGAGCCAAAGGCAGATGCTTAACCAACTGAGCCCCCCCAGGCACCGACCACACTTAGGTCCAACTTGCCTGCAAATCAGAGATTCCCATGACCCTGTCCTCAGGTTTGATAATTTGCTGTAACAGCTCACAGAGCCCAGGGCAGCAGCTGACTTGCTATGACCGACTTACTATGTACTGGGGTGCAAATGATCAGTCGGATGGGGAGAGAGACATAGGGCAGGTCCCAAAGTGTACTGTGTGCAGGAGCTTCTGTCCCTGTGGAGTCTGGGGTGCGCCACCCTCCTGGCATGTGGCTGTGTTCACCAACCCAGAAGATCCTTGAACCCTTTCAGTTAGGGGTTTTTCTGGAGGCTTCATTACATAGGCATGAGGATTAAATCATTGGCCATTAGTGATTAACTCAACCTCTAGCCTTACCCTCCCCAGAGGTCAGGGGCTGGGGCTGAAAGTTCTGATCCTTTCATTCCAGGGTTGGTTCCCATGGCAACCAGCCCTCATCCCTTAGGGGTTTTCCAAAAGTCACCTCTTTAAGCTCTGGTGTAGTTGAAAGGGCTTGTTAGGAATAAGGAAAGATACTCTCTTCACCTTTGTTACTTGGAGCTTCAGGAGCCAAGATAAAACCAAGAAAATAGAACAAAAGATGCTCCTATCCTCTTATCACTTAGGAAATTACAAAGACATTAGGAGCTCTGACCAGGACCCCGGCGGGAAGACAAAATATATATACTACACATTGTCCTATTCTTTAGAAACCAAGATGAGAGATCTGATTTTTTTTCATTGAGACATAATTGACATATAACCTTCTATTAGTTTCAAATGTACAGTGTAATGATTTGATCTTTGTACATGTTGCAAAGTGATCACAGTAAGTCTAGTTAACATCCATCACCCCACATAGCTACAGATATTTTTCTTATGATGAGAAATTTTAATGACTTTCTTACCCTTAACAACATTAAAATGTACCACCCAGCACTGTTAACTGTAGTCACCATGCTGTGTACTGTATATTTTTACAACGCTACCCGACAGTATCACACAGACCTAATAAGGGCTTGAGTCTGACTGCAGGAGCCAGCCCTTGAGGGGTGGTAAGCAGGGGAGTAGCAGGGTTTGGCGTGTTTTACAGGAGCTCCTGGCCCCTGTCGACTGCAGGAAGAAAGGAGGAAGAGGGGAGTAAAAGGTGCCGCCTGCAGATGGCAGTGGTCTGAACTAGGGGGCGGGGGAAGGTGGATGCAGTTTAGATGGATGTTGCAATTTCAGCAAAATTCAGTGATGGATAAGAAGTGGGAGAAAAGAAGAAACTGTGGATAATGATAACCAGGTTTCTAGCTTGAGAAACAAGTTGAGGTTTAGTGGGGGGAACCAGGAGCTTCACTGTGGGTGTATTGGCTGGAAATGCCTTGTAGACATTAAGTAGCAGTGGAACTTTGCAGGCAGATTTGAGCCTGGACTGCTGATAAGAGTTTCGGGCATGAGCTATACTCATCTGACAGCCGTCATGGTGGGCTGGGTGTAATCATCCAGCAGAGTGCAATGAGAAATGAGCACTGAAGGAGACTTGAGGGCCCATTATCTGAACCAGCAAAGGACACTTAGGAGTGGGCAGAAGGCGGGAGGAAAATGAAGGGAGGGGTGCTTATGGAAGCCAGAAGAAAACAATTCAGAAAGGTTGAGGTCAGTTGGGGCCAACATAGCTGTAAGTTCAGGTAAAATGACAAGCCTGTCCACCGTACTAAGTTTCATTGCTTCTAAGATGCCATCTACTATAAAAATCACCATTATTTTATGTGCTGCTAAGACAAAAATGCTAACATTTAGAATGATTAGATGCCATCAACCATAACACATCCCAGCTTAGAGATGCTGGGGAATTGTTTCAGATACGCATCTTAAGTGGAAGTGGGGTATTTGTGGTAACATGGAGGCTGGTGGTGACCTTGATGAGCACTGTTCATAGAATAAGGGGGAAGTAAGTGGTAAGGCAATAGAAGTTGCATATCTAGAAAAGTTTTGAAGTTTGGCTTTGAAGGGGCAGCAGGGAAATGGGCAGCTGTCAAGGTGTATAGGATTAAGGGAGTTGATGTATTTTAGAACTGGATAATCAAAACTTGTATTCATGCAATAAGAGTTTAATGGATTAATCTGAAAGAAAACTGAGTGAAAAAATAAGATGTCAAAGGATGTGATCCCAAATACGTAAAATTTAAAAGTATACTGATACTACATACTGTTAGTGTGTGTGCATGTGTTAAAGATAATACAAAGCAGGGGTTCCTGGGTGGCTCACTCCGTTAAGTGTCCGAGCCGAAATCATGATCTCAGAGTCATGAGATGGAGACCCATGTTGGGCTCTATGCTCAGCATGGAGTCTGAGATTCTCTCCGCCTGCCCCTTCCCTCTCCCTTGATCACGCACGCTCTCTCTCTCAAAAAAAAAATAATACAAAGTGTATGCTTATGTTCTTGTGTTTTTTTTACATAACAGGTTTATTGAGATAAAATTTATATACCATATGATTTAAAATGTACAGTCCAATGGTGTTAACATATTTAGAGTTGTACAACCATCATCACAATCAATTTTAGAACATATTCATCACCTCCCCAAAACCCATACCTGTTAACAGTCAACTCCCCTCCCGTTCACTCCCCTCCCCAGCCCTAGGCAAACACTAATCCACTTTCTGTCTCTATGATATGCCTATTCTGGACATTTCATATAAATGGAATCTTAACAATACACGGTATTGTGATGGGCTGTTTCCACTGAGCATAATGTTCTTAAGTTCTATCCCTATAGTAGCCTGTATGAGCACTTCATTCCTTTTCATGGCTGAATAACATTCCATTGGATGGATACACCACATTTTAGTACCTACTCATTGGTTGATGAGCATTTGGGTTGCTTATGATTCTTATGAGTCATGCAACCATGAACATTCCTATAACAAGTTTTTGTATGGACATATGTTTTCTGTTCTCTGGGATCTGTACCTAGGACTGGAATTGCTGGGTCGTTAGCAACTCTAGGTTTTAATCTTGTGAGGAGCCACCAGCCTGTTTTCCAAACAGCTGCATCATTTTGCATTCCCATCACTAGGGCATAAGGGTTTTGATTTCTCCACATCCTGCCTAACACAAGCTTTCTTTTTTTATTTTAGTCGTCTCAGTACAGGTGGAGTACTTTCTTGTTGTGATCCAGATTTGCATTTTCCTGAGGCTAATGAGGTTAAGCATCTTTTTCTGTGCTTATTGGCCATTGGTATATCTCCTTTGGAGAAACACCTATTCAGATTTTTGCCCATTTTTAATTGGCTTGTCTCTTTATTAATAAATTATGAGTTCTTTATGTGTTCTAAACACAAGTCCCTTATCAGATTTATGACTTGGTTCCAAATGTTTTTTTCCCATTCTGTGGGTTGTTTTCACTTCCTGTTTTTTTTTTTAAAGATTTTATTTATTTATTTGAGAGAGAGAGAGAGAAACAGTATGAGAGGGGAGAAGGTCAGAGGGAGAAGCAGGCTCCCCGCTGAGCTGGGAGCCTGATGTGGGACTCCATCCCAGGACTCCGGGATCATGACCTGAGCCGAAGGCAGTTGCTTAACCAACTGAGCCACCCAGGCGCCCTGTTTTCACTTCCTTGATGGTGTCCTTTGAAGCACAGAAGTTTTTAATTTTCTCAATTTCCAATTTTTATATCTTTTGTTGCTTGTGCTTTTGATGTCATCTCAGAAACTATTGCCTAATCCAAGGTCATGAAAATATACCCCTATGTTTTCTTTTAGTAGTTTTAGTTTTAGTTCCTACATTTAGGTCTTTAATCCATTTAGAGTTAAAATTTTTTTAAAGGTTTATTTATTTACTTACTTGACAGATTGACAGCAAGAGAGGGAACACAAGCATGGGGAGAAGCAGACCTCCTGCTGAGCAGGGAGCCCAATGCAGGGCTCGATCCCAGGACCCTGGGATCATGACCCGAGCCGAAGGCAGATGCTTAACGACTGAGCCACCCAGGCACCCCTAGAGTTAATTTTGGTATGTAGTGTGAGGTGTAGGGGTCCAATTTCATTCTTTTGCATGTGGATATCCCTATGTCTCAGCATGATTTTCTGGAGACTGTGTTTTCTCCATTGAATGCTTTGGCACTCTTGTTGAAAATCGATTGACCATAGTCAGGGTTTATTTCTAAGCTCTCAGTTTTTTTCAAGGATGTGTTTATCTTTGTGCCAGTGCCAACTTTGTTTTTCTTTCTCAAGATTGTTTCGGTTATTCTGGACCCTTTGAATTTCCACATGAACTTTAGAATCATCTTGTCAGTTTCTACAAGGAAGCCAGCTGGAATTTTGATGAGGATTGTGTTGAATCTGTAGATTAATTTGGGGATTGCCATTTTAAAGGCTTAGTCTTCTTATCCATGAAAATGGAATGTCTTTCCATTTATTTAGGTCTTTAATGTCTTTCAGTAACATTTGTAGTTTTCATAGTAAGCTTTGTATATTCCTAAGTATTTTATTCTTGATGCTATTGTAAATGGAATTATTTTCTTAATTTCATTGCAATTTGTATTAGTTTTCTATTGCTATTGTAACGAATTACTGCAAACTCAGTGGCTTAAAATAACACACATTTATTATCTCAGTTTGGGAGGTCAGAAGTCTGGCATGGATCCCGCTGAGCTAAAATCATGGTGTCCATAGGTCTATACTCCTTCTAGAGGCTCTGGTGGGAAAATTTATTCCCTTGCCTTTTCTGACTTCTGGAGGCTGCCTGCATTCCTTGGCTCATGGCCCCTTAGTCCACTTTCAAAGCCAGCAATTGCATCACTCTGTGCTAGGCTTCCATCATCACATCTCCTTCTCTGACTTTGACCCTCTTTCTTCCTTCCTCCTTCCTTCCTCCCTCCCTCCCCCTTCTCTCTCTCTCCTTCTCTCTTTCTTTTCTTTCCTTTCTTTCTTTCTTTCTTTCTTTCTTTCTTTCTTTCTTTCTTTCTTTCTTTCTTTCTTTCTTTCTCTCTCTCTCTCTCTCTCTCTCTCTCTCTCCCTCCCTCCCTCCCTCCCTCCCTCCCTCCCTCCCTTCCTTCCTTCCCTTTCTTTCAAGTTTATCTATTTAAGCAATGTCTACACCCAATGTGGGGTTCAAACTCATGACCCCAAGATCAAGAGCCACATACTCTACTAACTGGGCCAGCCAGGCACCCCTCCTTCTTCCCTCTTTCAATTGTAAGAAACCTGTCATTATATTGGGCCCACCTATATAATCCAGGATACTTTCCCATCTCAAGATCCTTAACTTAGTCACATCTGAAAGCCCCCTTTGCCATGTGAGGTAATGCATTCACAGGTTCTGGTGATTAGGATGGGGGACATCTTTGGGGGGCCATTATTCTGCCTACTACACAAGTATATAGAAATACATTTTATTTTGTATATTGATCCTGTATCCTGCTGAATGCATTTATTAGTTCTGATAATTTTTTACTCGATGAATCTTTAGGATTTTCTATACACAAGACTATGTCATCTACAAATGAAGATGGTTTACTTCTTCCTTTCTAATCTGGATGCCTTTTGTTTAATTTTCTTGCCTGATTGGCCAGAACCTCTAGTACAATATTGAATAGAAGTGGCAAGAGTGGACATCTTTGTCTTGTTCCTGATCTTAGCAGAAAAGCATTCGTCTTTCACCTTTAAGTATGATGTTGCTGGAGGTTTTCATAGGTGTCCTTTATGAGATTGAGAAAGTTCCCTTCTATTCATAGTTTCTTAAGTATTTTTTCTTTTTATCATGACGGGGTGTTGAATTATGTCAAATACTTTTTATGCACCTATTGAGATGATCATGTGGGTTTTGGCCCTTATGCTATTGATATGGTGTATTGCATTAGTTTATTTTCAGATGATTTTCAGATTTTGAATTACCCTGCATTCCTGGGATATATCTCAGTTGGTCACAGTGTAAAATTATTCTTATCTGTTGCTGGATTTGGTTTCCTAGTACTTTGAATATTTGTGCATCTATAATCACAAGAGATATTGGTCTGTAGTTTTTGGTTTTGTTTTTTTCATATCTGTGCCTGGTTTTGGTATCAGAGTAATATTGGCCTCATGAGCTGACAAGTATTTCCTCCTTTTCTTTTTTTGGAAGAGTTTGTGAAAAATTGGTATTGATTCTTCTTTAAATGCCTGGTGTTTATTTTTACGTAGTTGTAAAACTCAATCACTTCATTTGTGCATTTTATGATTGATTAATATATTTCCCATATTACTTACCGTTACTTAAACTAGCTTTTAAAGATTATTACATTCAGTTCTTCAGTCTAACTGAGATGATGATATGAAGTATGGATCTAACTTCATGTTTTCAAGTATAATTGACACAACACCATTTACTGAGTGAGTAGCTATTCCCCACTACTTTGAAAAGCTTTCTTTTTTTTTTTTTAAAGATTTTATTTATTTATTTGACACAGAGAGACACAGCGAGAGAGGGAACACAAACAGGGGGAGTGTGAGGGAGAAGCAGGCTTCCCGCGGAGCAGGGAGCCCGATGCGGGGCTCGATCCCAGGACCCTGGGATCACGACCTGAGCCGAAGGCAGACGCTTAACGACGGAGCCACCCAGGTGCCCCAAAAAGCTTTCTTTATCATAAATTTCCATGTGTACTGAGGTTTGTTTTTGACCTCTCTGTTTTATCTCATTGATTTATGCATCTATTCTGCTTTTAATACCACACTATTTTAATTTCTATATTTTATACTATGTATTGTTAAAAATTTCCTTGGCTCTTCTTGGATGTTTTCTGTTCTAGATGAATTTTAAAATCATCTTGTCAAATTCCATAAAAGAGTATCTTAAAATTTTTTTGTTGGCATTGCATCAAATTTTATTAATCTGACATCTTTACAGTATTGAATCATCCTATCCAGGGACAAGATACATTTTTGCCTTTGTGCTGGTATTATATGAAGCTCTAGCATTTTTTCCATTTTGTTCTCATACACCTAGTTTTGTTTATTCTTGGCTTGTTGTTGTGAATGGGATCTTTCCTCCTCCTATTTTTCTAACTGGTTATTGATGATACATATAAAGTTATTGATTTCTGTACATATCTTGTATCCAGAAATCTTGCTGAACTCTTTTTTTTTTAATTATTTATTTGTTAGAGAGAGAGAGTGGGGGAGGGGCAGAGGGAGAGAATCCCCAAGCAGACGCCCTGCCAAGTGCAGAGCTTGACATGGGACTCAAACCCATGAACCATGATATCATGACCTGAGCTGAAACCAAGAGTTGGACACTCAAACAACTGAGCCACCCAGGCACCCATTGCTGAACTCTTATTAAATGTTTTCAATTAGTGTTTATGTTGATTGTCTTGCATTTTCTCAGTATACTTGCAAATAATTAGTTTTACCAAATTTTCCCCAATATTTTTAATCCATTTCCTTTATCATGCTTTATTGCATTGTCTCTTACTTACAAATACTCAATATTTGTGTTAGTAATGATTATCCTTTCCTTATTCCTCACTTAAATGGGGGAATGCCTCTGATGTTTCTTCATTAAGTTTGGTGATTGCTGTAGGTTTCTGGGAGATATCCTTTTTGAATGAAAGAAGTTTCCTTCTATTTTTTGTTTACTTCTTAAGTTTTTGTTTGTTCCTTTTAAAAGGAGTAGGTTTTAAGTCTTATCACATGCCCCTTTTGGGGGCATCTCTTGAGATTTTTTTTCTTGACTCTTAATGCAGAGAACTATATTAGTGACTTTTGCTAATACTCAACCAATCTTATGTCCCTGGGTTAAGCCCTATTTAATCATATATTTTTAGTACATTGCTGCAATCAACTTGCTCATATTTTCTTTATGCAAGTTGCATCTGTGTTAAGGAAGGTTGGCTTAGGGTTTTTTCTATTTGTATTATTCTTAGTTGGTTTTGGCATTGGGGTTACACAAACCTCATAAAGTGAACTGGGACACTTTCTAACTTTGCTTTGTAAGAGTTTATACATTGAAGGTTTGACAGAATACACTCATTCCAAAAGGGGCTTATGTCTTTTTTAATGGTTGATTTTTTTACTGTCTTTTAATTTTCTCCACTGTTATTTGTTTAGCTTTTCCACTATTTGAATCAATTTCAGTAATTTGATCCTTAAAGGTATTCAATTACACTTTAAGTTAAATATCAAGTTTTGCTTATAATTTTGAAATCTTATTTCTAATTTTGTTCCCTTTTTCATTCTTAATGGTATTTACTTATGTCTTCTCTTTTTTATCTTATACTAAAGCTTTGACTGTTTTATTTATCTTTTCAAATAACAGGCTTTTAGCAATCAGTTCTACTGGGTTTCTGTTGTTATTTTAACAACAATAAAAATTTATTGATCCCTGTGTGTGGAGTGTGTGTTTTTGTGTAGTTTAAAGCTTCTTAAATTGAATTCTTAGTTCATTTACATTTAGTACATTTACATTTAACCTGTGTTTTTTTTCCCCTAACAAATGCATTTACAGCTATAAAACCTCTGTGAATTGTTGGCTATATCCTATGGATTTTGATGTGCAATGTTCTCACATCATCATTAATTTCTAAATAGACTAAAATTTATATTGTGATTTACTCTTTAACCTAAGATTATTTAGACAGGTATGCATTTTGGGTTGTGGTTCCCTCCATCAGTTAAATCTCACTTGCTTTTTATCTTCCAAGCATTTCTTCCTCATTTTAGACCACCAATTGATCCCATCTTGTTTTCTAGTGCTGTTTTGGACTTAGGTGTATATATTTATCTTTCCTATCATTTCTAGGAATCAAGAGCAAGAGGGGAAAGCAGGAACATGTATTCAGTGTACCAGCAGCATGATTTCACATCCCTCAGTTTTTTTCTTTCCCTTTTTTTTTTTTTTTTTTTTAAGGTGGAGGTTCTGGATCACATTCGTATCTAATGAAAATGATTCAGAGAAAGAAAAACTGACACTGTCAGAAAAGGGATACCTTAATATGGAAGTCCTTGAAGAGGAGATAAAGAATACAATGATGGAGGAGACTGGCCAGTGATAAAGAGGGGATGTTTCCTTCATTGTAACAGAGGAAAGAAGGAGATAGATGACAGGTCTAGATGCACCCTAGTTTTCTCTTTTCCAAGTTAGATACTCCCAGTTTTAACAGTTGGTTTTCATGACATCTTTCTGGATTTCTCTTCTGTTACTTGGTTCTTCCTAAAAACAAAAAGGTTATTATAAAAATATAATGTTAAGTTCAAACAGTTCAGAATAATAGGACTATTAACTTCCTTGTTCTGGATAATGTACTCATTTTAAATCCAAAATTGCTTTACACTTTGTAGCCATTACCTATTTGTGGGCTTTTTGTATAAACTGCTTTTTTTAAAAAATATTTTATTTATTTATTTGACAGAGAGGGGGAAAGAGAGAGAGCGTGCACAAGCAGGGGGAGCGGCAGGCAGAGGGAGAGAGAGAGGGAAAGGGAGAAGCAGGCTCCCCTGCTGAGCAGAGAGCCTGACATGGGGCTCAATCCCAGGACCCTGGGATCATGACCTGAGCCAAAGGCAGATGTTTAACTGACTGAGCCACCCAGGCACCCCTGTATGAACTGTTATAAATTAAGTCTCCTTTAACTTGTACTTGCATAGAAAATAGCACCCCAAAACACAGTCAACATAATTCAGTCATTCTCCAAGTTCTGTTGGTTGCCTCTGGAGTGTTTTCTCAAATCTGCTATGCCAGCCCTAAGTCAGACTTCTACCATCTGCCACTGAGACTACTGCAGCATTCTCTCCACTGGCCATTTTGCTCTTCCTCCCTGCTGCCCTCAGAATTCTCTAAAATACATGCCTTCTGTTCCTACAGAAGAAATGGAAGCCCAAACTTATGTTCAAGATCTTTTACTATCAGGTCCTTACCTACTTTTCCAGAGCCCATCATGTCCATTGACTCAAATGGCCTATGGAGTTTAAATTGACCATGGGCTAAATAAAATGATGTAGTCCTGTTAATTAAATGAGAATATCTTTACCTTTAAGTTTCTAATTTTATGGTACTGCTTTTTATTATATTCTTAGACCAGTCACTTTCTCCTTGTGTTTCACTTCATTTATAACGTGAGGGCTTACTACTTCGTACAGATTAACCAAGACTCAACAAGATATTTAGCTCATAAGTCATCTTTCTAATCTTCTCTCCTGACCCCATGCTAATCATGAAACTCAGTATCCCCCTAAGTATGATATGCTATCTATTACCATACTGTGTTACATTTTCTTCATGTTCTTTCCTTTGCCTGGGATCCATTTCTGCCCTATCCCTCTCCTCCCCAACTCCTATTTCTCCTAAGTATTTAGGGGAGTCCTTTGGGATCATCTACAATACCTAGTGATATACCCTTAGACAGAGGGATGGGAATATAATTTGAAAAAGCAGGTTCAATATAATTTATTTTAAAGCAATGTTTTCCGAGTATACTACACATAAAGTAAAACTCCAGGAAATTATCGCTGCTGCAGATGTTTAAATTTCACTTATCCCCAAAGGCTCAGGACTTTTTTCTGTTCCTTAAAGAGGCTGAGCTCCATCCTAACTCAGCAATTACTAATGCACTTTTCTCTCTGCCTGGAAGATTCTCTCCCTAACCCGACTTCCTACCTGATACTGATTCATCCATCCAGGTGCCAGCTTAAATGTAGTTTCTTCAGGAAGGCATGTGTAAAGGCTCTTTTCTATACTGTCTCATATTCCCTTATACTTCTTAACAGACCTTACTACAATTTAATCATGCAATCATATGTGTGTCCTGTTGGTCTTCTTTAGGTTTGTGTTCTCCATGAGACTAAGCCCTGAGGATAAGGGTTGTGGCTGTTTTGTTCACTACCATGGTACCTGGCACATGAATGAACTTTAGTTGCCAAAAGGGATCAAACACTTCACAAAAGTTAAGAAACAGTGCTCTGATAATGGAAAGCCCATAAAAAACAGTTGAGGCAACCAAGGCGCAGAGAACTTGCCCAGCTCAAGTGCCCTTGAGAAGCCTTCCCTGACCCCACTCCTCCTAGAGTCCCTATTCAGCCTCTTGATGTAGGATTAAAGACACTCTTCGTGTCAACAGAGTCAGGGGTCACTCCTGTTTTCTCTGATCAGTGTCCTTCCATGCAAGTGACCACCCGCAGTCTTTTGGGCACTCAGGAAATGTTTCCTGTGGAATGGGTGACTAGATGGCTCCGACGTACCCTCCTCCTTCGCTGCACCTCGGGCAGGTGGCCTCTGCTCCCGAAGCCGGGAGGTGCGAGGCCGGGACCTCCAGGTGGTCGCAGTCGCGGCCCCGCCCCTCCAGGCCTCTGCGGTGCTGATTGGCCGGCTGGGCGCCAGGGGCTAAGCGGAGGGGAGGCCGCCCGCGCGCCCGCCTCGTCTCCGCGGGGGCGCGCCCGCGGCACGCGGCTGGGAGGTGCCGAGGGTGAGTGACAGCCACGCGGGCCAATGGGGCGGGCGCGCGCCGCCGCCGCCGCCCGCGCGGCCCCTGACGCCGGCCGAGGCGCCGCGCCGCTGCGGCTGCGGGCGGCGACGGCTGCACCATGGGCTGGCTGCTTCGGGCCGCCGGGCTGCCGCCGCTGTTGCCCCCGCTGCTGCTGCTGCTGGCTGGGGGTGAGTGCGCGCCGCGCGGGCGGGCGGCAGCGGGGCCGGGACAGGCGGGTGGCAGCGGTGACGGCGGGCCGCGGTGCTGGACAGCTCCTCGGCCGCCAACAAAGGGGCAGGCGCGCGAGGCGCGGGAGCGCGGGGCTCGGCTGGGCTGCTGCGCGGTCCGCGACACGCGCGCTCCCAGGGCCTGGGGGGCGTGGGGCCACCGCGTGTGCCTAGTGTGAGAGCGGCTCCCTGGCGCGGGGGCGTGCGTGTGCCCACACAAACACACATACACACACACGCAGGGGAGGCGCGCTGAGTGTGGCGGCGGGCGCGCCTGCACGCGCTCCCTGGGGGCTCTGCTCAGGGGGCCTTTGGGGAGGGCGGGAGCACTGGCGAGAGGAGGGCGGACCCTGGCTGCCAGCTCCGCGACAGCCACACAGGGATGGGGAGACGGAATTTACAGGTCCCGTGTGGCCACCACAGCGAGCGTGGGCGCGGGTGTCTTGCGGCTCCGAGGGGGAAAGTGCCAAAGAGCCGTACACACAGCTGCTGCGACAATGAGGGGGGTGTGTTTACGCGCGTGTGGTGCTACCGGACAGGAGGGAGGGTGTGTCATTGTGAATGGCTGTCTAGACTGCTTGGGCAACTTTATTAGGAGCTGACAAAAAGAAGAGGTATGACAGCAACCAGGTCTCTGCTTGTGACAGTGACACTGCTGGATAGCCTGCGCAGCTGCCACGCAGGGATGAGTGTGAGAGACACTCTGAGATGTGGTTTCCATTCAGCAGTGCACAAGGGCAGTGTGTGTGGACGATGACAGGTTGGGAGTGGGGGGGCAGGTGTGAAATAGATGTGCCTGTGACAGAGCCTGCTGAACACCTTCCCAGCGGCAGACACGGAATTCAGGTGTGTGCCTGGCAGGTGGGCACAGGGTATGTGGCAGCCTCCCAGATAGGCCACCACCATTGAATGGGGATGGGTAGAAGTGCTGTCTGCAGAGGTGGGTCAAATAAGGACATGACTGAACAGCTTCTCCCTGTGGCCAACACAACAGAGGGGAGAGTATGCCATGAGTACATATTAAGGGGCGATTGCTAATTGGTGTTGGTGGAAAGACACACTGAAATGAGTGTGTGCGCCCATGTGTGTGTATGGTTTACATGTTCACTTATCAGATGGCCTTGAGTGACTCCACTTCTGATGGACACAGAGGAGTATAATGTGTGTGCGTGTGTACGTGGGAGTTGACCTGGGACACTGGCTACTTAGTCACCTCCCGTGAAGTTAACCCCCAAAGATGCAGGCACAGGTGTGCATCTGTGTGAGTGAAGGAGAGGCCTTTGAAGGGTCTCTGCCCGAAGGGGGAGAGTGGTCTTTGCTTGATGGTGGCAGTGAGATGGGCCATTGCCATGGGCCCATAGTGACAGAATCCCAGGGAAAATGACTGGGAGGGGAAAGGGGCCTCATGCTCCTGAGCATGCCCTGGGAAGGGTCAGTTCAACGAGGGTACGTTTTCGCCACCATCAGTCCAGAGATGGGTAAGGACCTAAGTGGTGTGCACAGAAATATGTCCATTGGTATTTGTCTCATGCACTCACACACACCTATGTCTATGTTTGCATAGCTTGAATCCTCGCTGGAAGAGGTGAGATTGAACAAATAAATTATATATTGATTAGTCTGCTATTTCTTTGTGCAACAGCCACACCAGAACTGGCAAGCAAAGTGTGTCAGGACCCATGCCCAGCTGTGGCTAGCCATAGATGACTGTGGGCAGCTTTACTCCTTCTACGTTCCCTCCCACCTCCTCCCTCCCCTACACACTTCGTGATGTACATTATTACCTACCTCTTGGTGACATATGTGTCTGTTAGTATGTCTCTTTCTTATATACCTTTCTGTAGACACTCTTCAAGAACCCTTGGGCATTGCTTCTCGGACACATCCAGACACACACATGAGTGTAAGTGTGTGTGTGGTAGGGTGATTGTTCTAGACGACTTCTGTTGTAGCTGACACTTAAGGGTGTGGGGGCCGTGTGGCAGATGCTGCTGGGCAGCTCCGGTATTGGTGTCTGGCAAGGGCTTAGGGAGAGCTGTACTTCAAAGCTGCTGATGAGGGGAAGGGTAGGGGTGCAGCTGATGGTGGAAATCAGAAAAGGATGTTTGGATCAGGAGCAGATTGCAGGGGAGATAAAACATGCAGATTACTAAGGCCTTGTTTTTTTCACCCCCTGAGATATAAGCCTGCTTTCTTTATCTCTTTTTCTGAGTTGGGGTCAGATTTTCAATTCTTTGAGGCTGGTCCCCAAATTGTTTTCATGTGCCTTCTTTTTCTCTCCCTCTCTCTGTTGGGAGTGACGAAGTATCAGAAAATTATAGGTGCTAGAAAGAAAAAAAGAAAATCAGGGGTGCGTAGGTGGCACAGTTGGTTAAGCGTCTACCTCTTGGTTTCGGCTCAGGTTGTGATTCTGGGTTGTGACATTGAGCCCTGTGTTGGGTTCTGTGCTCAGCATGGAGTCTACTTGAGATTCTCTCCCCTCTCCTGTCTCCCCCCAACTCGCGCATGTGTGTGTGCGCGCGTGTGCACACTATCTCAAACTAAATAAATAAATCTTTAAAAAGAAAAAAGAAAATCAGTCACGGAGAAGGTAATTCTGAAATTTTAAATCAGATGGAGTCTCAATTAAGGCAGATTAATTATCAAGTTCAAAAGCAATTATACACAGAATTCTTAGGGTTCAGCTACTATTTTGGTGGGCAAGTTTGAAAATAAGCAACCTCTCGAAATTACCTAAATAATTACCCATTGCCAAGGTTTTTGAAAATATCAAGGTCTATATAAAGAAAAAATAATCATCACAGGGAAAAAGAACTTCAAGAAAATGGAACTATTTACTGGAGAAGGAATGAAAACCCAGATTCCTTTTTTCACACACAGCTTTTCGGCAAGATTATCAAAATCTCTGTTCATTCATATCGGATGGTTGGGAAAGGAAGAGAAGGAGGGAGGGGGGAGAAGGTGGAAGGAAACGGGGGCTTCTCTGCCTGCCAGGTGGAGGAGAGACGTTCAGAGAATGGAGAAACTCACCTCATTGTGGAAATGGTAGGGCGTGGTCCCAGTGAACTCACCAGACCTCACTCAGTCCTCTGCACAGAGAGCTTCACTGACTACATAGTATTTGATTTCCAGAGGTGGGAAATCAACAGGACTCCTGGTCGGACTTCCCTTGAGAAGGCCGAGGCAGTTTCCTCAAGATCCACGCTACTGTGGAGGCCTAGAAGGGACTGACTTCTCTCCCACCATACCCCAGTTCAGCTCTGAGAGAGGCAGCTCTCAGGTTTTTGAAGAGGCAATGCAAGTTTGAGCCTCCAGCGGCTAAAATCCCAAGAATTCCTAAAGAAAACCAGTTTGCACTTTTCTAAAGAGGCTGACATAATGTCTTCCCAAACATACCCACTAGAGGCTGGTGTCTATTGATAAAGGTTTTCACCCAATGGCCCTTTCAAAGATTGGCTGCTCAGGTGACCTGGAGATCTGTAAAATGTTTATATAATTATTACAAACATTTCTTGTCAGTTGACTTTTTTCTTTGTGAACTGTGTTTTTTCCAGGTAAGTTTATCGCATTTGGCTCCCACAATCTTGGGGGTACCACTTCTACAAAACAGGGCTGTTGTATTTGCTGATATCACATTTAAAACTTACACTACACTTTTCAAACAATGGTCATTTTTGAGGGGAGAAACCAGCTAATTACAGCACTTCTGTTAACTAGCTGTTTGACCTTAGGTCCTGAGCTCTCCCTTATTTCACCTATGAAACAAGACGGTTATTTGTTCATTTATTCAAACACCTCTTGAGTTCCTATCATTTTTCAGAGACTGTCGAGGCACTGGACACTCCAAGTTGACTCAGACACGAGACACAGTGAGTGAGGAAAGGAGGCCGTAGATGGCCTGTTACAGTTTGAGAGGAAAGTAATTGGTTCAGAAGGCTGTGGTACTAGGTGTGGTGCCTAGCCTAGACGGGGAGTGGCCACGGAGTAATTCTCAGAAGCCGGGGCCGGAAGCAGGAGCAGGAGCTGGGCAGGTGGGCGCAGGTAGCCCTAGGCATTACCTCTTTCTGGTTAAAGGCTTTTTGAGGTTTGGAGGCTGTCCCATGTTTCCACCCATCGGTCCTTGTTTTGTTTTGGTTTTTGAAGTCACGTAGAATAACTCTGGTCTTTATCATTCACATAAACCTTTTATTTTAATATATTTGAAGATACTGACCATTGTCTCTCTTGAATGTTCTTTTTTCCTGGCCAAGAATGTCCCAGTTCTCTGTTCTTTATGAAGGATAATAATACTTAGATTTCTGGAAGTCTGCTCACTGGAGCACTGTTCACATAGAGCTTACCTCGTTTGAGACCCCTGCCTCCCTGAGGGCTGTGGAATTTTTGCTTTACAGATGAGGACACTGGGGCCCCCGATGGAAAAGCAGCTTACCCAGAGTGGCTCACTCAGGGAAGGCAGAACGCAAACCTGCTTCCCTGGCCCAAGCTCTCTCTACTAGAATATCCTCCTGTGTTTGATTTCAAGACCTGTTTATCTTCATCCACACCTTTTAACTGTGTTAAGCCCCTTTCACTCGGAAGGCTTTCCTTTTGATCAGATGTTGTGTTCATGGTCCTGTGTTGTCCGACCGTGCATACATGGCATGCTCAGTCTCCACCATACTCTGGGTGCCGAGTTTAGGGCTTACCACGACTTCATAGGGTGGTTGTGAAGAATCAGTTTCAGATAACGCTTGCAGAGCATTTAGCACACAGCACCAATAGTGTTAGCTCTCATTTTTTATTTTAAACATCGTGAAAATTTTCCATAAACTATTCAGGCCAGGGCACAGTGCATAACAGGGGGAGAACAGGACGTAACTCTTTACTGCATCATTGAACATTAGTTTTGGAAAAGAAAATTTGGAGGTCATTTCAACCACCTTCCTTATTTTTTGTGATGAGGAGATAGACCCAGAGGTTTTAAGCAACTTTCCAGAAGACACAGAGCAAGTTAGTAATATTTGTGTGACTAAGCTAGCAATTAAGGTGTGAAACTGGCCAATAGTGCTGTCTTCCTCTTCTTAGTGAATGGAGGTAAGAGAGACAGAAAAAAGATGCCCTTTAATTTATTGGGTTTTGTTCGTTTGTTTTATAAATTAGGAGAGAGGGATCCAACGCTGGCTGAGTCTGACCTGCAATCTCACATAGTCTTTAAAGACTGTTCTGGAGATCGTATTGCTGAAATACAAATCTCATTCTTAATGCAGTTTTGGAAAATGTTCAGCTTAGGACAGAAGCCTGGGGAACAGAGTGCACACAAGGTCCTTCAAAGCAGGGACTTGTTCTTCACTGCATTTGTGCCCTGAGCACCCAGCACAGTTGTAGCGAAGATGGGTGCTGGTGGCCATTTCTGAGTGAACAAATGCCCAGCAGGTGCTGAGTCAGATGAACCTCACTCTCTCCTGCCCACCTCCCTTGGTCTCTCTTTTGCCCCTGCCATGGGGAGGGCTAAACAGCTTGGCCTTTGTGGAGTAAGAACAGCATCTCACAATCCCCTGGCAGCCCCTGGGTGTCAGGAGTGTCTCCCCACAAGTCCCCACCGGCACCCTTGGGTTCTTTGCTTTGGAGACATGTCTTTTTTTTTTTTTAAGATTTTATTTATTTATTTGAGAGAGAGAGACAGAGGTAGTGAGAGAGAGCACGAGTAGGTAGGAGAGGGAGAAGCAGGCTTCTTGCTGAGCAAGGAGCCCGACGTGGGGCTCAATCCCATGACCCTGGGATTATGACCTGGGCCGAAGGCAGACACTTAACCGACGAAGCCACCCAGGTGCCCCTGGAGACGTGTCTTGACCCTGTGGCAGGCTGGCCTTTCCAGCCTCTCCTAACTATCTGGCTTTTATGTCTGTGCAGGAGTGTCCCTGGGCACGTGTGCAGCTGGGTCCGATGAGCCTGGCCCAGAGGGCCTCACCTCCACCTCCTTGCTGGACCTCCTGCCACCCATGGGCCTGGAGCCACTGGACTCAGAGGAGCCCAGTGAGGCCATGGGATTGGGAGCTGGCCTGGGAGCCCCTGGCTCAGGTTTTCCCAGTGAAGAGAGTGAAGAGTCGCGCATTCTGCAGCCACCACAGTACTTCTGGGAAGAGGAGGAGGAGCTGAATGACTCCAGTCTGGACCTGGGACCCACTGCAGGTAGCTCTTCTCACCTAAGAGTAGGTGCTCATTGCAGCAGGGAGTGAGGCTGGCTAGGCAAAATGCCAGAGGACCATTTCCTTGCTCCGATCACATCTCTTGTCTCTTCCTGCCAGCTTTTACCATGCTGCTGCCCGCCTGTACATGAGCCAAGTCTCTGGGACCCCTAGTATCTTACTGGTCCCAGAGGCTCTTTTCTCTTTAAATTCACTTCTGTTTAGGGAACCCACGTTCTGTGCTCATGTAACTCCATATAATGCAACAGCCTGGGAGTGAAACTTTCTCCCCATGTAAACATGCAAAAACTGCTGCTCAGAGCGGTTAAAAGCCTGCCTAAGTTCATACAGACGCTCGTATGCTCAGCCATGATCCAAGCTGAGGCTTCCCAAGGTCTAGGGGTGCTGTTTCCCTGCTGCGCTCTATCGTCCCTGTCGAAGGTTCCTGTGCCCCTCCTGAGGTCTCTCTGACTGCCAATCAAGGCACCTCCCTTCTCTCGGTCACGCCCCAGAGCTGGTTCGTGGGTTTCCAGAGCATGGCTGATGGACCTGTGGAGGCCAGCCACCTGAGGCCTGGGGCCACGCTGGAATGCATGCAGTTAGGGGCTGGATGCAGACGTGGCGGAGCACGCTCGCCATGCTCCTGGCTTCAGCAACTGTGCACGTTCTTGGCCAGCAGGAGCCTGTTTGTAAATGCTGGACCGCCACATGGTGTGTATGCTCGCCCGTGCACACAGTGGCAGGCTGTTACAGAATGTAGTTCAAATTTTTCTCTTTAGGGTATATAATATTTTGGATTTATGTCCTCTAATTATGAAAATAATCCCTGGAAATTGTAGAAAATACGAAAAATGCAAAGAAGGAAGCAAAAGTCACCCATAATCTCACAACTAAAAGAGAATTACTATTAATAGTTTGGGATACATCCTTGTAGTCACTTATGTGCCAAATTGGAATCATAATGTTTTCACTTAAATATTTTTTTAAGATTTTATTTATTTGACAGAGAGAGACACAGCGAGTGAGGGAACAAAGCAGGGGGAGTGGGAGAGGGAGAAGCAGGCGTCCCTCTGAGCAGGGAGCCCAACGTGGGGCTCGATCCCAGGACCCCGGGATCATGACCTGAGCCGAAGGCAGACGCTTAATGACTGAGCCACCCAGGCACCCCTCACTTAAAATATTTAATAAATGTATTTCCACATCGTTAAATATTCTTTTTAAACCTGATTTTTGATAGCTACATAGTATTTCATCATGTGGCTCATCATATGTATAAAACCAGCTCCCGGGCGCCTGGGTGGCTTAGTTGTTAGGTGTCTGCCTTCAGCTTGGGTCATGATCCCGGGGTCCTCGGATCGAGTCCCACATCAGGTTCCCTGCTTGGCAGGAGGCCTGCTCCCTCTCCCACTCCCCCTGCTTGCGTTCCTGCTCTCTCTGTCTCTCTCTGTGTCAAATAAATAAATAAAATCTTAAAAACCCAGCTCCCTATTGTTGTTGAATATTTAGGTTGTTTCCAGTTTTAATGTTGCTAAAACTATCATTATGTATTTTTGCACTTCTCTGTTTCCTCATGATAATTTCTAGAATAAAATTGCTAGGTGTAAAGACGTATCAATCGGCATCCCACCCGGAAAAAGAAGACACAACCAAACTAAGATAGTCCAGGGAGGTTTTACTTATAGAACAAGGAACTTAGAAAGGCATGGGCAGGTGATAGGCCAACCACAGAGGAGTCCAGGGCCTGTGGTAGTGGAGCACTCAGTGCCCCTACACCCAAAGGGACTGAGGGAGGGATGGATGAAAGGAACCAGGAGGCACAGAGAGTGGTGGAAAGCAAGTGATCCTGGCAAGAGCAGTGACCCAGCAGGGGAGAAACCAGGGGAGGAAATATCTGATCCCCTTCCCTCCCATCTTCCAGGATCCCTGTCTCTCTCTCTTCCCCTGCCTCTGTTGAGTCTGGTCGGGAAGCAGGGACATGGCCTGTTGTGGTGACTCTTGGGGTCCATCTCCCAGGGCAGAGGACAGGGTAGAGAAGGGTAGAGAGAGGATCTGGAGGGGATGGAGCACGTCTGCCACAAAGGATAGGAATCTTTCCATAGGCTTTTGTTAAATATTTCCAAATCAGCCTCTAGAAAGGTCTTTCCAGTTTGCATAGCCACTGGAGGTGGGATGAATGCCAGGTTGTTGGACCCTTCACCCCACTGCATTTTGTCATTTAGAAATCTTGGTCAACTTGATAAGTAAATTAAAATGGCATTTGATTCCTAGTGAATGTTAGCATATATGTGTGTGTGTGTATATATACATATTCTGACCACTTACAGTCCTTTCCAGTTTGAGGTATAGTATAATGAAGAGCAGGCTCTGGCGTCAGGCAGATTCCAAGGTTTCAGCACCGACAATTAACAGCTATGTGATTTTTGGCAAGGAGCAACCTGAGCCTCAGATTTCCCATCTAGGAAATAGTATCATAGAGTTGTGAGGTTTAAATGCAGTAATTCATTTAATGCACTTAGCACAGCACTTGGTACAACATAAGTACTCTGTATTACCTATTATTACTTTTCCATTTTTTTCTATTGAGGCTTTAATTTTTTCTTACCACTGTACCAATCCTCATATAAAAAGGATACATTCTCTGATATATATAGAAAACATTTTTCCAGTTTATCAATTACTTTTTTTATTTTACCAATTTTTGACATAACATTAATTTTTTACAGACTTGGACAGTCTTTCTTTTGAAATGTATGAAATGTTTTTATGTGTTATTCTTTGCTTTATGTTTAGAAAATCCTTTCCCTCCCTGAGATATATGCGTCTTTATTTCCTTTATTTTTTTCATCTTAAATTTTTGCATCTAACCCTTTATTCTAGCAGTAATTTACTTTGGTTTGTGGTATAAGATAGGGATTTAGTTCATTTCCCCCATAAAGCTAGCCTGTTACTGCAGCAGCACAGATACATAGATAAATCTATCCCCTCGTCATGGAAAAGAAGCACTCGACAATTAGATGTACTTGGGTCTTTTTCTGGGCTTTTCTTCTTGTGTAGACTCTTGAGATTCTAGTCTGGGACAAACAGTCGTTCCGAGGGCCTCGGCCAAGAAAGCCATGACGCTGAGGCTAGGACCTTCCTCAGGATCACAGTGGGATGGCCCTGAGGCTTTAGTGAACTCAAATTTTCTCTGCCTCTCCCTTCCCTTTGCGTCCTTTTCCTCTCACTTCATCTCTCTTCTCCCATTAGCCTCTCTGGGTCTCTTAATGGTGAAAAGAGCTGCCATGCATTGAATATGTGTTCTGGGCACTTTGCATCCATTCCTCTCCTTGTGCCAGCTCTACGGTGTGGTCTGTCTCCTCATCTCTACTAGACGCCCTGAACGACTGTGAGATGGGGACTCAGGTGCCCTGCATGAAGAATGGGCAAGAGCCCCGGAGGAGGGGGTGGAAGGAGGGCTGCTTTTGCCAGGCTCCCTCGTCACTCACCTTCCCGCTGGGCCCTTGCCTTTCCTCGGGTCGGTCTCTTCTCTGTACACCCCCAAGGCAATTTGTGAAAACACAGTACCCACAGGATGAAAGCAAAACGTCTTAGTACTGCAGAAAATGCTCTTGATGTTCTGGCCCAGCCTTCCCCTTGGCCTCATCTCCTTCCCTTCTCCTGCTTGCATCGGTTCGTTAGCCTATTATCATCCCCGCTTGGCAGATGTGGGACTGATGCACAGGGAAGCTAAGTGCTTTAACAAGGTCACACTTGGTATGTGACAGAGCTGGATTGAGAATCAGTGTCTTCTCAGGCCTATTCCCTGAGCCTGTGGTGCCCTTCCTCCTGTCCTGTCTGCCTGGAGCACTCTTCTCAATCCCAAATGCCTGGCAGCCTTGTCGTCATCATCCTGCAACACCCAGCTCAGAAGACACAGTTTCTGAGAGGCCTTTTCATCTCTCCCAAGTGGGCAGGACTGCACATGGTTGTGCGGGTGTTGCCCTGTCCAAGGGCACCTTGCCAAGCAGGGGAGCTCGGGCTGAAGTGCATCCTGCACACTACTCACCGGGTCAGGGGCTGGATGGAAGGAGTGCCTTTTTCTAAGTCATCTGCCCGGAGGGGCATCTCTGTGAGCTAGCAGTGGCCCTGACGTGAAGCTAGTTGTTCCTGCTTCTGCACCCTCACAGTACCTTGATAATATGGTGTGAGGCCATAACAGAGGCAGAAAGTGTTCCAGGTGTGAGGCTCATTTGTACGGGGAGGTAGCCCAGAGAGGACAGTGTCCTGTGCCTCTGCCCTCTGCTGCTCCTCACCCTAAAAGTCCGAGGCTTCCATCTAGGGTTCTCTGGAAGGAAGGAGGGCATTGCCTCTTGGGGTTTGCTCCTCAGGTTGGAGGAGACTCAAGGAACCTTCAAAGGGTCTGCCTGGAGGAGGAGTCTGTCCAGAGGTCAGAGTGACCATGCTAAGTGCCGTCCTAACACACCCCTTGGGGACATGGATATATCTGTTCCCAGGAGCAATGACTGTTGAAAGCCATGCTGTGGATGGGCCTAATCTGAGACCCATTACCTTCCCAGTAATTATGATATTGACCCATATATGAACACCTGGCATGTGCCAGGTGCCATATTAGGTGTTTCAATATATTATCTCATTTAATCTCAACAGAAACAAGTATATATTGTTACTCCCATTTGACCAGTGAACAAACTGAGGCTCCAGGAGTTTGCATAACAGTCTAGCTACTAAGTGTAAGAATCAGGAATCAAACCTGAGTTCTCAGACTCCATAACCTTGGCTCTTTCGATTAGGTTGCCTCTCAGCTCAACGATTTTACTAAGGACTAGCAGTAATGTCTTATATCTTATGTAGTAAATATCACCATCTTTTTCCATAGAATTTTCTCTTTGATAAGCTCATTTGAACTTCACAACCACTCTGTAGGGTCCACAGGCAGGAGTTGTCACTGCTTCACAGATGCTGAAACCCAGGCGCAGAGAGGGTAAGGGTTTTGCCCAAGGCTGCACAGCTTGCTTACGGGTGGAGCTGAGTCTGGAGTCAGTGGCTCCTGAGCGCCTGGGCCTGGCAGCCTGCTGTGGGAGCACAGAGATGGTATGTGTTAGAGAGGAAACCATGTGTCACGAGTACTTTGCTATACGTCTCATTGTGTTTGTTGGACCTAGAAGAGCCAGAGCTGGAGCCTTCCTTCTCCTACAGTGACAATCCTGAGGTCCCACAGCAAAAATAATCACTGGTCTTTCTGCTTGGCTGGTGACGAGCGGTGTGACCTTGAGCAGGTTCTTTGTCCAATCTTGGCTTCAGTCTCTCCTCTGTAAGTGAGGAATGATAGATCGAAGCCTTCTCCAGCTTTAAAATATTATGGTTTTCTTTTTTTTTTTTTTAAAGATTTTATTTATTTATTTGACAGAGAGAGCGAAAGAGCACAGCAGAAGGAGAGGAAGAAGCAGACCCCTTTCCGAGCAGGGAGCCTGATGCGGGACTTGATCCCAGGACCCTGGGATCATGACCTGAGCCGAAGGCAGATGCTTAACCATCTGAGCCACCCAGGCGCCCAAAATATTATGGTTTTCTGACATTTCAGGTGAAAAGAGTGGTCTCAGCCAAATAGGGAGAAAGAAATGGAATGTAGATTGCCCCTCCACCAGCTAGCATCAAGCCAACTTAAGACCTGATCGAGTAATTCAGGCAAGATTGTTAATGATTAAGAACAGTTTCCCGGGTTACCCACTCACCCCAAGGCTGTCTCTCCTGTCACCCTCCACCCTTCCATTCTCCAATATCCTTAATAAAATTCTCTGCATGCAATTTTAATTTTCCTAGTGAACAAACTAATTAGTGTTCTACAAGAAAAGCGATAACTCTTTGGGGTTGGCAAGTTCTAGAAACGCAACTCAAACAGGCTCACAGGCCTGTGTGAAAAAGGGGGTGTTGATTGGCTAGTAACTGCAGAACCCAGGCAGGTGGGATCCAGGTGTTGAAATGGGACATCAGCATCTGCCTTGCTCCGTCATGCCTCGCCTTCCCCAGCTGGCTTCTTTCTCAGGCACGTTGTCCCTGGGTGGTGGCTCAGAGAGCCCCCAGTCACTCCAGTGTCATCTCCTTTCACTCAGCAGCCCCAACAGAGAGAGAACTCTGCTTCCCCAGCACTTTTGGGAAAGTCTCAGGATGGAGGCTCGTTTGTTTGCCCTGGGTCATGAACCCATCTACGACCCAATCCTGAGGCCAGAGGGACTGGGTTCTCTTGTCCAGACTGGCTCTCAAGCACCCCTGGAAGCCAGGGGGTAGTGCCCCACAGTCCTGGACCAACAGGAGGGGAGTACATGCCAAGTGATGGTTGGGCATAAAGGAACATTCATGAGTGCTTATATTATTATATAAATCATATTCACATCATTTTTTTTAACCTCACAGCAGCCCAATGAAATCCATAAAAGCAGGTATCATTAGGATCACTGTTTTATAACTAAGGAAACCGGCTCAGAGAGGTTTAAATGTGGCACTAAATCACACAGGTAATGAGTGGCAGAGTGAAATCTCAAATTTGAGATTTCTACTTTAAGATCTGCTACCCCTCCATGTGAAATCATTCATTAGACCCCTTAAATTACTATTGCCTGTGATGAATTTTGTAGAAAGCAGATTATCAAAGCCAGTCTGCTGGGACCTGAAAATGGTTCCTATGCATTGATACCGTAACTGCTGTTGAATGATTTGACCTTCTGGGTCACTGCACACACATCAGGCATGTTTGCTAAGAAGGCCAGCTGACAGAAGCACTTGCACCTAGATTCCAAAAAGAAAAAGATCTCTGTACTTTTGTTTTACACTAGTAATAAGTATCATTATGTGAAAATTTGAAAATGCAGAAAAGAAGAAAGTAAAAACCACTCCTAATCCCGTCAGCCAGAATTGGCGAATGTTAACATTTTGGCGTATATCTTTCTGGAAATTTTTCCCATATGGGAAATACGTAAAAGATGCTTTTATAAAAAATGGAATTACAGTGCACAGGTCCTGCTCTTTCACGCACCAGCATCTCTCCAAGTGAGCTAACGGAGCTGTCTGCCCACAGTTTTAAGGCGGGAGTAGTCTCCCAAGCCTGGCCCAGCTACCACCCCTTCAGTCAGTGGCCTGCTGCCTGAGCGCTGGATGGCCTCCAGTCTTTTGTTCTGTGAGCTGTGCCATGATGGGAATCCTTGAAACCCGAGTCATTATGAGCATCTTCATTGTTTCCTTACGGTGCATTTCTAGGAGTGAAATGACAGCTTCAGAATGTTTGTTCTTAAAGCTTTTCATTCATGTTAACCCCCCACCCCCAGTGGGGCCTGATTTCCATTCCTGTCAGTAGCAGATTGAGTACCTGTTTCCTGCACTTATCCAATACTCGGTATTATCTTTAAATAAATACGTATATTGTTAAGTTGGCAGCCCCAAAACTGTATCATCTTGTTTAATTTACATTTCTTTGATGACTACTGAGGTTGACCATTAAAAAGTCATTTTTAATTATACTGAAAGCTTCTCCCCTTGCACCGCTGTTTTATGCAAGTCTGTTGTGAATTTCGTGAGTGTTTTATATTAACACTTGGTTGAATAGCTGGCTTGAGTGTTGCACTCGGGGCAATTTTCAGTGATTTGACATTAAGCAAAAGGGACATTTAAAGTGATCTTCCAAGGCCACTGGCTTGGTGCCTGTCTTAATTTCACGTCTTAAACAGGGGAGTCAGTTCATTAATATTTCAGCGGCTGCCAAGGGTCATCCATGAGATTATGGCTACCCTGGAAGGCAGAAACGAAGTCCAGTGTGACCTTGATAAGCTGGGGAAAGAGACTTACAAAACTGATGAAACATAGGAGAGAGGAGATGCAACACGATCTATTTAGGGGACAAAAGCCAGCCCCCAGAGTGAGAGTAAAAGAAAAAGAAAAAGCCTGGAGAATCCAAGTTGTCCAGAGGTCTGGAGCTTCATCAGAGTGGCCCCCTGCTGCCTCCAAGCCGCCAGATCATGTCCAGCGGGGAGAGTGCAGTGTGAGTGCTGTGTTAAATTCAGACCATGCTGCCTGAGTCAAAAAGCCTTACTTTCCAGCTTGCATCAGCTAGCTTCTAGCTCGTGAATCTTGTTCGCTTTTCAGCAATTCACTCAGCAAAAATTTATTGTGTACCTGCCGATTTTGTAACCACTCTTAAAACTGTGGTGAATCCAGAGTTTCCACAAGAGATGAAGAATGACAGGGGGAGGGGGTTGAGAATGAGGGATAATCCCAGTTGTTGAGCCCCAGGCAAAGGAGGCTAAATTGGAGCAACTGAGAAAATATGTAGGTTTTTATCCCCAGGAAGATGCTTCCCAGAAGTTCCTCACTTAAGCAGATAAAACAGAAATGGGTTTAAGTTGTAGAGGAACCACGGCAGTTGGGTTAAGGAATTTGGGGAGAAAAAAAAAGCCACCAACATAGAAAAGCCTCTTTAAGGAGGCATCTTCTTGAAGAGGGCGGCAACCCATCTTACCTAGACTTAGCCATTTCCTATCCAGATGACCTCCCAGGTGCCTTCTTGAGCTAGAACCCCTAGGTCCTTGGAGTCCCATTGCAGGAACACCTGCCTGCAGATTCACCTGCAGTGAGCTCGGGGTGTGGAGTGTGACAGCAGCTCGACTTTAAGAGATGGCCTCAGGGAGAAGAGCATGTTTTCTGGGTGAGGTGATTTGAATGCATCATGTCATTTCACCTCAGCCTCAACGTCCCAGAGGGGTGGTGGGTGGGCCTAGAGGCTGGTCACCCAGCATTCTAGCCCCTGGCTGCAGAACCTTGAAGCTGAGCCTTGAGTCCTTACCTGTCAACTAGTCTGGTGATTCAAGCCCAGCTTCCAAGAGATGGGCCATGGCCTGCAGTGCAGACGGACAGGGAGGGGTGATGCTCCTGCTGTCAGTTTGCTCCTCCCTGGCGTCTGAAGCCAAGTCTGGGCGTTGGCCTAACTGAGCAGGCATGTCTTCAAAGACTGGCTTTAATCATGTACAAGCCTGAGTTTTAAAACTTTACAGCTGTGATAAGTGTAGTTTCACAATTTAGAGCAAGTGTCCTCCCCTCTGTGAGCTTTTCTTTTCCTTATCTGTAAAAGGAAGGCTGTGTCCTTTGGAAGCCTGATTTCCCTCGGACTCTGGGGAAGATGTAGTTTCCAATGAAGGCCACCAGGGGGTACTGCAACTTCACAGAGCTGGCACCCTGTGTTCAGGGAGGGAAGCTGTGGAGGCAGGGGGGAGAGGTTGGCGGAGGTTCCAGGCATTCGTCTGTTGTCTGACCGACAGCAAGGAGACTGAGCTGCCCGTCTCCTGAGTGTCCTTGCAGCATAGCCACTCCCTGACCTTCCATGCTCTGAGGCCAAGCCGGAGCCCCCTCTGGAGGGTCTGAGCTGTGGGGGACCTTTCACCTCTCTTCAGTGTCCCAGCTGTTGCTACCCTCCTGGGGGCAGGGGACAGGCTTTGACTGGCTTTCCTGCTGTCTTGAACATGTCTCCTGGGCATCGCTGCTTGTTCACACTTGTGTCCAGGTATGGGGTGTGCAGGGAGTGCTCTGCAGGTACACCTTTGTCCCAGACAGGTTTTGGGGTTTGCGGGACCCTCCTGTCCTGACTCTAGATGCTGAAGTAGGTGGGATAGGAAGCAAAGCCTAGGGCACTAAGCAGGACAGGCTCTCCCCGTGTGGAGTCACAGCTGTTGGTGAGAGCAGTGGACAGGGCTCAGGACATACCACTGTCACTGCACTGGGAGACCAGGGCCTGGGGCAGCCACCTGCCTTGCCGGGCCCATTGTGCCTTGCCTACTGTGGTGCCATCCTCTCCGGCATCCCTCTCCTTTTCCATCCCCCTGCTTTTCTTTTCTTCCTCCATTGCCAATTCACCCCCTTATCCCCTCTCCAAAATGACTGCTCCAGCTTCCTCTCCCAGGCCAGTGTTGCAAGTCTCTGGAAGCCTGGTCTTCTTTCCTTGGACACCTTAGTGGGAAAAGCACGTTCTTCCCCATCCACTAAGATCATTCACCTCTCACAGCAACTGTGTTCCTTCCTCCTGGAGCCTTTGGAAGCTCCTAGCCCAGGATGACCTGCCCTGTCCCCTGCCATGTTTCACTTCTCTTCTGGTGGCCCTAGCATGTTCACTAGCCAGTACTTAAAGTGATGCATGCTCTCTCCCTCTCTCTAATTCCTTATTTAAAAAACAATTTCAAATTTACAGAAGATTTGCAGGAATAATCCCCATACACCCTTCACTCAGATTCCCTCAGTGTTAACATTTTACCAAATATGTGTATATACTTAGAGACATACAATTTTATTTCTAAACCATTTGACAGTAGGTTGTAAACACAGTGTCCCTTTACTTACGCTACATACTTCAGTGTATATTTCTTAAGAACAGAGACATTCTCTCACAGAATCACGGTACAGTGACCATCAGGAAATTAACATGGATACAACAGAGTTTGATGACAAACTGTATTCAAACTTGCCACACCCCCACCCCCCAGTGTCCACTGTAGCAAAAGAAAACAAAATTATTTTTTACAGTTCACTGTCCAGTCCACACTCATGTACTATGTTTGTTTTCATGCCTTACTTGCCACTTTTATTCTGGAAAATTCTTCAGTCTTTCTTTGTCTTTCATGACCTTAACATTTTTGAAGGAGATAGGCTAGACTTTTGTAGACTACCCCTCAGTTTTGTCTAGTGTTTCCCCATGATTAGATTCAGGTTCCACATTTTTGGCAGGAATATCACAGAAGTGCTGTTGTATCTTTCTCAGTTCATCAGACCGTGGTTCTACTCTTGGACTGAGCACGGTTTCTTTGCTTGTTAGTCTACACTCAGGTTTGGATCTAGTCCCACTACCCACTCTTCCGGCATCCCCGTTTTCATCCCACCTGGGTCTGTCCCCCGGCTGCTCAGGTTCTACTTCCCACCACACCTCTGGTTCATGGTCTGTGTCCCCACTGGGTCTCTCATTAAATTCTTGTTCCTGTGTAAGAGACCTTTCTGAGACTCAGATCATACCTAGGCTTGTCAGGAAAGCATCGATCCTTTCCTGCCCTGCCCTCTTCCCTGGATTCACTTTGACTTATTTACCACTCAGGTGCTTATCCCGCTCCTCAGCCTGTGGAGCAGACTCCCAAAATGGTGCCATTTTTCCTATTATGATTTTACAATATAAAAATTAAATGATAATAAGAAAGAGGAGGAGGTAGAGGAATACTTAAAATCAATCAGGCATTTGCTGTGTAGTGTGGGCTGCGCCCAGGTTTTATCTCAGTGCATCCTGACCATAGCCCTGGGTGCTAGGTACTGTTGTTATTTTACAGATAAGGAAAAGGAGACACATGGAGGTCAAGTGCATGTCCAAGGTCACACAGTGGCCAAGCAGTGGAACCAAGATCAGCAGTGGAACCAAGATCACACAGTAAGAGAGGCAGGAATAACTTTGGATGATGAGAGGTGATTAAAAAAAAAGTAGGAAAAAAGTCCTGCTGAGTCTGAGTGCCAGGGTGTGGCATTTAGTGATTTGTCAAGTCTCTGGAGATGACAGGGCTGGATAGGGTGAAGGCTTGGTGGGAGATGTAAATTTGGGAGTCTTTCGCAGAGAGGCAGTAAAGTCTTGGGGAATCCGTGAACTCACTGAGAAAGGAGTGCAGAAATGATGAGTCAGGGGCTGGCTATCTGGGAGTGATCACAGGTAGGGAGCCTAATGAAGGAGAAGTCTGTGCCATTGGAGGCTATTTTTTCTCCCTAAAGGGACAGGTCCTGGGTTCAGGAGGCAGAAGGTGGCAGGGTTCACCAAAAACACATTGCTCTCTTTTCTGCACTGGGTCAAGCAGGCACTGTATTAGGTGCTGGGAACGTAAGGATGAATAAAATCACCTTGCTCAGCAATCAGAGTTTGTGGTCTCGTAAATCCTATATTATTCTTATTTAGGACAGTAGAAGAGTTGTTGTTTTTAATGCCATTGGTGTGTAAGATACATTTGTCAGAACTATCTCCAAAACGCAGAGTATCAGTGCTAGAAAGATCCTTAGAACTCATATATACAAGCATCCATTTGTCCTATGAAAAACGGAAGCCCAGAGAAACCCAGGAACTGACCATCACTTAGACACGTAAGTTGGTGGCTAAGTCTTCTGGCTGCAGATCCCGCCACCCACAGCATGACCCCTGTTGTTGTCCAGCTTAGTTGAGGGAATTCTGTTGGGAGCCAGGCTATCTCTGGAGGGATAGAGAGCTCAACTTGTAGAAAGTCAGCATCACATTGAGTAGAGGGATTATTTAGTCGGCTTGCCCTCTTGGGAACTCCCCTACCTCAGTGGGATTCTGGTGGAGTGCACCACCATCCACCATATTCCTGGCACATTCTAGGCTTTACTGAACCTATTGGCTAGTTCAAGTACTTCTTGAGGGTTTCCCATGCACTTTGCCTCTAGACTTGACCATTTCTGCTACAGGCATGGCTGCCCCCACAGTCAGCCAGAGTGCCCCCTTCTTACTGTTAGTCAACCAGTGCACACAGGGTATCAAGTCTACCTTGGGGTCATCTCTTGAACCTGTTCTCTCATCATTCCCAAAGTCATCACCTGTGTTTATCTCTCCCGGAAATTGCAGCAAGCCCGCAACTCTTTTCTCTGCTTTCATTCATCCCCTCTCATCAAATTCTTGCACATTGCTGTCAGGACAATCTTCTAACCATAAGATCTCATGATTGTAAGGGATTGTATATGTCCATTTCCCCAGCATCCATGTGACATGCTATTATATCATCTTCCTGTCAAGTGGCCATCCAGCCCATTTCAATTATGTTTTTATGCATTGCATTTCAATTTTAAACAGATCTACTTAAAAGCGCTTATTTCTATTGAAGTAAAATATTTTTATTCTTTTATATACTTGTTTTATGGGTGTAATTTCCTCGAGTCTCTCTGGAGGTGTTAATAAGAAAGGTTTCTAAGTTCCCTTTGTTTACTAGATTAACTCTTCTCTCAGAGATGGGTTGCTTTGCTTTCTCTCCTTAATGCTTCTTCATGAGCCTGGCTTTCCCCTAATGTCCTGTGAATTTTGATCATTCTTTCATGTTTATAAAGGTGATACTAGATTTCTCAGTATTAGAGGCTGGTGTGGGTCTCCGCGGTATTCTGTGTTCTCTGTTCCATGAGGATACCTCTCCCCTGAACACCATGGCTGTTTGCTTTGTGTGGGGAATAGGTAAGCTTCCCTACAGAGTGTGTGCAGGGGATGAGGAGTGGAAGATGTTACCAGTCACTTCTACTCAAAAATAGTATGCTTAACAAAAGAATATTTTAATTATTCATTTAAATATTATAGTGGGTTTTCAATTTTCACTAAGATCATTCAGCTTCTAAAAATTGTACTTTTTCTTATAGGGAGTCAGTTTTTCTTTTTGTAATAATTCTCAGAGCCATATGGATCCGTGTTCTAATTTGAATGCTTATTCTCTAGGCCCATTGCACAGCTTCCCTCTAGAGATTTATTTTCATGACTTCCTCTCATGTTTCTTGATTCCATATCTTCTTTGGGTTTCTTGGAGAACTTCCTTAAGTACTTCTCTCAGAATCCGTGGATTGAAAAACCTTCAAGTCTTTGTATATATGAAAATGTCTATTTTGTAATCACACTTGAATGATAGTTTAGTTGGGTATAAAATACTGGCTTCAAAGTACACTTCCCCCAGAATTCTGAATACATTTTCAATTTCCTTCCTGCAGTCTAGTGTTATGAATTAGAAGCTTGGAGATAATTTGATTATCTCTTTATTATTACTTTATAGTTAACCTGTTTTTTCTCTGAGAGTTTTTAGGGTCTTATCTTGCTCCTTAGAATTCTGAAATATCATGAGAATGAGGCTAGGTGTGAGTCTTTTATCTTTTACCTCAATTATATACCCTTTCAATGTGAAGATTCCCGCTGCTGGGCGTGGGAGATTTTCTTCTTGTTGCTTCTTCATTCTCTCCATTTTAAGCGTTCTTATCTTTTTGGAAATCGTGTTAGTTAGATATTAGACCTCTTGCACTCTTTTAACTTTTCTCTCTTGTCCTCTTACTTTTGCTCTGGTGGCTTTTCCTTGACTTTTTTCTTCCAGCTGTTCTATTGAATTTTTATATTTTGACAATTTAATTTCAGTTTCCACAAACTTTTTTTGTGTACTTGATTCTCTTATTAGCCTGTTCTTATTTTAAAGATTTATTTATTTATTTATTTATTTATTTATTTATTTATTTATGAGAGACAGAGAGAGTGAGAGAGAGAGAACACGAGTGGGGTGAGGGGCAGAGGGAGAAGCAGACTCTCTGCTGAGCAGGGAGCCCAATGTGGGGCTCAATCCTGGGACTCCAGGATCATGACCTGAGCCGAAGGCAGACACTTAACCGACTGAGCCACCCAGGTGCCCCATAGCCTGTTCTTATTTTAGGGATGCAATATCTTTGGGTCTCTCTGAGATACTAACTGGAATTTAAAAATTATCTGAATGTTCTATGTTCTGTGTCCTCGCTGCTCCCATAGTTGTTCTTTCTCCTTAATTCTGTTGGGAAGAGAGCCTCCCTTCTCCACTATCTTTCCTAGTGTTTGTCTTGGCTGAGCTGTTATTTGGTCCTTTGATCTCGTCTGCTATCCACATTCCCAGAAATTTATTTAAACCTTTAAAACTTGAATTTGACAGTTGAAAAGCCATTCTACCATTTGATAGAAATTTTGAGGGAGGCCCTTAAACTGCCTCTTTCATGTCTAAAGAGTATTTTGAAACAGTCTTTGATGTTTATTTTGCAACAAATGGCAGCCAATTAAAGTTGCTACCTAGAAATAGCTTCTGTGTTTTGAATGAATCTCCAACAGAACAGGCCCATGACTTTGCTATGTTGTTACCCTGAAGAGGCCTAGGCTTCACTGAGAAGCCAGAACAAGTCCTGCTGTCCAGGAGGCCTCCTAAATTCTGCACTTCAAGATACGATTCCCAGGAATGGCAGGGAGGATAAAATTCCCCCCTATCACCGCCATCAGCAACCCTGGCCATTTTGGGAGGCTCTGGGCTCAGCCAGTGGACTCTGTTGAGCTCTCCTGACATTTTTTATTTCCCAGCCAGAGCTTAAATCTCAGCAAAAGAGCACAGTTTAGGAACAATTGTCATAATCTCTGTGTCTCGTCTGTCCCTGTGATCAGAAGGTTCTCAGACCTCATTCGAGGGTTTTGCTAAGAGGCCTCCTATTACAACCATTGGGAAAGAGATAAAGGGAACCTTTTCTAGTGAGTTGTCTGGGGTCTTGGCAAACTCCCCAGATGAGGAAACACAAATGCATTATAAGAACGATAGAGATGTTAACTTCTCATCGTGGACTGTTAACGAGGGCTATCTCCAAGGGGTGTGGTCATACATACTTTCTTTCTACTTTATACATTCCTGTACTCATAGAATTTTAGTGGCAGATTTGTGTCATTTTTTTCATCATGAAGGAAACAGGGACTAGCCTGGCCCCTGTCTACCCCACAGTCTGCCCCCCACTCCCACACCATCCAGCCTTATTTCCTACTCCTTTCCAAAAGGACTGGTAATCTGACTCCCCTGTGGGTCTCATGGTTGCTTTATATTATCTGCTCAGTGAATACTGAACAGATCAGTGATGGATGATGAAACTAGCGAATGAGGTTTCTGTCTCTGTCCTTAGACTACGTCTTTCCAGACTTGACTGAGAAGGCAGGTACAATAGAAGACACCAGCCAGGGTCAAGAGGTGCTGAGTCTGCCCTCCCCCTTGCCCAAGATGAACCTGGTGGAGCCACCGTGGCATATGGCTCCTGGAGAGGAGGAAGAAGAGGAAGAGGAGGAGGAGGAAAGGGAAAAGGAGGAGGTAGAGAAGGAAGAAGAAGAGGAAGAAGAGGAGCTGCTGCCTGTGAACGGATCCCAAGAAGTGCAAACTCAGGTCCACAGCTTTTCTCCCACCAGCAGCAGCCAGATGCCAGGGGCTGCCAAACACAGGCATGAAGAATCTGGGGACCAGGCCTCCTCAGATGTGGAGGTGGGGAGCAGCATGGAGCCCAGCCTGTCACCACCTGCAGTCACCCCAAGTACAGTGACCCTGGGGGGTCAGGACTTCATCGGCCAGGAGGCAGGGGGCGCAATGCTACAAGCCGTAGGGCACGGAGTAGAGTTTGAGGCCCCTCAGGAAGCAAGCAAGGAGGCCACTGTGGGAGCTGTGGGGCTGGCTGGCAAGCAAGGGGAGGTGCCATCCTTGGCATCATTCCCTCAAACAGAAGCTCCCAGTGGGGCTGAGAGCCCAGATGAAGACCCCCTTTACCTTGGAGCCTCAGCCTCTTTCCCCGTGGCCCCCCGAGATGTGGAACTGACACCTACCTCTGCTACCTTGGGGCAAGAAGACCTGAGCCAGCAGCCCCAGGAAGGACAGGCTGCCGAAGCCCAGTCCAGAATACCCTGGGATTCTACTCAGGTAAAGTGAGGGCACATGAAGGCCATCTGGCTGCAGCTTTCTCTAAGGAGCCTGGTCATCCCCTGGCTGCACAGTGGGGCTGAGAGGGTCTGCCAGGCTGGGGTGGGAGGCCCCTGTATAGCATGTAGAACCCCAGCAGAACTTTTGGGATGCACACCTCCTCGCCCTGCATGGGTGTTCTCACCACACTTCCATGCAAAGTTCCTGGAAGAGCTCGGCTTCCCTGGCCTGGCCTTGTTCACAGCTACTGCTGCCACCTGGGGCCTTCCCACTGCCTGACCTGTGCCCCCACCCCCATCTCCACCCCCACCCCTGTACGTGCGTTGCCCTCTGCTCTCCTCCTCACGCCTGCCCAGCACACATGCCCAGGCCAGTGCTCACACCTGGGAAGGGACAGAAGGGAAGGGAGGCCCAAATTGCCAGCCTGTGCATCTGGCCTGCAGGCCTGTTTTTGTTTGACCTACGGAACATGAAACCCCTGCAGGGTTGCCACTGAAGGCCTGTAGCTGGGGCAAGCCCTGTCAGGCCCCTCCTCTCATTGAAGACATCCTCTCTGTGGTCCCTGGAGACATCTGGGTTTGTGAGCCTGGCGATGCCACCTTGCAGAGGCTGTCAGCTTCCATCTAGCTGTCATGAACCTGCAGCTGGCCTTCCCCTTCCGGCTTCTCAAAGGGTTTCCATCTGTGCTTTCTCTGGATGCCTTTCCTTGTGCCTTTGTAACTGTCGCCCTTCTTTTTGTTTCACTGTCCAGGTGATCTGCAAAGACTGGAGCAATCTGGCCGGGAAGAACTACATCATTCTGAACATGACGGAGAACATAGACTGTGTGAGTGCCGAGCTAGGTGGGGACCATAGGGAAGGATGGAAGTGGGTGGGCCGGCGGAGTGTGGGCAGAGGGAGCTCATGGGGCATGGGGAGGGGCTTAGCCTAACCTAGGGGAAGAGCCAGCCCCCACCCTTGTCTAAAACCCATGTTTAAATTCCTAAGGGCTCTTTTATTCTTGCCCTACTCTGTTTAATTTCAAGGAATAGTTTTGTTCTCGTGTGCAATGTCTTATCTCCTGGAGGATATTGAAACAGTCTTTAAACAGTTGCTTTCCTCATTTGTTAGTTTTGGCCTTGGTTTTCTCACATGTCTTTGCTCCTCAGATGTCTGGTGGGTTCTTTCAGAGCTATTTAAGGAGGGCCATCAAAAAGCTGGTTGAAGCTTTGAGCTTGGAGTGGGGTTTGTTAACTGTGGCTTCTCAGGTGGGTGGACTGGCTGGGCTATTTGACAGCTTTTAATGTCAACATTTTTAGGTCCTTCCTCTTGGGCGACTAGATTCTTTGAAAAAGGAACATCTGTCCTACTGGGAGCATAAAGGGCTGGTTGCCAGTGTTCTGGGAGCCAGGGTGGGGATAGGGCTGTTCGCCTCAGTGTTAGAGCAGGTGCGCATGGATAAATTCATTTACTCCCTCTTTGAGTGTGAGCCCCCTCCCACAGTTGTACCCCGTGTCCTCTGGGTCAGAGGGCCTCTATTTTACCCTCTTTGCAAAATCAATTTTCAGTCTTCTGCCAGGGGACAGGGACATTTGTCAGCTCTACAGTGCTGGGGAGAGGAATTAGGGATCCAGCTGCTTCTTAAACGGCCTTTCAAACAGTTTTCCTATTTTTAGAACCATTTTCATCCTCCCTTCCAAAGGTAACCAGTGCTGCTTATTCGAGAGCATTTTAGTTGGGAGTTTGACAATGTAAGTGTGATTGCTTCTCAGCTTGTCCCATTTTGGCTTAGGATTTGGCTCTTTGGGGCTTGCTAGATTAGGAAATCCTAACTCATCCGTATGCCTCCAGTGCCCAGACTTTGTTGCTCTTGTTTCCTCTTCCATTTTGTTTTGTTTTTGTCTTTGTGGTTTTAGACCTTGAAAAAATTCTTTACTCTCGTTTAGTGGGTTTGGGGAAAAGTGAAAGTCCGTGCGTGTGTTTCATTCAAAAGTGACCCAGGAGGTTGTTTTCTTTTTTCCCATTATAAATAAATAAACAAGTGGATTTTTTTAAACATGATTGATACATTTTAATCTGTTGCAGTGATTATTTATTCTTCTTGATGCTTACATGCCCCATCTCTGGCCAGTGAGAGCCTCTTTGAGTTGGCTTCTAAGTCTTTTTGACCAACCTGTTACTGTTTGATAGCTTCCTTGCTTTCTGGTGTAATAAGGTGTTTGGGCTCATCTTGTCCTTTCCTTCCCCCAGACATGAAATCATCATTTCTCCAAGCCCTCATTCCTTTTATTGGGAAATGGTACTTGGAGACCACAGTATGGGTCCTTGAGACTCTTAAATTTTGTATATGCATATTTGAACAATAAAGTCTAAAGATAATGTCTATCTTTTTTCCAGGTAACACATACATATATAAAAATGCTTTCATTCTGCTTCCCCCCCCTTTTTTTTAAAGATTTTATTTATTTGACAGAGAGAGACACAGTGAGAGAGGGAACACAAGCAGTGGGAGAGGGCAAAGCAGGCTTCCCGCTGAGCAGGGAGCCCTGACGCGGGCCTCGATCGCAGGACTATGGGATCATGACCTGGGCAGAAGGCAGACGCTTAACCACTGAGCCACCGAGGCGCCCCACTGCTTTCCCTGTTTTTGTCTTGTTAGTTTTTCTCATTTACTATTTGACCTCCGCCTAATTAATCATTATTTTTTTCATGATGGATTTTTTTTTATCGTGGTAAAAAAATCTAACAAAAATTGATCATCTTAACCATTTTTAAGGTATTACAGTGGTGTTGAGTATGTTAACATTGTTATGAAACATATCTCCAGAACTTTTCATCTTGCAAAACTACACTCTGTGCCCATTAATCACTCTCCCAGGCCCCCAGCCACCACCATTCTACTCTCTGTCTCTAGGAATTTGGCTACTTGCATGTCTTACAAGTGGAATCATACAGTATTTGTTCTTCTGTGACTGCCTTATTTCATTTAGTAGAACATTCTCAAGGTCCATCCATGTTGCAGTGTGTGTCAGAATTTCTTCCTTTTTTAATTCTGAATAATATTCCATGGTATGTATAGACCACATTTTGTGATCTGTTTGTCCGTCAGTGGATATTCATGTAACTTCCCCATCTTGGCTATTGTGAATAATGCTGCTATGAACGTGAGCCCACCAGTATCTCTTTGAGACCCCATTTCAAAACCCATACACACCCAGAAGTGGAATTGCTGGATCATATAGTACCTCTATTTTTGATTTTTAAAGAAATCCGTATTGTTTTCCACAGTGACTACACCATTTCACATTCCCACCAGCGGTGGACAAAGGTTCCAGTTTCTCCACATCCTCACCAACACTTGTTTTCTATTTTGTGTGTGTGTGTGTGTGTGTGTGTGTGTGTGTGTGTGTGTGGTTTTTTAAAGATTTTATTTATTTGAGAGAGAGACAGTATGGGAGGTGAGGGGGCGGTGGGGGGGAGGGAGAAGCAGGCTCCCCACTGAGCAGACCCTGGGATCATGATCTGAGCTGAAGGTGGCTGCTTAACTGACTCAGCCACTCAGGCACCCCTGTTTTCTGTTTTTTTTTTAATAGTGGTCATCCTAATGGGTATGAGGCAGAATCTCATTATGGGTTTGATTTTCATTTCTCTGATGATTAGTGATGTTGAGCATTAGTCATTATTATTAACAGTCAGTGCTTATTTTGCTTTATCAATATATTCGTTTCTTTGCTTACACATCTTTTCACATCCCCATTCCTTTCTTGTGAATTTAATTGCCTTCTTCCTGAAATATACCCCTTAGCAGCTCTTTCTACAAGGATATATCTATATCAGCCCTTATTAGTATAAGGAATGTCTTTAATTTTCTCATGTTCTTTTTTTTTGTAGCTTTTTGTTTTGATATAATTTCAGAAGACTGGTACAAAGAAATCCTGTGTATCTTTCAGCCAGAATCACCAGCTCTTAGCATTTTCCAAACCATCTGAGAGTAAGTTGAGACACATTCGAGATATAGTTAGGTTTATTTGTTTCTGTTTGTATTCAGTTTTGGATTTTTTCCCCCTCATCCTTGTTGATTTAGTTGTATTTTTGAGCATGTAAAACACTACTATGGCTCTAAGTATCTAAATGACACAAAAATGTATGCTTAAAGAAACACCCCTCTCCCCCATCACCTCTTGCCCTCCATTCCCACCCACTCCCGCTAGGTAACCAATCTCATTAGTTTCCGGTTATCCTTCTGGGTTTCTTTTTATAAAAATAAGCAGATAGATAGATAGTTTCTTGCAGGAGGGGTAGCATACTATTTATATTTTTATTAGTTTGCTAGGGCTGCCATAACAAAGTACCACACTGGGTAGCTTAAAAACAAATTTATTCCCTCACTGTTTAGAAGGCTGGAAGTCCAAGATCAAGGTGTCAGGAGGATTAATTTCTCCTGAAGTCTCTCTCCTTGGTTTGCAGATGGCCATCTTCCCTCTGTGTTTTCACATCATTGTCCCTCTGTGCTTGATTGTGTCCTTAATCTCCTCCTCTTGTAAGGACCCCATCAGATTGGATAGGGTCACCCTAATGACCTCATTTTAACTTAATTGCCTCTTGAAAGACCCTGTCTCCAAATACAGTCACAGTCTGAGATACTGGGGGTTAGACTTCAACATATGAATTATTGGGGGGATACATACTCAGTCCATAACATTATTCTTTTGTATTTTGCTTTTCTTGCTTAACAGTATATGCTGGAAATCACTTTATGTTAGTGCATGGAGATTATTCTCAATCATTTTAATTTTACAACTGAATAATACCCCATGATGTGTATGTATTATAGATTATTCATTAAATTTCCTTTGTGTGGGCATTTGGGTGGTTTCCAGTATTCTGCAGTTACTTACAAGGCTGCATTGAATAACCTTGTGTGTATGTACTTTTGTGCTGTTGGGATGTATCTTCAGAGTAAATTCCTGGAAGTGGGATTGCATATGCAGTTTGTTAGATATTACCAATTTCCCATTTCTCTCTCATTCTCATTAGAAGTTTATTGGGCCTTATTTTTCTATCTATGATGTCTCTTAACACTTTTATGCTTTCTCTTTTTAAAATTTCTCTGATGAGGGGTGCCTGGATGGCTCAGTCGGTTGAGTATCCAACTCTTGGTTTCAGCTCTTCGGAGTCCTGGGATTGAGCCCCACGTGGGGCTCCATGCTCAGTGGGGAGTCTGCTTGAGGATTCTCTCTCTCCCTCTGCCCCTTCCCCTGCTCATGTTTTCTCTCTCTCTCCAAAATATTAAATCAATCAATCAATCTCTGATGCATTCTGATTGATTTCCTAGCTTTAGCTTCCAAATTAATAACTCTCTTCAGCAGTGTCTAATCTTCTGTTTGATCCATCCATTGAATCTTTAGTATAGATAACTGTTTTATATTTTTAGAATTTCTCCTTGGTTCCAAATCCCTCCCTTTATTCTTCATTTTGTTCCCTTCTTTCATTATGGTTTCTATTCCTTCATTTTCTGAATTATTTTAAGTATATTGATTTCATGATCTCTTTCCTTTTGTTTTAGTAACACGACATCCTGGGATGTCAGTTCTCCTGTTTGGCTTTGTACCTTGTTTGCTTGTATGGATCGTTCTTCATTATTGTGATCTCCTCTTCAAACCCAGGTTGTAAAAGAGTTCCAACAGAGTGGTTTCAGGGAAACTTTGGGAGTTCCAGGAGTCCTAGGTCAGCTTTCATATTAATCTCTTGGCTTGAATTTTTATATCGTGAAGGACTGCCATTTGGACTCCAAACCCAGGTGAAGCACAAGCCTGGATTTTTAAGTGATCTTGGATAACCTTTTTCTCCTACCCATGGACCCGGGTAGATGGCAGAGCCCATTACAGCTCCTCCAGGAGATCAGGAATGTTTTTGAATCCCCATTTCACTGAAAGGGCTGCTCTTTGGGGCTTCAGGCTCCATCCTGGTATTCTGCTGTAGTTCTTCATCTCACGTGGGCCAAGAGCATGTAAGCATTTAAAGCCAAGTCTCCAACTCCTGGGTTCCATTTCTAGGCGCTGGACCCCCACGAATTGCTGCAGCTTTAGCACCTGCTCACTCTTCTGGCTTTGAGTTCCTCTGTTTCTGCCTATATTTCCCCCCGCCCCACCCAGCGTTGCTCTGTGTTTGTAGAAGGTGGAAGCTCTACATACAGTTCTATCTGCTGTATTGCCACAAGTCAAAATGATGGACTGGGTCATATGTCCCTTCCTGGTTGCCATAAGAACCATACCAGACACTTGGAGGAGTTGCATATAACTTCAGCGTTGGAAATGGGTGCTTGAACAGTAGCAGGAGAGCTGGAGCCCTGACTGTGGGAGAAATGGTGTGATGTGAGGGAAGGACCATCCACCCAGGAGTCAGCAGGGAAGATAGCATTGCACTTAAGAAAAGTTCTAATGACTTAGAGTGTACATCCAGAAAAGCACACTGATCATAAGTGTGCAGATTGATGGATCATCACAAAAGGACGTAATCAGCCCCCAAATCAAGATACGGAACATGATCAGCACCGCCAAAAGCCCTTCTCATTTTCCTTTCCAGACACTGTTCCCTCACGGGAAACCATTTTCTTGATTTGTAACCCCATACATTGATTTTGCATAGTCATTTAGTAGGTAGTACTTTGTGTCTGGCTGTTTGCCCTCAATGTTCTGTCTTTGAGATTCCTCTAGATGGCTGCATGTAGTGAAGTTTGTTCATTGTGCTTCTGTCTAGTGTTCCATTTATGTATCCACTCTAATGTTGCTGGGCCTTGGAGTAGTTCCCTGCTTCAGGGGGGGAAACAGGCTCAGAGAGGTGCAGTATTGTGCTAAGGTTCACAGAGCTGATGAATGGCAGAACTGGGATTTGAACCCAGATTTATTTGATTCCAAATTCAGGGCTTTCTCCCCAGGCCACTGACACTCAGTTCCCATCTACAGAATAAATGGCGTGAAATATGTAGTCATCAGATGCTGCCAGAATGGACATTGTGGGTCTGTGGGCCTAAGCCAGGCAGACATCTTGACCCAGAGAATGTGGGGTCTGCACACATGGGGGATCACAGGCCTGTGGCATGGGGGGAGGCATTGCCTGTGGTGGGAATGTGCTTCTTTTGTAAGCAGGGAGGCTGCTGGGTACAGTGCCTGCTGCTCAGGCAGATGCAGGTGTGTACCCCAGCCCTACACACATATGCACACATGTGCACATGAAAACGGTAAGAACTATTTTGGGAACAGGGCTTTCCTAGCTGCACGTGGCTATCTCCAGGTACCAGTTTTCTCCCAAATTCAGAACCGAGTTGGCTTTCTGTTCAGCCAGTGAATGCCAAGGCTCGAGCTTGCACCTGGCACTTGCCATGGTAACAAGGAACTTGAGCCCCCTTGGTGGCCTTTAGGTTGGGATGATGACCAGGAAGCCTCGCTAGCTTGGGCTCTACCAGAAAGGAGATAGGAATGTCAGGGCCCCACATGATCTGATGAGATGCCTGGATCTTGCAGGCAGCCCTGGCTCAAAGCTCTAAGGCAGGGCACTCAAGAGAAAGCTCAACAGCGGGGATAGGTGCATTGCTGGAAGATTTGGAGACCAGGAACAGGGGTCAGTGATTTCCTGGTTGCAGAAGGGAGAAGGCTGCTGGAGAGGAGCCTGGGGGTGGGGAGCAGCCGCAGGGCCAGTGGAGGGTCTCTTCCGTGATGGGAGTAGGTCGGTGGCCTGCCTGGGTTTCTGCCACTCACTGAGTTCCTGGCCAGTACCTGACTCTTGTTCTTGTTTTTTTAAATTACATAATCATATATACACAAGGTTGGGAAAATCTAAACAGTACAAGAGAGTGTCAGATGAGAACGAAATCTGCTTATATCCCTCCTCCTGCCCCGGCCCTGCTTCCAGGAGTCACCATTTTAACCATATCTGTTTTAGTTCCTCTGGTCACCAGTGCCACCATAAGAGTACTCAGATAGCTTTCTTGACTCCCCAGCTTTGGGCTGTATCTCTGCAGTGACGGGCAAGAGGTGAGCATGTTACTGCTCCCCACCTCCGCTCCTGGGTTTGGTGTGCATCTTTGGTCTGTTGCACGCCTGACCTCCCAGTATATTCGTCCCTTGCACTGTACACTTGACTACTCAGGCCCGGCCAGCAGACTTCCGTAGGCCTTCACACACTGCACACCCACTTCCCAGACTTGTTGCACGTGAGTGTATCTGTCCCCAAGCTCAACGGTGAGTATCCCCAGGCAGGCCCCACACCCTCCTTATGTGAGAGGGCCAGGCTGGAAGGAGCACCTGGATGCCCAGTGGATATGTGTCTTGGTGTTCCCACAGTTCTGCCCAAAGGCCAAGCTCAGAGTCTCTCGGTGGTCTCCAGATCTGCAAGAGCAGTCCGCTCTGGAATAGCTGGATGGTCTTTCCCAGTGTTTGGCCACTGGGAGGTTGGAGGTTGGAGGTTGGAGTGGGGACTAGACCTGGAGGTAGGGCCTCAGTAGAGCCCTCACCCTCACTGGCTTGGGGGGCTCTCTTTCCGTCCTTGTAGGAGGTGTTCCGGCAGCACCGAGGGCTGCAGCTTCTGGCCCTGGTGGAGGAGGTGCTGCCCCGCCATGGCAGTGGCCATCATGGGGACTGGCACATCTCCCTGAGCAAGCCCAGCGAGAAGGAGCAGCACCTTCTAATGACCTTGGTGGGCGAGCAGGGTGAGCGGGGGCAGCACATGGAAGGGAGGGCCCAGGGAGGCAGTGTTAAACCAGCACCGTTTCCCGAGGGCCATGGGAAGTCTGCAGAACCACAGGAAAGCACACAGACAGGGCTTTGACCTTGGACCCTAGGATAGCAGGAAGAGGTAGTGGTTGGGCCCCTAGTGTAGGGTTCAACTGGAGTTGAACTGAATTTCTGGAAAAGAGGAGGAGGGTGTAAACGTCGGGACCAGGAGGGGAAGAGGTATGGTTTCAGCACCAGAGGAGACAATGGGCACTGCACACTGGTGGGGTGCGGAGGGGGCGAGTTCAGAACGCAGCAGTGTGGGGCTGTGGGGTGACCGCCCGGTGTCCCACCTGTCATATGGCAGGCATTCACTCATTCCTTTGCAATGAGGCCGCATAGGAGAGAGGGGGAGTGCACACACCATGGGGTCTACTTGTGGTCAGGAGAGGGAAAGCAAGCCTCTGGAAGCTCAGGCCAGAAGCTGTCCCAGGGAGATGGGGGCGCCCCAATGGCCAAGGCTGTGCTGATGATGGTGTCTCCCCCCAGGGGTGGTGCCCACTCAAGATGTCCTTTCCATGCTGGGTGACATCCGAAGGAATCTGGTGGAGGTAAGAAGGCAGGGAGCTCTGGGAGCAGGGCTGCCTTCCCTGAGGGTAGGAGATAGACTGCATGGTGGTGCAAAGGAGCAGGAGACAGAATCTTGCTCCGCACAGCTCCTCCTTTCAGTCCTCCTAAGACACAGTTGCCGTGGGAGAGACCGAGTGCACGAATGCGTAGGAATGTGTGTGCACCACCGCACAGTTTGCGAAAGGGCCCGGAGGGGGTGGTGGTCAGGATAGGACTCAGAGGGAAGGGGACCTCTGAGGGGGATCTGGACAGGTAAGTGGGAGTCTTGTGGGTAGGTGGGAATTGCCCTAGGAATTGGGCAGAGGCCTGGTGGGCTAGGAGAGCGTGATGCAGTTTCAGAAACCACAAGAGAAAGCACGACAGGTATAGGTATGCTCTGGAAGCCATCGACCAGGCACATCTGGCGGGACAGGGCTCGGGCTCAGGGCATGGCCCTGCCATCTTGAGGAGCACCTCTGACTCAGTCCAGTTGGCCAGCTGCATGGCCAGTCCTGGTGACATGGGCTGAGGAGCAGGCTGGCCAAGCTGTCCTGCACAGCCAGCCACCCCTGTGTAGGGCTGAGCAGAGCCAGGGCCTGGGAGGGGAAGGACCCCCTTGGTCCTCCTCTTTGGTCCTCCTGCTCCTTGTTTTACTTTCTTTGCTAGGGAGGACCTTGGGTTCCTCGCCTCCTTTCTTCAGGACAGCCACCATGCCAGCTCCTTACTGTGAAACCCAGTGACCTGGTATCAGTCCTCTCCCTTCTCCAAGGTTCTGCAGTGTTTCACAGCTGGGAAAGATGAGCTGTGCATGACCGTGCGTCCTATCTCCTTATCTATCACACACAAGGCGGAAAGGTGGTTGTGCTGGTGGTTTGGGGTTTTTTTGATAAGCACACTGAATGCTTACTAAGTGCCAGACTGCGCTGGGTTCTCTCACTCAGCCCTCAGTGCCAGCCCGGGCCTCGTGAGGATTAAATAAGGTACCTGGTTGAGTAGTGTTGGTGCCCTATTTAAGATGAGAGCTGTAGCCCAGAGAAGGGAAGTGATTCACCCGAGAACGCACAGCCGGGAAGCAACAGAGCCAGGCTTTGGACCAGGCCTGAATGACTTAAGAGCCCAGGCCTTTAAGCATGATGCTGGCCTTACTGCCTGGATGGCTACCAAGGACCTTTCCAGTTGTGAAATTCTGGGTTCATGAACACGGGGTGGTGGGGGGTGGGCAGGTGGAAACTTGGGCTGGCCTTCATCTTTTTCCCACAGAAACTTCCTGCCTCTCCCGGCCCCTGGGTGTTCTAGCTTTGCTGGACACTATTCAGACTGACCTGTTCTGGCATATTTAGCAATTTCGTTGGTGGGTGAACCTAGCAAGAGAAACTGATCTTCGATAACTAAAAAGTCAATAGAGAAAAGTACTGGAAATAGGATGTTCACAGACACCCAGGAAGAGATGAAACCTGGCCTCAGATAGGGGAGTCCTAGGCAGAAAGGGAGGCTCCCAGGTCTCTGCACTGGGAGCTAGTAGACAGCACCCTCACCCTGGCACCTGTCATCTGATGAGGATGGCACTTCCCCTTCCCTGCTCTCTGCTTGAGATGCTGATTTGTGGAGAGAGCACCTGCCTGGCCCAGTATGGATACAACAGCCTCTAGGCTTAAGAAGACCAGCCCACCCAAGACAGCTTGCAGTGTGGCAGGGGTACTGACCAGCCAAATGCCATTGGTGACCACCCACTCTTATGGGAAAAGGGAGGAAGCTGGGAGGCTGGTGGTGGCCCAGGATGTGGGCTGTCCCCAGCATCCTGTATAGCCCACAATGGTCAGAATGATGCCAGAACACCTCCACGCCCAAGGTGGAAGTTGTGTTCCAGGGACCTGAATCAGTAGTGGAGCCAGACTTCTGCCCCAGCAGGGACACGGTCAGGGCAGAGCCATGGGGGGGTGTGAGCAGAGGTTGAGAATGGGGGCATGGGATCGAGAGGCTTGGGGCTGCTCTCGGGTGAATGGATGGGGATTGGGCAGAGACAGGGAAAGAGCCCCAGGTGAGCACAGGTCAGGAGTATGCCAGCTCTTCTCAAAGCCTGTGCCCTGTCCCTGAGCCCCAACCCCACAGCCCCACGGGGAGCCCTGACACCCAGGACCTCAGCTGAGGAAACCGGCCCCTCCCACCCCCAGATTGGCATCCAGAACTACTCCACTACAAGCAGCTGCCAGGCACGGGCCAGCCAGGTGCGCAGTGACTATGGGACGCTCTTTGTGGTGCTGGTGGTCATCGGTGCCATCTGTGTCATCATCATCGTGCTGGGCCTGCTCTATAACTGCTGGCAGCGCCGGCTGCCCAAGCTCAAACATGTGGTGAGCATGGGGGCACGTCTGCAGGAGGGCTTGAGCTGGGGGTGGTGCCTGTGGAGGACAGAGTACCCAGCAGGGAGACTCACTGTCCTCACTGCCAGGTGGGGTGGCAGTAATGGTCCTGGGATGAGGGGGTCTGTGCCTGAAGCTGCTTGTCCCGAGCCTAGCCCCCAGTTTGTGCCTCCTGTCTGCAGGGCACCAGCCCCGTCATAGGTGCTAGGGGTGCAGTGCGGGGCTGTGGGGAGGGATCAGATGATGTCAGGGTTGTTTAGTGCAAAGGATCATCAGAAGTTTGGTTATGGGAACAGAAGGGAATGGGCATCTATCGAGGGTCCGCTGGGGGTTCCCTGTGTAGGGTTTCACAGACCAGGGAAGGAACAGTGAATGGTTCCGGTGCCGTGCGCCCGGAGCTGTTCGGGCAGGTGGGGGCCTGGGTCGGGGCGCTCGCCCAGCGGCCCTCTCCCACCGCCGCAGTCACACGGCGAGGAGCTGCGCTTCGTAGAGAACGGCTGCCACGACAACCCCACGCTGGACGTGGCCAGCGACAGCCAATCGGAGATGCAGGAGAAGCAGCCCAGCCTGAATGGCGGCGGGGCCGTCAACGGCCCGGGGGGCTGGAGCGCGCTCATGGGGGGCAAGCGGGACCCCGAGGACTCGGACGTGTTCGAGGAGGACACGCACCTGTGAGGGCGCCCGCCCGCCGGCAGCTCTGGCCCGCTGTGACCCCGCGACCGTGCCCTCGCCCCGTTGGGGCTGCGCCGGGACGAGCGGGGCGGACCCGGAGCGGACAGCCGCGCCTCCCCTCCCCTTTCGGCCCCGGCCGCTCTCCCGCAGCCCGGCCCTCGGTGCGGGGTCCTCCCGCTTCCCACCGACTCACGGAACAGTCTCGGCACAGCCCTCCCCATTTCCACCTGACGCCCCGAAAGGCCGGTCCCGGAACTGCCCCGCTTCCCCGGCCACGCCCTGGGACCCCCATTAAAGCCGCCCGGAGACCGCGCCGGGCCCAACCCGTTTGCCTGCCGGACTCGTTCTTGCTCTGGGGCGGGGCGGGGCGGGGCGGGGCAGGGGCGGGCGCGCAGGGGGCGGGGCGGCGCGGCCCGGGTAGGTCCTCCGGGCGCCAGGCGCCGCTGCGGAGCGGGGCGGGGCCGCGTGTGTTTACATCCGGCCGGGGCGCGCCGCCGCCGCCACTGCTGCCTGGGTTCGTTCGGCCAGAGGTCCGAGCCGCCCGCACCATGGACACCAGCGACCTCTTCGCCAGCTGCAGAAAAGGGGATGTGGGCCGAGTGCGGTGAGGACCCCGCAGCCCCCGGGGCGGGGGCGGGGTGGGAGGGGCGCCCTCGGGGCGCCGCCGGCCCCGGCGCGTGCAGTGGACAGGAGCACGCCCGTGCGCCGCCGCAGTCCTGGCGCCGGACCCACCACAGACCGTCCCACGAGAGCGCTTGGGCGCCCAAGCAGGCGGCCGAGGCAGCTTTCCCAGCCGGGGTGCGCCAAGATGGAGTGGTGGGGGTGTTTTGCTCCCTGGGGTCCAGGAGGGCTTCTCAGAGGAGAGGACTGCTACGCGGAGCCGCGGAGAAGTGGGCGGAGAGGAGGGTCGTCCTCTGAGCGCTCGCGACCGGGAGGTCAGACCCCGGGTCGGGCCTGGGACTCCAAACACCTAGGACCCAGAAGCAACCTCTGATCCCCCGGGATTTGGAAACTCCTAAATGCAGTTGAAGCAAATCTGGCGCTGAAATCGCCGTAGAACAGGGAGTGACGGGTGCCTATTTGGGATGTGGGGCATCTCACTTCGTGGGCCCTTCCCTCCCTATTACCTGTATCTGACCCACTACTAGCTCCCTTGGGCTGGTCCCAGGCTTCCTGACTCCCACGGCGTCCCTGGTCCCTCCCCAGCATCAGATGTCACCTAGGAGTTAGCTGATAACCCCCAAAGCTGAGTGCCGCTCAAGAGCACTCCTGGCCCAACTTGGACATCTCTCCCAGGCTTCCTGCCCTCAGTGATGGCTTCATCACCATCCGTGATGACCGCCCCCCTTGCCTCCCACGTGCCATCAGCTACCGTGTCTCCTGCCTTCTGCCTTCTAGAGTCCGTTCGCCTCTCTTCCCGCTTTCGCACCACCAGGACACCTGCAGCAGCCTTGTCCTTGGTCTCCCTACCTCCAGTCCCCCCGTCCGGTCTGCTGGCCCAAGCAGCCAGCGGGCCCTAACAGAACAGATGCGCATCACCACCTCCTCTCCCCCAAACGCCTTCAGGCCAGAATCTTGGCCTCCTCCGCTCTGGGGTCCACTTCTGAGGCTCAGCGTTTGCCTTATGAGTTCCCGTCTCTACAGCTCGTCTGCCTGGTGCTGGTCCCTTGGCTTCGAACGCCTTTCCTGCTTTGATCTGCCTGTCACCTGCCCTCGCCTGGGGGAGACTTCCCTCAGCCAAAAGGGATGTTTTCTTTCCTTCCCCATCCTGTGGGTTTCCTCACAGACAGGGAGCCTGTCCTGACTCAGACTCTGCCCCCCCCCACCCTAGGTACCTGCTGGAGCAGCGGGACGTGGAGGTGAATGTGCGGGACAAGTGGGACAGCACCCCCTTGTGAGTGCCGGGCCGGCAGGGGTGGGGCGGGGGGCTCTCAGGCCTCTCGGCTGCCTCCTGTGCTCCTTGTTTCCCTCCCTCAGGTACTATGCCTGCCTGTGTGGGCACGAGGAGCTAGTACTCTACCTTCTGGCCAACGGTGAGAGAAGGGGCCGGGGCTGTGTGTGTGTGTGTGTGTGTGTGTGTGTGGTTTGCATTTGCAGACGCCCTCGAGTCCTGTCCTTGCGTCACCCCTGCACATACCCAATCAGCAAGTCCTGCTGGTTCTGCTTTTAGAACCTATTTTCTGCCTTGTCCACTTCCCCATCTCCACTGCCACCACCCAGCCCAATTACAGCATCTCTCCCTGGCCCCAAAGCCAGCCTCCTCTGGTCTCCTGACTGCCCCTTTTGCCCCACCTACAATCTGTTCTCCATAATGCATCCCAGTGGGTCTCCTAAGTCTGATAGGCTTAAAGTACTCCAAAGACTTCCCGTTGCATTTAGCGTAAAACTAGAGTGACTTGCCAGTCTTTGTGCTTCTAAGTGACCTGCTCTTCCCCCTCTGGCCTCACCTCCTTTGGCTCCCCCATGTGCTCACTCTTCAGCCACACTGGCCTCTCCGGTGCTCCAGCACTTGGGCACTCCAAGTTTGCTTCTACCTCAGGGCCTTTGCACTTGATCTTCTTTCCATTTAGACTGCCCTTTCTCAGATCTTTGCACGGCCGACTTCCTCATTCCATTCAGGTCTCTGCATGTTGTCATGGACCCAGGGACCTTCCGTGGTCTCTATGTGGCAGTCACAACCACTGTTACCATTTGCTTTGCTTTCTTTTGCTTCATAGCACCTGACATTTATTAACCTGTTTATTGGCGACTGCCCCACTAGAGAATCAATTTAGTCAGCACAGGTATTTGTCTGTTTATGGCTCTGTCTCCAGGGCATAGAACAGGGCAGTCTCTGAGCCTGCTTTGTTTGTAGTCTGTGGTACCCAGATGTGCCTGTGTACCTAGGCCCTGGCAGAGAAGATGCTAGTGTCGGTGTGGGCCCAGGGTATTTGGAAGGGGCTCCAAATTCCAGGGCTGGGCCCTACATGTGGGAAGGTTGCAGGGGGAGAGATGAGGATTTCCCCCAGACCCTCTCCCAGCCGTGGTGTGCATGTTCCTGACCCTGCTGACTGGTGAGCCCTGCTGCCCCTAGGAGCCCGCTGTGAGGCCAACACCTTTGATGGGGAACGCTGCCTCTATGGGGCACTTAGCGACCCCATCCGCCGGGCCCTGCGTGATTACAAGCAGGTGACAGCCTCCTGCAGGAGGCGGGACTACTATGACGACTTTCTGCAGCGGTGAGATGGGGTGCAGGGCTGGGTGTGTGTGGAGGGGGGCGGTGATGTGGAGCTGAGGGCTCTCCGGCAGGGTGGGGTGGGAGCCGCTGTGGTAAGACTGGGGAAAGGTGCATGCTGAACACCCCCTCCACCTACCCCTCCCCAGGCTTCTGGAGCAGGGCATCCACAGCGACGTGGTTTTTGTGGTGCATGGGAAGCCCTTCCGGGCACATCGCTGCGTCCTGGGCGTGCGCAGTGCCTACTTTGCCAACATGCTGGACACCAAATGGAAGGGCAAGAACGTCGTGGTCCTGAGGCACCCACTGGTGTGTCCCTCCCAGGGGCAGAGGGACAGCAGGGGCTTGTGCTGGGTGGCTGCCTCTGACCTCCCCTCCTGGCTATCTCTGCTTGCAGATCAACCCCGTGGCCTTTGGGGCCCTGCTGCAGTACCTGTACACAGGTGAATCTCTGGGCCCAGGGTGGGCGGGCAGGGGGGGCGTTTCTGTACAGCAGCAGACTCAGCTGTAGCCTTGGGCCCTCCCTTTACCTCCTGGTACTTACCCCTGCAGTGTGGGGCGGTTCCAACTCCCTCCTGGGTGGGCTGGGAGACAATGAGCTGGTGTGTCTGCTCAGGAAGAACTTGTCCCATCTGCAAACTGAGCCCTTTCCTGTCTGTCCTGGGGCCTGTAGAACTCAGGCAGCAGCTCCTGAGGGGAAAACCAAGGCAGCAAGTAGACCTAGGAGTCCCAGTGCTAGGGACAGCGGAGGGCTCCCCTCGGGCCCTGAGCCTCCCATGCCGCACCCAGGCCGCCTTGACGTCGGTGTGGAACACGTTAGCGACTGCGAGCGCCTGGCCAAGCAATGCCAGCTGTGGGACCTGCTCAGCGACCTGGAGGCCAAGTGCGAGAAGGTGTCCGAGTTTGGTGCGTCCAGACTTAGGGTCCAGGGCATCGGGCGGGAACTGGCGGGGCCCACTTGGCTCCCTGAAGCTGTACTCTCCCCTCCACAGTGGCATCCAAGCCAGGCACGTGTGTGAAGGTGCTGACTATTGAGCCCCCCACAGCAGACCCCCGGCTTCGGGAGGACATGGCCCTGCTGGCCGACTGCGCCCTGCCCCCTGAGCTCCGTGTAAGCACATGGCGTTCTGGGATGGAGCCCAGTGTGCACATAGCTGTGGTAGACAAGTCCCACTCTTGGGTTCACCCTTGTGTGACCCGGAGCCAGTCACTTCCCTTTTCTTTTCTTTCTTTCTCTTTTAAGATTTTATTTATTTGAGAGAGAGCGTGAGCACAGGAGCAGTGGGAGGGACAGAGGGAGAGGAAGAAGCAAGTTCCCCTGCTGAGCAGGGAGCCCCATGCGGGGCTCGATCCCAGGACCTGAGACCATGACCCAAGCCACAGGCAGATGCTTAACCAACTGAGCCACCCAGGCGCCCCGGTCACTTCCCTTTTCTGGGCCCACTTTACTTTTGTTGTTTGTGTTGTACTCAGATCTTCAAATGGGGCAGCAGTCCACCCCTTGGGGATCAAGCTAGAACAGGCTTTAGACTGGGGCTGGCCCCTCTCCCTTGTCCCACCTGCTCTGAGGGTATCTTTTTTCCCATCCCCCAGGGTGATCTCGGGGAGCTGCCCTTCCCTTGCCCTGACGGCTTCAACAGCTGTCCTGATGTCTGCTTTCGGGTGGAAGGTTGCGGCTTTCTCTGCCACAAGGTGCCGTCCCTCCCCCCCCAAGCCACCACCCCCTTGCCTTAAGTCCCTGGCCAGCTGTCTGGGCCCGGGCCTTGGCCCTCGCCCTTCCTGAGCCCAGCCTCCCCCAGGCCTTCTTCTGCGGCCGCAGCGACTACTTCCAGGCCCTGCTGGACGACCACTTCAGAGAAAACGAGCTGGAGGCCTCAGGCGGCCTCCCGGCCATCACTCTCCACGGCATCTCACCCGACATCTTCACGCACGTGCTCTATTACATCTATAGCGACCACACAGAGGTGCGGGGCTCAGGCCGCATGCGCTGGGCTGGGGGGCATGACATTCGGGACAAGGCCACAGCCCGGGTCTCCACGGGGCTTAAAGGGAGGACCTGGGTCCTGTTTGGCTCCGTGGGGCTGGTTTTCTGGGAAGCTGGAGAGGAAGTGTGGGACACATTTGGATTTGTCTTTCAGGCAGAGGGGACCTCAGTAGATTCCAGAGCAGGGATTAATGGCAGGAGCCACATCATGAGCGCATGCCACATGGGGTCCCCGAGTTCTCCAGTTGGTGGGAGGGTAGGGAGAGTAACCCTGAATTACCACAATAGTGGGGAGCCCTGAGCTTCCTGCTTCTGGATAGCAGCCCATGCCCAGGGTTCTGGATTTCTGTCTCCTGTTCGCTTGTTGCCTCACTGGGTCTTCAGCTGCCCCAAAGCATCCCTAACGTGTGGGTGATGGGGCAGCTGGAGCTAGTGCCGAAGGGGTGTGTGTGCGCGTGTGTGTGTGCGCGCGCGCATGTGCGCGTGTGTGTGTGTGTGTGTGTAAAAGGCCACTGTGATAAAGTAGAGAGAAGTTTGTTTCTCCTTCATGTCTGAGGTGTGTGCACCAGGGCAGGTGGCGTACTGGGACCCAGGCTGCCCGCTCCATCTGTCACTGTGACGTGGCCTAGGGCAGGGGTCTGCAGGCCCTCTCTGAGGACTAGGCGTAGGTGTCATGTGCCTGAGCATCTTTGTCGCGGCCGTTCGGCGCGGCCGTCGTGCAGAAGCACCATAGCCGGGGTAGGAGTGAGCAACTGTGGCCGTGTCCCACTGGCACTTCGTGACAAAATACAGAGCGGCCCGGACCTGGTCCACAGCACCTGAGGTGGTATTCTCCTCTGCATCTGGAGGTCGGGCTACAGGCTGACTCACGCTTAGGAAGCTGAGGAAGACGAGGCAAGCAGTTTCTTTTGTCCTAGGCCAGGTGGAGGCCACACACACCAGTTCTCCTTTGGCTCTGGAGAGAACTCACTTAGTGGCCGTACTTGCCAGCAACGCAGGCTGGGACATATGGCCTCTGGTCAGGAAGAAGGCACAGGGGACAAGCTGGGCTGTGATGTTAGCCTTGTGCTTGGCTCATGTAGCGCCCCCATTCCCATCTTCTGTTTCCGACGACAGCCTTTTGAGACAGGCCTGGTTGCACCTCCCAGAGAGGAGGAAACAGGCACACAGAGGTGAAGTGACTTGCCTAGGGTCCCAACAGAATTTCAGAACACGGGTCTGGGTGATTCATAGCTCAGTCTCTTTACCCTGCTAAGGCCCTGCCTGCATCAGGCCTGCAAGCCTGCCTGAGGCCTGGGAACCCCAGTCTCCTCCAGGCTCTCTGGTCCCACAATGCCTGCAGCAATCTGCACCACCACCACCACCACCCTCCACCCCGAGGCATGGGTGGGAGCTCCTGCCCTGCCTGCAGCCTCCACCCAGCCTTGCGGCCGGGACCCTGAGTGGCCTTGGTGACCTCGGGGCACACCCTCCCTCACCCCTTCTTTCACTGCAGCTGCCCCCCGAGGCGGCCTATGATGTGCTGAGCGTGGCCGACATGTACCTGTTGCCAGGCCTGAAGCGGCTGTGTGGCCGCAGCCTGGCCCAGCTGCTGGACGAGGACAGCGTGGTGGGTGTGTGGCGCGTGGCCAAGCTGTTCCGCTTGGCGCGCCTCGAGGACCAGTGCACTGAGTACATGGCCAAGGTCATCGAGAAGGTGGGCCCGCGGGAGCCGTGGTGGGCGGGGCAGGCTGAGGGCGGGCGGCAGGCGTGCTCTGAGCTGGCCTGTCCACAGCTGGTGGAGCGGGAGGACTTCGTGGAGGCCGTGCGGGAGGAGGCGGCGGCCGTGGCTGCCCGGCAGGAGACGGACTCCATCCCGCTGGTGGACGACATCCGCTTCCACGTGGCCAGCACGGTGCAGACCTACAGCGCCATTGAGGAGGCGCAGCAGCGGCTGCGGGCACTGGAGGACCTGCTGGTGTCCATTGGCCTGGACTGCTGACTGTCAGCTTGTAGCACGTGTGGGCCGCTGTGTGTGTACGCGCACGTGCGCGTGTACAGCTCGTCTTTCTGTTCCTTGTTACGTTGAGGGCATCGTGGGCTGAGGGGGCTCCGTGGGATACCCCTCCCACTACATGCCTGGGGGCCCCAGGGGAGGGTCAGGATGAGCCCCCTCCCCCAACACAAGCCAGCCCCCAAGGCCCTGGGGCTGGGCACTGCTCAGGGAAACCTGGGGTGGGGGTCTCTTTGGGCCTCCCTCCCCCAGGCCCCTCCACACCCCCGCTCTCCTGGCCCTGGCTTGTTTGCTTCCAAGCCAAGGCAGCAAGCAGGCTTCTCTGAGGAGCCGAGGTGGCCCACAGGGAGCAGAGAAGTCTGTGTGTGGTAATAAAGCTTCATTTGCCGTGGGAGCCTGAGCCTGTGTCTGGGGTGGGCACAGGAGCAGGAGTTGGGGAGGACCAGGGAGGAAGCTCTGGATTTGGAGCCCCTCGTCCAAGCTGGGAAGGCCTCGGTGCCCAACAGGGGCTTCTCGGGGGCTGGCGGGGTGTGTCTGTGGGTCTGAGTAGGCAGGCCCTCTCTGCAGGGGCCCTCAGCTTCCCCAGCTGGGCCCAGCCTCGCCACTGGTGGGACTCCCCTCAGGCCCAGCTTTTGCCTTGAGCTCCTCTTGGCGAAGTCCGACCCACCTCCCTGCCCTCCGTGGTCCTGGGGGAGGTTTAGTGCGAGGCTGACTGAGCGATCAGAGGCTGCTTCCCCCTCAGACAGGCAAGGACCGGCTTCTAAGCCAGACATATTTCTAGCACTCATTTGTTGAGCACCGCCTGTACACCAGAGGCTGTTCGTCTAGCTGTGGTCTCACCACCAGCACCTGCATTTTACAGCTGTCAGGAGGGAGGCTGGGCCAGAGGGGCGAGGCCCCGGTCAGCCCTGCAGTCCCAGGAGGAGGGCCGGGGAGGAGGGGTGGAGCTGGAAGGAGTAGGAGGAGGCCCAGTGACCCCAGCTAGCCCCAGCCTGGCTCCCTCCACTCCCCAGCCCACTGGCTGCTGGCTGTGGGGACTAACCTCCATCTGCCCTCAGCCCAGGGCCAGCCTCCTTCTTGGGGCGGCCTCCTGGCCCCTGCCACAGGGGCCGTGACATTATCAGGGATGTCAGAGGCAGCTTTCTCAGGATACCCTGTAGGCTGCCCCCACCGCAGTCCCTTGGGTCCTGAGGCCCAGGCAGCAAGCACCCTGAGGCCTGCCCCCTTCTGCCCTGGGAACAGCAGTGGGTGTCCTGGCCCTCCCTGCAGTTGTTGTTCTGCCCTTTGTGCCTTTTTACTCTTGTCAGTTCCAGAACTTCTGGGATCTTTTCCTTAAGCCCCTCCGTGCTTTTCATCCATATTGGTCTGGCATGTTGCTCACATGTGGTCAGCTGTAAGATCAGTTGGGTCAGTTGAACAAGGTACCCAGTAGGTAAGAGGGTGATTGGTGTGGAGGAGGGGAACTTGCCAAGTAGACAGCGGGGCCTTCTGGGTGGAGGGCAGGGCTTGGGCATGGGCCTGGGAGCCTGAAGAGGCCCAGGATGAGACTGGAGGAGGTCAGCATGGCCAGGGCCCAGGCCCCCACTGCGGCCAGAGTTCCCACCCTCGCTCTACTTCTTACTGCCTGGTCACAGCTCCATGCCTCAGTTTGCCCAGCTGCCTCCCTCCTCGCTTGGGGCATTAAAAGTGAGTTCCTGCTATTTGTGGAGGGGACCACACCGGCCCAGGGAGTGAGCTTGTTGTGTATTTGTGAAATGCTGGGCTCCACCCAAGGTGTGGAGGGAGGGACAAGGAGGGTGCAGCAGGGGCTGTCTTCAGCTTTGCAAGGTCATTCCGCTTGCTCTGGGCACCCAGGCAGGAAGGGTGGGGCCAGGCTGGTGGCCTAAGAGCCACAGGTCCCACCTGAGACCGCACACTAACTCCACGTGCGCCAAGGTATGTAGTAAGAAGTTTAAACATTAAAAAAAGTTTTTTTTTAATTACGATGCATTTTTTCAAAAACGATTTTATTAGAAAGCAAGCATGGGGGGGAGGGGCAGAAGGAGAGGGAGAGAGAGAATCTCAAGCAGATTCCGTGCTGAGGACAGAGCCTGACGTGGGGCTCGATCCCACGACCCCAAGATCACGACCTGAGCCAAAACCAAGAGTCAGATGCTTAACCGACTACACTACCCAGGCACCCCAATTACGATGCATTTTTTAAAAATAGATACTAGGGATGAAAGTGAACTGGCATAGCAAACACATCTTTTTTACAGCTATTACTTGAAAGCGTATTTGTTTTATAACAGATTGTAAGTAAAAACCTAAGTGAGGAGGTTTCAGGGGAAATGCTCTGGATGTGGTACTTTGCAGGTCACCGAGAGAGCGAGTCTGGGGAGCTGTGCCGGCCAGGGAGGCAGTGGGGCCGGGGGAGTCCATGTGCCTGGGACCGTGGCCGGTCCCCTCAGCCCCTGGGCCACAGGGGCATCCACCAATTACCTCATCACACCTTCCTCCTTTTCTCGGCTACTTATGGTCTACGGTGGGGAAGGTGTTCAGTGCGGTGTTGCAAACAGGAAACAGTGAGAACAGCCTCCGGGAGCCCAGCGGGGAAGGAAATGGTAGTAAACCGGTGTGGCCGAGCTTCCGGTCCTGAGGATGCTCGGTGGTGGCCTGTGTACACACGGGGGGTGCGGGGGCTGTCTGCCTGCCTGGCGGTGCTCCCTGGAAGCCCGGGCTCAGAAACACAGGGCCGGCTTCCAGAGTGAGAGCTGAGGGTTTCATCTGATTTCTGTGTTGTTTCCATAGTGTGGCTGTATTGCATTTAGAATTAAAAAGCACATCTGTCCCTCAGGTAGCAACTTTAATTCATTCCTGCCGAGTGAAAACATATGTCCATGAATTTTATTGGGAAAGCTAAGCATTCTATCCCAACTCAAGATACACATTTTTCACAGAAGGAAAAATAGATCAGCTGAGCGCTGACCAAAGAAGCAACAAGCACAGCTTATACAAAGATGTAATGTGGGGATGGCTTGTCGCACCCCCAGGGAGAGAAAAGGAGCCACGGCGGGCTGTGCGGGGCAGGCGAGGCACTCTCTTCTCAGGTGCTGTGTGCTGAGTCGTGCTGGAGCTCAGAGAAACATCAGGAATCCCGATCCTGTCTTTATTTAAAATGCTGCTATTGGGTTCATCATGCATTTTTTATGTTACTTTTAATTTAAATCACATGAAAGTATTATCTTGTTCATGAAGATTCTTGGTGCCCCTTTTACATTGTGTCCCAGGCAAGTGTCTTACTTGGCCTCACCCTGGTCCTGGTCCTGACCCAAACAGTCATTACATGAGGCAGGTCTATGATGAATATATAACATATTTTCTCAACCATCGATTAAAATCTTCCCCACTTGCAAAGAAATAAAAATTTAAAAAAAGAGAGTGATGGCTCTGCATATGTTCTTTCATCCACCTGGAAAACGGCACAGCCTTTAGTGCCCCGTCTCACTGCCAGGACCCAAGGGCTGCCGCTTGTGGGGGAAGGCTGCCATCTGGGCCCTGGCATCACATGGTTAGGGGTGCTCTTGCTAGCACTAAGAGCAGCCTTCGTCCCTGAGCAGACATTTTGAAGGCATAAAAATTTCTCGCTTGGGAAAAGTCTCACCGGCAGGCCTCAGAGGGAGGGCTGGGGCCCTCAGGCTTCTGGGAGTTTCTACTTCTGAGCCAGGAAGCCACCCTCAGGCTGTACCAGGTCCTCCTGGTGGTTTAAGATCTGAGCATTGCATCTGCGGGCCCTGCAACTGGGGCTTTGTTGCCCGCCTTCCTCCTCTGGCGGGGAGGGGGATCCTGCACTAGGGTCTAGGACACCTGGGCTGCGGCCCCGAATCTGCACTGGCTTTGAGCCAATCACTGAATCCCTCAGAGCCGCAGTTTGCTGACCGGTCTGAATGAGGTGAGCACTACCAACCACCCAAAGCTCATGTAAAAATTCTGTGGGGCGCCTCGGAGGAAGTTCCCACCAGGAGTGGCAGCTCAACCAATGTGAATTTCACTGTGAATTTCCATTCTTTCCTGGAAGATAGAACAGGGACAATTTGGGGCATACTTTGTAAGCTTTTCTTATCTGTAGCATGTTGGAGATGTGCATGTGTTCTTTATGTTCCCTCCAGATCCCTTGGCCCTCAAGGGTCACCAAACCTTGTTGATTTAGCCTCTTCAGTAGCCACCGATTCCCTTCTTTGCCCCCTGTCCTGGCCCCAGGACCGGGCCTCACCTCCAGCTCATTCTCGCCCCCTGGTGGCATCTTCCAGGCAGATACTGACCCTGGGCCTCCTGTCCCTGAAAGCTTCAGTGCAGGCACTTTGTTCTCAGGTAGAGTCTGCGTGCCCCCTGATGCCGGAGCCTGTCCTGTTCTGTGGGCACCTGGCCCACCACCTCCCGGCCTCCCATGCGTTTCTGTGGGCACCTGGCTGTGCCACCGGGTTCTAGATGTGAGCTGAGATACTAAGTGCGGTCTCTGGCTTATTCTGTGAAAGGTACATGCCTGCCCCTTTCCTTTCTTACCCTCCTATGGGCTGGAACAAGGGCGCAGTCGCAGGAGCTGGAGCAGCCATCTTGGACCATGTGCTTAAGACTTCCCTGCAGTGAGAGGGGAAGGTGGGAAGAGAAAGGCCAGGCTGCCCCTCCCTGCTAGCCTCCATTTTGTTCATGGCTGTGCCCTCTACCTGAGGCCACAGCCTGACAGGTGGCTGCCCCTCTTACAGGGGCAGCACTGTGCTCCACCAACAGCCCCTCCAGTCAGGGCTGTGGGCTCCCTGTGGCTGGTCCTGACTCTGCACCAGCCCCAGCGGACACCTTCACTGCACTGTCCTTGAGTGCTGCTGTTGGTGCCAACCTGAGCTCCCTCCACCCTCAAGTCCTGTCCTGAGCCCTCTTGCCACAGGACCTCTGCACCCCACTGCCGTTCATCTTTCTGCTCTCCTGCAGGGCCGCCTCTGGGCTGGTCCCCTGTGCTCTCATTGCCCCTCTTCCTGCCCCAACTGTTGGGCACTGGCGTGGCAGGTTTGTGTCCATCTGTCCTCATTTTGGGGGGCAGCCCCAGGACCTGCATCGTGCCTGGTGCAGCAGGCCTTCCCTCCCTCAGCCCCTCCCTCCCTCATTGAACAAGTTTGGAGACCAGAGGCCTAATGCAAGCCCACACACACCCTCCTGCATCTCAGTTCTGGTGGAGGGACAGAGCTACTGTGTGGTCAAGCAGAACACAGATCCTGTCAGATACAGCAGGTGGGGAAGGAGCCAGGGTGGGTGTGCTCGCTTTAGGAAAGGCCTCCGAGGTGGCCAGGAGGGATTGTGGTGTGTGTGGGCTGGTGGACACGGGAGGAAGAGGGTGAAGGCTGGGAGGCCACGGGCAGGTTGTGAGCGAGAAGGGCCACCTCGGACTCAACATCCCCTCCTGTGGCTGTGTGGGGAAGGCAGGAAGGGCAGCCCCTGAGGAGGGCGCTGTCGCCCTCTGGCGGGAGGAGAAGGAAGTAGCAGTGGGGCCGGAGGGAAGTGGCCTGTAGCCCTACCCTGGAGGCGGAGGTGGAGGCAGAGCTGACTGCGGACACAGGAGTGGAGGAGGGCGTGCAGAGCCCTGGGCCCCGCAGCAGGACAGCTGAGAAGGGCGGGCAGCCGAGGGGGAGCCGCCTGGGTGGGGCCACAAGGGTGGGGCAGCAACCATGGAGTCTAGAGCTGGGGCAGGCCCCAGCCAAGTCGGGAGGAGAGAGCACGCAGGCAGTCTACTCCGGGCACAAGTCCCCGAGAACGGAGGAGGGAAAATCCAGTCCCTACCCACAGGCTTGGGTCAGATGACTGGCTCAGCCCAGACAGCAATACTGGCCTGCAAGAGGGCCTGCTGTTCTCTGTACAGGGAGCGCTGCGGTCTCGGATCGGACAGACGGACAACACCACCGTGCAGAAAACACCCGGTTTATTAGGATTAACTGTGGCATACATGGTTCCTTTGATAGTTCTGAACTGATCATGAGTCCCCAGTAATGGTACACACAGAGGGATGCGGCTGAGCTGCAGAGACAGTAACTGGCAAACTGCTTAGAAGATCACGGTGACCCCAACGGGTTTATGTTAGTGATTGGTGAAAGAGAGAAAAGTAGCGTGGGACCTTGACACGGGTGCAGAGCAGAGCAGACGGGTTTTCCTGGCATCCTTCAGTGCTCTCAAGGCACGCCCCGGTGCCCCCCAGAAGCTGGGCGGGGTAACCAGTGACCACCCCCATCCCTGCAAAGGAGCAAACCCTCCCATTCCCGCTGCAGGGGGCATCTTTTCCTAGAGAGACTGTCAGGCATGAACCCCATGGTTTCTGTATGGACCAGCATGACTCCAGAGGAAGGTGATGCACCCACGCCAGTGCTTGGGCCTAGGGTCCCGATAGGTGCGCATCTCCTGGGTCCTTCCTCTCACCTTCTCGAGGCCGGGCCAGGTATGACTTCGCTTCCCTTCCAAACTCAGCTCCTCGTCGTGGTGAAAGCCTGACTCTGAAGCTCCCAGTGTCAGCACGGAGCCGTCCACACTGAGAATGAACTCAATTCGAGACTTGCACAGCTCCCCCAGGACAGGTGGGCCCATGGCCCTGGTGTGGCCCCAGGTGGGACTTCACACCAGCTGGTGTGTGCCTCCCACACCTGCTCCCATTCACAGCCAGTGTGGCCACGTCCCCGTCCCCTCCTATATTAGGAGTCAGTCCTGTTTCCAAATAATTCTTTTTTCTTTTTAGTATTGGCAATTTTTTAACCTTTAACCAGATATGTAAAGGTGACTGAATTTGTCTCTGTCAGAGCTTTCATATAAATAAATTCATGAATCCAAATGATTCCCGGTCAAACCATGTGCCTGATATTTAATTTGAGAAATGGCCGAGCCGGCGCATGCTCTGGGAGAGGCGGCGGGGGTGGGACGCGCAGCGACTTTGTGTGACCCGCGCTATCACAGCTCTGAGCGAGAATTCTGGGTTCAGGGGCGTCTCGAGGTTTGGGGGGTTTGTGGGTTTGTGGGTAGCATTTCTGCTTTTCCTCAGCTGAGGAGCAGAAACATTCACACAGTGGCACAGCTTGAATAGGCGGGGGCTGGCCTCCCTCGGTGCATTTTTTACATTTTTCTCATCCAAAGAGAAGCCAGAGAGGTGAGATGGGGCAGTGAAAGTCTCTCTCTGTGGCCATGGGCCCTGCCCGCCCCCGCCCCCACCAGAGGGCCAGGGGAACACAAACCTCAGCCCCCAGGCCTGCAGGACTTTCCGTTGGGGGCCGGGGTCTGCCCGCTGGAGGGTGACTAGCACTTGGCTACACCATGGTGTGGTCAGGGCCCCTGGAAGGCAAGCAGGGGGACCCCTTCTCTGGGGACCCAGAGCAAGCCCCAGAAGAACAGGGCGTGGGTGAAAGGCAGCAGTTCCCACTGCTGAAGGAACACGGGTGGGAGCCCCAACTCCCAGCCTCCAAAGTCAGAGGGCCTGGCAGGAGAGCGGCCGCCTCATCCCGGGCCTTGAGGCCCCTGGACTGCACCCCGCGGCCGAGCAGGTGCCCCCTCGTGGTTCCACCCCCTCCCAGGGTCATACGTGCACTAAGGAGCCTCCTGAGGTAACAACAGTCCTTTTTGAAGGTGCAAGTCCTCCGGCAGTGGGCGGTGATCCCCATTTATTGCTGGCGCTAAGTGAGGGCCCGGGGTGGGCAGGGTGGTGTTGGCCCCTGAGAAAGGCAGGCCAGGCGCTGCGGGGCCCTCTGCTGGGAAAGGCGGGCCCATGCGGCCATGGCCTCCGGGGCCTGCAGCCCTGGGCAGGGCCCCCGCGTCGGGACTCTCTCTTCTGCCACCAGAGGTAGCTGTGCTGCTGGCACGGAGGCTCCCAGGCAGCTACGGGCCCAGGCAGGGATAGGCCCGGCAGCGCCCACTGCCGCCGCTCGGGGCCCCACTTCCCGGGGCTGCACCCCAGCGCCTCAACCTTGGGCCCTGCGGCCAGCCTGTCCCCGTCTGTGCAGGGGCATCAGGCTCCAACGCCTTCAAGCCCCCCGTGGTCCCACCCACCCACCTAAATAGTCTCTGCTTTAGAAGATACATTATATACTAGACACTTCATCTTCAACACAGTTACCCTCTCATGGTGTCAGGTACTGTTAGTCACGCAAGGAAAGGCAGTCTCTGAATATATGTAAAGCACTCGGTGGGCAGCCTCAGGCTCCCTGGCAGCAAGGAGGGGGTTCCCGCCCAGTTCTCTTTCTGGGCCAAGCCTCCTCCTGTCCCAAAGCCCAGCTCCAGGCTGACCAGGAGCTGACATGGGTCACGGGTGGCTCCTCCTGCCAAGGAAGCCCCGGGCATTTTCTGGGCCTCGGAGGGCACGTGCGTCTGCCCTGGGGGAGCTGATACCTGCCACCTCGTCCCGCGGCCAGAGAAAGGCCACAGAGCGGGGCCAGTTGGGGAGGGTCCTGGGGTGGGGGCTGGCGGGGAGGGCAGGAGTGGAGACTCCTCCAATTATTGCAGTCAGATGTCTGAGGAACACCAGGATTTCCTGGGAACCTGCGGGGGGGGGGGGGTGGGAAGGGCAGGGCAGAGGCTTCGCTTGGTTTTAAGGACATTGGAGCACATTCCGTCCCCGGGAAACTACCTGTGGCCCTTCTCTGTTTTTACACACAGTGTCTACCCCTTACAGTAGACCCAGAAGCAGACAGCCTGGTATAGGACAAAATTGTGCTAGGGATTCCTCCAATTTGTGATTTCCTCCCCCCTCCCCCTGGCAAGCCACATGTGAGAAGCCAGGTTCCGCCCGTCCTCTGCCCACTTCCCCGACCGTGGGCCGGCCACAAAGCCGGTGCGCTCAGGGGGGGGACCCTGTTCCCGCCGCCCCTGTCCTTTGGGAGACCCACAGGTTTATTTCATGGAAGACAGAGTTGGTTACTTCAGGAAGCTCTTTGTGGAGAACATGGTAGGCACCTTCGTAAATCTGCAATCGGGAAAGACAGGAAGTCAGGGCCACAGGAGGGGACAGTGCAGGCAGGGGGCCGGGGGCAGCACGGCCAGTGCTCCAGGTGCGCCCCGTGCACTGAGGGCTCCCTTCTTTATGCTGCCATTGCCTTCTGATCAGATGATGGTTCAAATACATTTAAATGTCCCATCATGTTCTAGTGCTCCCTTTCTTAAATCAACTCACACCCTCCCTTGACTCTCTTTCTCTCTCTAGCTACAGACCCGTCTATGCCTCCATCTCTAAAGGGTGATTTCTACTCTCTGTCTACACATCCCCGCCTTCCATCTGGTGCTCAGCTTATTCCAACCTGACTTTCACTCCCACCAGCCTTAGCGAATGTTCTTGGCACGGGCTCCAGTGACCCTCACATCGCAGGAGTGAGGGAACACTGTTTGCTTTCATATGATTTAACTTCTCAGCTTCGTTCAAAAGTTGACCAGAGTTAACCTTCTAGAAACACTCTCCCCTTGTGGTTTGCACTGCGGCTTTCTACCCTCCTGGTTGTCTACCTGCCTCGGTAGCAGCCCCGTCTCAGTCTAGGCTTACCCATGGCCTCGCTGACCTCTGCAGGCTGGCGTGGCCCACAGGCGTGGCCGTGGCCCTCCTTCTCCCTCCCTGGAGTAATCTCATCTGGTCTCGTGGCTTGAAAACCATCCATGTGCTGGTGATTCAGGAGTTTCTATCTCCAGCCAGACCTCCCTCTGAACTCTAGATGTGTGTATCTGACTGACTGCCACTTCCAGTGGGGCTGCTAAGAGGCGCCTCCAAATTTCCTTTTTTTAATACTGTGGTAAGAAACATAGCGTAAAATTTGCCATCTTCATCATTTTTAAGTGTACAGTTCAGTAGTGTTAAGTATATTCATGTGGTTGTGCAATAAATCACTAGAAATTTTTCATCTTGCAAAACTGAAACTCTGGCCCCGTTAAATTCCCTCTCCTCATTCCCCACTGCCCTGGGCAATCACCGTTCTACTTTCTATTTCTACGGTTTTTTGACTACTTTAGATATTTCGCACAAGTGGAATCATACGGTACTTTTTCTTTTGCGATTGGATTATTTTGCGGAGCATAATGTCCCCAAGGTTCATCCATGTTGTGACGTGAGTCAGAATTTCATTCATTTCTAAGGCTGAACACTATTCCATTGTTGGTCTAGACCACATTTGATTTATCCACTCAACCACTGATGGACACCTGGGCTGCTTCCCCCTCTTGGCTGCTATGAATAAGCCTCTATGAACGTGGGTGTGTGAGTATCTGTAAGAGACCCTGCTTTCCTTTCTTTTTCTGAATTCTTTCTTTTCTTTTTTTCTCTTTCTTTTCTTTTATCTCTTTTCTTTCTTTCTTTCTTTCTCTTTCCTCCCTCCTCCTTCCTTCCTTCCTTCCTTCCTTCCTTCCTTCCTTCCTCTGGAGAGAGAGAAAGAGTGGGGGGGGCAGAGGGAGAGGGAGAGAATCTTAAGCAGACTCCACACTCAGCGCGGAGCCTGATGCAGGGCTCGATCTTACAACCCTGAGATCATGACCTGAGCTGAAATCAAGCGTCAGATGCTTAACTGACTGAGCCACCCAGACACCCTGGTCTTTTTTCAAATTTCTAATGGGACTCTCTAATAGGTAGCTCAAAATGGAATTCTCAATATTCCCTAGCTCTCTCTCCCAGTGTTCCCCATTTCAGAACACATGCCGCGAAGTCTACCACCCGGAGCTCGCCCTGGTCCCTCTATCACCGTCCCTCCCGGCTGGCCTCCGCCCTCCACTCCTGTCTCCATATGGCAGCTGTGAGGATGCCTGGAGAACTGAAGTCAGCACAGGCCGCTCTCCAGCTCCAGAGGCTCCTGCGGCCCCCATGGAACGGAGAGAAAACGTCCTGACTCTCCGGTGACACAGGCCACCACTCCCTTGACTGGCTCACAGCGCCCCCTGTTGGCTGCTTACACACACCGCGATCTCGCCAACCTGGGGTCTTTGGGCTCGTTCTCCCTTGGTCAGGAATGCTCTTCTGCCGTTCTCCCTGTGCACCGCATCTGAAGTAAGAGCTTCACCATTCCCTCTGATCACCCAGCCCACCCATGGCACGACCCCCTGCATCATCATCCTGGTCAGGTTTCTGTTTATTGCTCATCCTGCTGGGACACAGGCCGCATGGGAGAGTCGGACTTGGCCTGTCGGTTCCCCCGGCCTGGCACAGAGTAGGTGCCCATGAGTAGCTGAATTAATGATGAACTGAGTGGTCTTCCTGGAGGCAAGGCCAAGGTGGGCAGCGGGAGGCTCCCTCTCCGGCTGCAGTTCTGCCTGCCTTTTCACGCCCTCCGCCACTGACACCAGCCTGCTTTCCTTTCCCTTTTCTCCTTTCTCTTCATCCACGAATTTGCATCCGCTGGTTGGTGTGGGACGGGGTCTGCACTTCCTAATGGTACAAGGGGAGCACTTGATGGTTGGCAGGGATGCGAGCACCTTTGTCAGCAAGGTGCAGGGTGGAGAGGGCCGGGGGCTTGAGCAGAGGACCTGTGTTCGAATCCCAACCCCACCACTGAGTAGGTGTGCGCTCTGTGCAACTTGCCTGCTCTCCTTATAACCGAGCAGGAAATGGCCATGGACGTAGGGCCCCCACGTGTGGTTGCTCAGGCTGTGGCGGCAACGGTCAAAGACATGTCTGCTCAGGAAGGCGCCCCGGGACTGTGTCTGCCCAGCCAGCCACACAGGGCCACCTTCAGCTGTGTCGCTTGACGGGTACACAGCAGGTGCTCCTCCAGTGGGGGCTCTTCCCCATTCCACCAGACAGACAAAATGGGCACATCTTAAGCCCATGACTACATCTGCCATCGCGAAAGGCGCTCCGAGATGGTCCCTTGCAGTTTGTTGTGTCTGACACGGCCACAGGTGCCGTCCCCTCTGCGGGACATGCTCTTGAGTCCCTCGCAGACCAGATCCCACCAGGGCCCCCGCACCTTTTTGCTCAGAGCCCCTGGTGGCAGCAGCTGGGCTGCAGCTGTTGCTGCTGGTGCAGAAGGTCAACGTAGGGCGGCAGGCAGAACACACGCCCTTGACCCTTGGTCATGACAGAGCTGAAGACATGCCCTCGGGAGGCCTCTTTTGCTCAATGCCCGGCTGTGGGTGCTCTTCCTGACCTGACAACTTCTCAGTGTTCTCTCCTTCCTTTCAAGCTCGGTCACGAGAACGGTCAGCTAGTGGCTCACGCACTCCCTTAGAATTAACAAATGCCTGGGATTCCTGGTGCTTATTCCCCAGGGGGGCCCCACGGGGTGCCACCTTCCCCCTGCCTTGGGGGAGTGGGGGGCAGCTGCTCACCTTAAGTGTCTTGTCCTGGCTCTTGGCGGACTCCATGAGCAGGTAGGCTCCTTTGCTGTCACAAAGGCTATCGGCAGAGCCCTGGAGCAGCAGGAAGGGCAAGGTCAACTTGGGGAGGGCCCGCTCCACCCGCGCGATGGCGTTGAGCAGCTGGATGACGAAGCACACCTTCAGACCTGCCCGGCAGTTGAGCGGGTCCGAGTTATAAAGGTCCACCTGCAGGTAGAAGAGAGAGAGAGAGTTCCATCAATCTGTGGCTGGGGGGCAGGGGGCTCCCGTCCAGAGGCACAGACCTATTCCCTGGTAGTCTTCCTTCCGCTCGGGCCTGAGTGGCTGATTCCATTCGAGTGAGCTTGGTCTGGGGTGTGGGTGCCGAGAACGGACAGCATGGCTGGCCCTTCCAGAACCCGGACCTGCACAACTTCCGGTGCCTCCTCTTCCGGGCTCTACTGAGTTCCACATTCACACATGTGCCCACAGACAGCTCCAAAGCAGGCGTTTGTCGTTTAAAAGATGTGAGCAGCATCATATTGTTCGCTTTGATGATTTCACTCAGGAATAGCTTTGAAGATGTTTTGGTGTTAGTTTGTGTGGATTTTGTTTTCTTCCTTGACTTAGTGTCTGCCTGTTTGGAGTGGGTAAGGAGCCCACACGAACTGCTGGAAGGCCCAGGGCTGGCAGGAGGGGTCCTGAAGGCACACAGCAGGGCCTTGCCCCACGAACTTTAGGAGCAGCAAAGCTCACGGCAGGTCTGGGCTGCAGAGGTTGCCTGCCACCCTGACAAGGAGACTGTTGCCACCCTCGGGCATGTCTGCCCCCTCGTGGGATGTGCCTGGAGGCACGTCCTCCCTCCTAACCATCAGCCCACTGGACCTCTCCCTGACACTGTCCCTGTTCATGGCTCATAAGCCCACCCAGGCTGCCCTGGCAGCCTGTCTTGCTCTCTCTAGCCCAGATTAGTTTCTGCCTTGACTCCTCCTGCCTTTGAGGGGACAGTGAGCTGCCCGCTCACTATGGCCTGAGACGGGGCATCTGTCAGAATCTGGATAACAAGTTTCTAGAACTCTCTGAGGCTCATATGGGCAGGTGTGAGACCACAACGCCCCTTCACCCACTTTCCTCCTCCTTGCCAATGGGTTCTTTCTTAGGTAGTTGGAGAAGTGCCCTGTGGTGTCGGGACCAGGTGAGGGAGCAGAGGAGCCATGGGGACAAGGTATATGGGAACAGCTGTCTCATGAGGCCGCCAGAGTATCCACTGTGTTCTGACTCTGATTCTTCGAATGCAGGGCCTCCATCTCCCCTTCTTCACTACCCCCTACAGGGCCTGGGCCAGAATCCTAGATCCGTGCCAAGAGGAGACAGGCCGTCCTGGGTCAGCCCTGCCATCCCCAGATTCCTTCATGCTGGGGGACTGAGCATGGCAAACCAGACCATTCGAGAAAAGCCACACGAGAGGGATTCGCCACTCCCTGCGGCTGAGCTGGCGTGACTCCTGCAGGGCCGGACCATCTGTCTGGGGGCTGAGAGGTTGGGACTGGAGGGGGCAGTACGGGGGCAGCGCGTGGCCACAGCGGGAGATCACTCAGGGTCTGTGAGGAAACCTGCTTGGGGAGAGGACTATAGAGTCTACGAGAGAGCCCTGGGCTGGAAGTCTGTCGTAAACTGACTCTAACAGGAACAATGGCAACTGCAGCACCCATGACCCGACACATACTTTGTGCTCAGCATGGGGCCAGGGTGCCACATGCAGGATCTCATTTGGTAAAAAGAAATAAGGATAGCTAACATTTATTCTGAGTTCTCCTACAAGTTTGGCACTAAGTGCTCAACCTGTTTCACCTTCACGACCTTCATTAACATGCTGTATGAGGAGGAATGGCTCTCGTGATCCCTGTTTTGCAGAGGAAGAACCTGTCATTAGTTTCCCCAGTCTTATTCTCCCCTATAAAGCCCTGGGTGTTTAGTTGGGAATACCACCTCTCAGAATAAAGGACTACACTTCCCAGCCTCCCTTGCAGTGGTGTCATCATGTGACCAAATCCCAGCCAATAGGAAGCGAGCAGCAGTGCCAGGCGCACCCTCTGGTCAAGGTTTGTCATCCTGTTGCCCCTTTCCCTCCTCCCACCGGTGAGGGCAGAACACGGGTGGAGTAGCGAGAGAGGTGAGACCACACAGACGAGGGCTGCACCCTGGAAACATTGAGCAAAAAGATGGGTGCCGGGGCACCTGGGTGGCTCAGCCATTAAGCATCTGCCTTCAGCTTGGATCATGATCCCAAGATCCCGGGATCGAGCCCCGCATCGGGCTCTCTGCTCCGCAGGAAGCCTGCTTCTCCCTCTCCCACTCCCCCTGTTTGTGTTCCCCCTCTTGCTGTCTCTCTCTCTGTCAAATAAATAAATAAAATTTAAAAAAATAAAATTAAAAAAAAAAAGTTGGGTGCCACTGGCCATGAGAAGTCACTGTGCAGAGGAATAAGCCTCTCTCCTGTTAAACCCCCATTGTGTGGTCTGGTCCCAGCAGGATGGTGAGCCTGGGCTAACAGCGCTCCATGTGAAGCTGCAGGGCCCTGCTTGCCAGGAATGTGTGCTAATGAGAGCACAGGGCCAGAGCCCATTAAGTCCTGCCTGAAGCCACCTGACACCTTGCCCTGCTGACCCAGACCTACCCGGGCATGCGAGGGCCCTCCAGGAGTCTGCTCCTGGGTTTAATTGCTCTGACAGTCCAAGTGGCTCCCTGCCATGTCTTCCTGCTTCCTTTTTCCATGTCTTGATCACGTAGGCCCTGTTTACACAATGGTCTATTACGGGCTTGGGGAAGGAACCAGCAGATGTGTTGGGGAAAGGGCAGGCCCTGGTGTGAACCTGGGTGGAAGGCAAGGGGCAGAGGGAAACTGGGACCAGCAGGGAAAGGAGGGCCGTACCATGTGGGAAAACTGAGGCTCAGAGGGCCCAACCCTCCCTCCCCCCCCCCCAAGTAACCCTTCTGGCCTAATCATGGCAGACTTTGTTTTTTGAGAGCTTAAGATCTAAATCTGCCCAAAGTCCTTTTAGGGTAGGGATGTGTCCTGTCACCCCCAGGAAGGAGATGGACAGGGCTCTCCCTCCTAGCCAGGTCCAAGCCCCGATCACTGGTCAGCAGAACTAGCCCATTCAAAACCAGAGACCAAAGAGTCAGTCCCAACAGATGACTTACTGTATGATCCCATTTCCATGACATTCTTTAAATGACAAAATGAGAGAACAGGTTAGTGGTCGTCAGGGCTCGGGAGAGGTGAGATGGGAGGGAAGTGGATGTGGCCATAAAGGGCAACATGACAGATACTGTGGTCATGGGGATGTTCTGGGGCTTGACTGTATCAATGTCAGTATCCTGGTTGTGATACTGTCCTAGGGATTTGCAAGATGTCACCACGGGATCCCTCTGTATTATATTTTTTTATAAGTACATATGAATCATAATTATCTCCAAATAAAAAGTCTAATTAAAAACACATACCAAAGAGCCAGTCTTTGGTACTATCTTTCACACCCAGCTCCCTCCATTTTTTGGACCACAGCTGGTCCCTCCAGCTGAGAACAGTGTCTGCTGGCAACACACCAGCCAGAGGCTGATCTGAGTCCAGGCGACTGAATTCTTGCTCCAGCTGAATGACTTCTGGGGCACCTCCACTGGCTGAGACTTGAAGTCCTTTTTCTTGGGGTAGTCGACTGAACGATATGAGGAAGACCAGAGGAGTGAGGACCACCAGCCCTGACACCTCCTAGCTGTGTGATCTGGGCAAGGCTCTTCTCTTCTAGATTCAATTTGCCAATCTGTGAAATGGGATAATAGTGGAAGTGCCTCGGGAGATTCAGTGAAATGATAAAGCCCCAGTGCCAAGCCCAGGTCTGGTCCACAGTGGTGGTGATGATATGTGGGTGCATCTGAGCCCGATACTGGGAAGCAAGGGGAGGAGAGCCACTCTTTGCTAGAAGTAGAGTGGAGTCTGCTTCAGAGACCCCAACCCACATGGCCTCGGGTAAGGCCCTTCTCCTTCCTGGGCCTCAATTTCCCCGTGGAGGGGACATCAAAGATTCTCCTTGGGCTATAATCTCGTAAACTATGAGTATTTTCCTGGCCTCCTGTGTGTGTTTAGCGATCCTCTAGTACCTCACTGTTTTCTGAGGCTCTGAGGGCTGTCAGCAAAGTTGAACTTGTGCCAAGCGAGGGATGTGCCAACTGGGACTTCTGACTTCTGCCCCTGGTCCCTCTATGGAAAGAAAACTTTGCCCTAAAGCACAGTAAATATAGCTGCAACCCACAGCAGGGAGTTTTCTTAAACTTTTGGTTGAACAAAATATAGGCCCCACCCCTACAGTCAACTCTCTTGATGTATTTTTAGAAAACCAGTCTGTGATGAAAAGCAAAATTAATTTTTGATTTGAATTATATTAAAAATAACTCACATACTGAGCCCTTAACTCTGTCCCAGGTGCTATATTAAGTGCTTTACTTGTATTTGCTCATTGAAACTTCTCTGGAACCCTATGCAGGGACTAGTATTATTACCACTGTTCTATACGTGAGGAGCCCGAAGCTCAGAGGGGCGATGTGACTCACCCAAAGTTACACAGCAAGTAAGGGGCAGAGCCAGCATTAAGAACACAGGTCGTTGGGCTCCATATTAGCCTTCTTAACCACTCACCAGGCTATGCTCCCTGTCCAGAGAAGAGAAAGTAAAGGTGGGTCTTGTGCACTCAGATGGCCAGGAGCTGTGGAGGTGGCCCTCCCCAGAAAAGAAAGGGATGGATCCCTGGTGAGGACCAGAAACATCTGGGCCTGACAGATCGTGAAGTGACCTGGTGGGTCCCAGAGGTTGCTTTCCTTCACAAGCTGCTGAAGAGGATGGGGCACCCTCGGGGCCCAGACCCACAGGACATGGTCTCCCACTTCACAGAGAAATGTAGCCCTGCAGGCCTAATCTCCTGTGATTTCCCCTGAGTACCCATAGATGTGCCTACGGCTGGGGCTTTTTGGCCCTCCTTCCCTCGGAGCTCTCCCCGTCCCTCTGGAAGCCTCCCACGTCCACCTGTGCTTTAGAGCCCGTCCGTCCTGGGGTCCCCACCTCCTTCCTCCATTGTTTAGTCTCTGTTAATCCAGCTGTTCTCTTCACGGGAAAAATCAGATCACCTTCTCTGGCCTGCAGGGGAGGGGGGGGGGTGGCAACTCTATCCAAATGATCTTTGGGAAACCCTGGGGGAGCCTAAAATGGACTGGCAGGTCTTTGCAGAGGCAGTCCATTCATGCTCCATCTTTGTCTTGAACGGTGGGAGAGGCGATCTGTAGTGGTGAAAACGCCGTCATCCGTGCACCGGCTTCCCTCTCCCCCCTCCAGTGCTTCTCTGTCCGGCCTGACGCTCTTCGCCTCACTGATGTCTACTCGGCTTTCGGGCCTCCGGGCCGACTTCACCCCTTCAGGGAGGCCTTCCTCCCCAGGCTCTCAGGCTCGCGGCCCCCCACCAGCCCCACACAGGCCCCCCGACGGCGGTTAGGTGTTTGCGCGCCTTGCACTCAAGCCTCGCCGCCCCCCCCCCCCGCCCCCCGGGGCAGACACTGGGCGGCTGAACGCATGAGCAAGCCGACCTTCCTCCACCCGCCCGAGAAGCACCCTCTGGGCCCTGGGTGGCCCCTGGGAACCTCTGCAGCAGGCTCCCTGGCCCACAGCTGGCGGAGGGGCTGATCACAGCTGGAATGACACCAGGAGGCCTAGAGGAAAAGGTCCCTCTTTACTTCATCTCACGAGGAACGTCTGGGCATGACAGATGAACCCCCACCCTCCACAAAAGGTCAGCTCTCTGGAGCTGCTGGCGGTTGCTTTCCCTGGGGCTCGTGGGGCTGTGTTCTCATGACTGCCAGGCTTGTGGAATATTCTAAACGCAAATAAGAATTTACCATCAAAATTGGCCTGAATACGGAACATACTGAACATGGAAGACAGCCTCGCCTGGGGCCGCCAGTGCAAGCTTGCCTGTCCACGTGTCCTCTCCTGTGCCATCTTCTGTACCTACAGACTGCGGCTGCCCCTGACATTTCCAGTTTCCGGAATGCCCCTTCCCGTGTCCTTCCTCCTGTCTACTGGGGAGGCTCTGCTCCCTCTCGGGGGCCAGTTCAAGTGTTTCCTCCCATTGACCCATGCCCAGACACCACTGGGGAAGCTGGCACTTCTGTCCCCAAGGCTCTGGTATCTGTAAGGACAGATGTGGTAATGACAGCCCCCATCTCTGTGGTGTCTACACCGCACCGGGCTGCAGCCTGGCCCCCAAGGTGCCCGAGGACCAGTGACACTGAGTGTGGTTTCCAAGGTCATGTTGGGGCACAAAGAAAGAGACAGAGTCGGGGAGCTGGGTCTGGACTTAGGCTTTGTTGCTGCAAAGCTTATGCTCGCCCCACCGAGCCCGCAGCCTACCTCTTTGTCCTCTACCAGAACCACTGGTGTCTCTTTCTGTCCCTATGACCCTGGAAGACAGGGTGGCTCATCAGGTATTCCCAGCCTCTGGCTCAGGGCCTGGCCCGAAGCAGGGGTTCCATGAAAGTTTGCTGACCTGATGTGCCACCTGCAGGATGGCAGAGGGGAAATGAGGGTCTTGCCTAACTTGGCCCAAAGTCTCCCCAACTCGGTCAACTGAAGGCAAGCCCTGTTCACCAGGAGCCCCAAGGCTATGACTACCAGAGTAGGTGCCCAACTTTGGTGCTTGAAATTCTTGAGCTAGACAAGAACCATCAGAAATAAGGACACTGCAGTTCCCTTCTGGATATAAAAAGGATTAATCAGGATCAGCCTACGTGTATGAGTTACCACTTAATCAAGAGCATGTGAATTACTGAACATTCTTTCCCAAGAATTACTTTTTCTATTAAAGCTTAAACTCCTGGACATTCTGGTCTCTGCCTTTTGGAGCCATGAGCTGGGCTGGCACGTCATGACCCTGGGCACATGGGCGCAGGCGGTTTGCACAAACCCACAAGTCTCTGGGGCTTCTTTCTGGAGGGCTGAGGGTCTTCACAACCACAAGTGATGCAGACAGGCAACCCTGCTTGCTCCTTTGGAGTGGCATTCCCTGAATTGTGACCCCAGACTCACATACAGCTCCTGAGTGGTCACCAAAAGAAGGGGAAGAGCAGCCACCATATTCTCCACCCAGTCACACCACAGCCACCTCTTCAGAGGCCCGGGAACTGAATAAACAGTAAGGGGAACAGGAAAGCATTACAGGGATCTTACAGGACCACCTCCCTAACTGCTGGTCACAAAACAGCAAGATCACATGATCGCAAGTCTTCAAACCAAAATTTGGTGGCAACTAAGGAAATCAGAATATGGTCTAGATAGAGAATGGGGTAGGAAATTATTGTCACTTGTCCAAAGTGTGATAATGGATGGCATGGGGTTACATGTAATTATCCTCCTCTGGGTTCCTTCCTCTTGGGCAATACACGCTGAAGTATTCAGGAGTTTAGGATCCTGGTGTCTGCAACTTTATTTTGAAAAGGTTCAGCCAAAACAGTGTATCTACTTCATGACATTGGATTGGGCAATGACTTCTTGAATACGATATCAGAAGCATAGGCAACATAAGAAAAAGGTAGGTAAGCTGGACTACATCCAACCTTCTGTGCATCAAAGAACACTATCAACATAGTAGAAAGGCAAGCCACAGAATGGGAGAAAATACTTGCAAACCATATACTGATAAGGGGTTAATATCTAGAATATATAAAGAGCTCCAACAACTCAACAACAACAAAACACAAAAAGCCTAATTAAAAAAACAAAAAGGGCTTGAATAGACACTTCTCCAGGGAAGATACACAAATAGCTGATAAACACATGAAAAGATGCTCAGCATCATTAGTCATTAGAGAAATGCAAATCCCTTTGGGGCATAAACCCAAAAGTATCAAAAGCAGGGTCTCGGAAGAGATATTTGCACACCCATGTTCACAGCATCATTATTCACAGTAGCCAAGAGGTGGAAGCAATCTAGGTGTCCATCGGACATGCTCAGCTCAACGGCCCTTACAAAAGCAGTTCTGACACATGCTACAACATGGATGAGCCTTGAGGACATGGTGCCAAATGAAATGAGCCAGTCACAAACGGACACATACTATATGATCACACTCATATGAGGGCCCTAGAATAGTCCAATTCATAGTGACAGAAAATAGGATGGTGGCTGGCAGGGGCTGGAGAGGACGGGGAGCAGAGAGTTACCATTTACTCAGGACAGAGTTTCCGGTTGGGAAGATGAGAAAGTTCTGGAGACGATGGTGCATATGGCTGAACAACCCTGTGAATGTACTTCATGACCCTGAACTATACATTTAAAAATGGTTAAGACGCTAAATGTTATGTTCTGTGTATATTACCACAATAAAATTTAAAAGAGATAAAATAGATATCCATATTGATATTTTCATATTTAAGCACGGATTAAACAAGCATGGCAGAATATTTCCAATCGGTGCATCTCAGGGAAGAGCATAGGGGAGGGCATTGTACTACCATGATGACTTTTCTGTAGATTTGAAATTTTCCATAATTAAAGCTGGAGGAGGAAACTCCTTTCCCTACACTCCCGGTTTTCAGGTTGGCCAGTGGGAGCCAAACATCTCTTGGGTAGGCTTGGGGCAGAGAGACCCCTGTGGGCAGAGTCCGCTGTTTGGGGCTTGTGTCTGGCTGGGCCATTTATGCCAAGGCTTAGCAAGTCAGCTGCATCCAATCCTCACGAAAATGGGGGTCCAGATCTTAGCTCCCAGGTGGCTTTGAGGTGACGGAGGGTGTCTTGAGAGATCTTGGCCCAGATGGTATTCCCATGTAAACCCAGCCGAGCGCGCAGTTTCTTTCTTCTTGGATCACGTGAGGGTACTTGGGAGAGAAGCTACAGGGCAGGGAGAGCACCTCGTGGTCGTGGGTCTGGCTGGCAGCTGGGACTAGCCCTGACGGTCTCCCTACTGACTCAGTGGCTTGCCTGCTGCCTGCAGGAACCTGCCTCTCTCAGAGCTGGTGGCGGGAGGAGAGCTGTGAGCAGCAAACATGCGGGGGGGGGGGGCGGGGGGGGCGGGTCCACAGACACCTCTCATGCAAGGCACAGGACCAAGTTAGACCCATTCCTGTGCTCCCTGCTGGCCACTCCCATATGGAGACAGACATGCCAAGAGACATTCTAACGGCCCGTTATTTTTTTGTTTTTTAAGGTGTTAGTAAATTATTAGCTGCTTCAAATAGATAAGTCCTCTGCGGGGAATGTAAGCTAGGAATGATGGAGAGTCACTAAATAAAATCAGCAAACCAAACCGGGCATACTGGAAAGTTAATAACCGGTTCTCAGAGGGGATTTCTGTGGGAGGCTGTGTCCTGGGGACAGAGTGGGAGGCTGAGGCCTATCTTTAGCTGTGGTGACAATTAGTCAAAAGCCTCAGCGATGGCCGAGCTTTCCAAGTCCTGGCAGGAGCCTTCTGAGGGCCAGGGGCAGATACAGCCTCCCCGCAGTGGGGCTAGGAGCCATGTGGGCAAGAGGGGCAGGCGAGCCTCATCCTCAGCGCGGGGCACCTCTGAAGCGCTGGGTGGGGGTCTAGGGCGGCGCCCCCCTGGAGGAAGGAAAGGAAGAGAGCTGGCCACTGCTCACAGCAATGCGGGTGCCTGGATCTTGCCATATGGCCTCACCGGCAGGAGTGCCAGCAGCCAGGATGTGCTCAGAGGGCAGCCAGCGTATTTATAGAACACAGAGACGTGGTCCCAAAGACACACTGCCTCAATGTACACACAGCAGATGCCCGTCGTAGAGGATATGATCATAATCACAGCCCTGTCTTCCTCCCAGTCTCTACCCGGTTCACAGGCTGGCAATCAGAGAAAGCAGTGCCTTCTGTGCATGTGGAATTGGGTGGTTATCAGTGGTTTGAGGGTGTGAGGAGATCGTCAGCAACCTCCCCCCTTCGCCTCTTGCCCCAGTGTCCTTGGCCGGAGAACTATTTAGAACATCCAAGGCTTCTCAGAGTGGGAGGGATTCATCATATTGTGAAAACCCCACGGTTGAGGGTGGAATGGTGAATACGTCAGCACTCTAATGTTCTGACCAAGGATGCTAAATGTGTAGACAAACATAAAAAATGCCCGAGTGGCAACTTCTTTGTTCTCAGGATTTTAATGCCAAGGGCACTTGGCTCAGAGTAGAGAGATCTTGGCTCAAATCCTTACTTAGTAGCTGCGTGTCCTTGGGTAAGTGACTTGCCCTCCTCTGGGCCCACGCTCCACAAATGCAAATAGTGGTAGTAAGACTGACTTCCGGGAGCTGTGGCAGGACACAAGGGCTAGGGTGTGTGACTCGGAAGAAGGGTACGGCAGTGGTGCACTGGCTGGTGCTGGGACAATGTAAGGCATCTCGGCCTGTATTCCTGGAGGCTTCGCACGTGCTGGGAGAACGGGCCTCCATGGGCTGGTGGCCATGACGCCTGGGTGGGTTGTGAGAACACTTGCCACAGTAAAGCCCAAATGCAGGTCGGGCTTTTGACATTCGGATGACAGAGCTAGCCTGCTTCCCAGAGACAGACTTCCAGATCTTCCAAGAGCCTGAGGCCCCTTCCACCGGGTCCTGCTTTAGTGAGCTTGTTAGGCGAATGTCTCTTTTCTTTTGGGGGCTTTTATAGCTGCAGGCTTCCATGGGAAATATCTTAGCGAAAGATGGGCCTTAAGACACCCTGATGTTAGATCCGGGGAGGTGCCTTTTCTGAACACATTTTCCCCCTGGGCGTTGCTATTTTTAAGGCTCAGGCAGAATGTTCAAAGGACTCGGAGTCTCAGAGCTGCAACAAGCAAGGGGCTGATTCTCTCCGCGGAGGGATGGGAACTCTTGCTCCTTGTTTATTCCAACTGGAGTCCAGCCTTCCCTCCGAGTCTTCCCAGCAGGGAAATGGATTAGCATTTCTAAAGATTCACCCCTTTCGCCTGACCGCTCAGAAACCTGAGAATGCGGGTGCGCAGCGGAGGGGTGCGGGCTGGATGGAGGGGGGGGAGGGACAGGGAGGGGAAGAGCCTGCTCGCTCTATGTTCACACCAGACTCCTGTTTTCTGAAGGCCTTCAGTGGAATTTTCCATTATCTCAAGAATTAGATACAAGCTCTGAAATTTGCTCCTTTTAAACAAAGAGGGTTTGGAATCACGTCATTATCTTTTCTTCCCCCTTCCTTTTTGCCCAAGTACCTTCAGGTGTAAGATAAACGATTTGAATTTGCACCTGGACGTTTCATCTCAAAGATGTCAAAGGGAGTGCGCGCGCTCTCCCTCATTGTTGTGCTAGCACAGCTGAGGCAAAGGTAATTGGTCTTACTAGAGATTGCACATTCAAGCCAGAGCCATTATTCGGGACACCGGCAGGTGGAGAAGCCTCCGTCACAAAGTGAACCCCGCACACGGGCCACAGCCCACAGCCTCGGGCTGTGTGCACCTGCTCTTGTAAGGCAGGAAAAAAAGCTTAGTGATTGTCCATGGTAGCTAGGAGGAGGCAGCCAGGCCTGGCTTCTCAATCAGATGGATTCAGCTCTGGCCCTGAGGAGTTGTGCCCCTTGGACAACGTAAACCCCTACTTACCACTGAGTCCCAGTCTCCTCATCTGTGTAACGGGGTTAATGCCGACCTCATTCACACACATCAGGATTAGATCGAACAGCACTAGTTTGACTTCAGTGTTTCTGGGTCCTAAAGTGGTGCCTTTTCACTGTATAGATTGGCCTTTTGAAATGAAATTTTTTTTCTTTACTCAAATATTCTTTGATCCTGGGGGGTCAAATTTGGCCCCAAAATGTGGCTTTGGGAGGTATTGTAGATTTTAAAAGTGGATTAAAAGTTTCAATTGAATGTGGATGACTTGGGCAGATGGGACATCCCAGGGGGGCCCCCCACAGGCCCCGCCACCCCCTAGGGTCTCTTGCCAGTGTCATTTACAAACAGGTGGCCCTCAGTGGTCCAGGAGTCAGACCTCTGATCAAGACTTCTTCCCACACATTAAGGCCAATCCCCATTTAGTTGTCTACTCTCTAAGTGACTCGTTTTACAATGAAGTTACAACCTGAGTGCTCAGGTCCTGAGGAAACCCAGGAAAGCCACGGGAATACCAGAGCACCCCACTCCATTTTCCAGGAGCCCTGCGGAGCCAATGATTCTATGGTTTCCAATTCCTAAGGTAAGAGGGGAAACTGAGGCAGAAGAGTAGCAAAATGATTTGCTTAATCCTGAAGATAATTCTGGTATCTTCCAGAAGCCCAGGGTTGCCTCCTGTCCACTCGCCATGAGCCCACCGGGCTCCCTGCCCCCACAGAGAGAGCAGGTGGAGGAGCACACCCACCTAAGCTCTCAGGCTAGCCCCTGCAGCTCACGTGCAACATGGGGCTGCTGTGTGGCTGGATGAGCTCCCGGCACCTGTCCGGCCCCCAATCAAAGGCAGAGTGGAAGGTGCTGGACTTCAACTAGATGGGAATTGGGCCGGCTCACTGAGCAGTCTCTTAACAGACCAATCCAAATCTCTGGGGTTTTGGACTATACTCAGACACCTTATCTCAGGCACACGAGTTGACCTTGACCTCTTGTCCCTGCTGACCTTGGTGCCTGGTCCCAGAGGTGGTGACATTAACCAGATAGCAAAACCTCCTGGCTTCTCTCTCTCAAAGCCACCTTGCCTTTTCTGAGCTCCTTTCAGCTGGTTTAGTTCTTAGAGAAGGTAGCCCAGCTCTAAGGTAGCCCCACATCCAGGGGCTGTGATGGATTCTTGGCAGGGCAGTGGCTCTTAGGAGAAGGGGTTCACAAGGTGCCTTATGATCTGACCTCAGTTTACCCCTTGCCAGTCACCTGCTGCCCTGCTCTGCTGTGGCTGAACCGAACTATTGACTGTTCCACAAATGAGCTATCCTCCCTTCGTGCCAGGTCTTTATCAGCACAGTTACCTTTGCCGGGAACCCGCTTCCTCTGAAGCCCCTCCAGCTCTGGCACCAGCTTCCACCTCCCAAGCCATGGACATACGACTTTTGGCCTGGCCTGCATCCAATCTGCTACCATCATCCCAATTTGCCCCCCAGGAACTGCCCTTCTGTACGCTGAGCCCATGAGGTTGGATGGGGTCAACACCACTCCTTTTCCTGAACAATAAGTCAGGCCCGGACAGTCTGCCAGTAAGAATCAGCCCTGAGACATTTGTTGGCTTTTCAACAAACTGTCTTTCTGCTGGGGTTGCTTAGGTAAAGCTGCTGGTGACCATCCTTGCTTCCACTTTGGGAAAGATTGCCTGGGAATGAAGCCAAACCAGGGGATATGAGAGTTGGGGAGAGACACATGGTGAACAAGACTTTTGAGCCCCTGGATCCAGCCATGCCTGAAGCCTTTAGTTCCATCCACCAATAAATATCTCTTTTTGCTTGAATCACTTTGAGTTGGGTTTCTGTCACTTGCAGCCACAAGAAACCTGGCTGATTCACACAATTTCATCTGATTTGCTCCTTTGCATGTTCAGGGTACACCTGGGGCATCATAACCACCTGTCCCTTCCCACCCAATCCTGAAGCCACATGGCACCTCATGCATCTCCATGTCCCCATCACTTCATGCAGGGCCTCAGCGAAAGGGTGGGAGACAGCCATGGATGGAACTACCACTCAGTTTCCCACCGGCGCTGGTCCCCCCAGGTTTTCAGAAAGACTCACCTCCGTCTTATTCCGAGAGAGCATGCTGGAGTCAATTGGGCCCAGGGACATGTTTGGCAGGACAAGGTTGAGAACTTTCGCAGCAAAGACCTAGTGGGGAGGGGAAAACAGGGGGTGTGAGTTCGGTGGCATCCACGTCCAGCTCTGCCCACGGGACAGTTTACAATAAATTAAGAAAAGTGACGCCCAAGCTGAACATCAGCCAGGTTCGCCTCCCAAGGCTGAACAGCCTGGGACTCCCCCTGCTCTGATTCAGACAGCCTCTACTTAGTCTGGCTCGGATCTGTGCCGTGGGTGAGCCGGGTGGGAGGTGGGCCGCCGTGGCTGACGGCAGGAATGCCATGTCTATTTTTTGCCTGCTCCGGATCCTGTGTGGCCGCCCTCCCTGCAGTCCCTCATCGCTTGTGGTTTGGGATTCTTTGCAGGAGCTGCCCAGCTGAGTTCTTAGGCACAAGTCACTTCTCTGGGGTTCCTAAAAATACACAGCAGGAGCAGAATCACCCAGATCACCTGTGAAGTGGGGGAGCTCGGAAGACCCCAGAGGAGCCTGCTCTGATCGGAAAGAATCTGTGGATTGCCTTGGTTTCTCTTGGAGGGAAACAGAAATAGTCACCAGCCTGATCAGGAGATGTGTGGCAGAGGGAAAGAGACCTGATTTGATCCCTGGCTGTGCAGTCTGGCACACCTGGACACAGGATCTGAACATAGCGGAGCTTCTGTTTCCTTAGCTGCCAGTGGGGACTTTGGCACTCCCCCTGAGGGCCACTGTGTACAAAAGCTGGCACACAGTAGGTGCTTAATCCATGCTCCTTGAACTTGAGCCTGATGCGGGAACAAGCCTCGCCTCCACACCCCATCTCTCCGGCAGGATCTGGTGTTTGCCCAGGAGCCGTGTGAGCCTGGATCTCACACTTCTGCCTGCCGAGGGGGGCTGTTCTCATTTCTGCACTGTGCACAGACACTCAGGGGTGAAAGATGCTATTTTACGAGTGAGCTGTGACATGCTGAAATTAGAATCGCATGGAAGGTGGTGAGTGGTGAATTCTCGGTCTGTGTGGAAGGCGCACATCACAGAGCTGAGAGGTGATGTCCCCTCGGTACCCTCCGCGGGGGCGAGGGCACTAACATCTACTGAGTGACAATCTTTGGTGTGTTGCACACAGCTGTAGGTGCCCGGTCTTTTTATCTTGACACAGATGCCGTGAGGTGGGGGTTCATCCTCACTGAACAGACAAGGAAACAAGGCCCAGCCATGCACCCCGCAGCCAGCTGGGAATGGGGACAAGAGTCTGGGCGAGACTGCGCTTTCCTCTCATGCCACTGGCCTTGGTTACTCTCTCTCCGTATGAGTGTAAGTGGGGGCCTCCACTTTCCTGTGGATGACCACACACGGCGGTCACTGAGGCTCTCTGTGGAGACATTGCTGTACACCGCCCCGCCCCCCCAACCCACTTGACACTCAGAGCTATAAAACATCCTGTGTCCTCAGGCTGTACAAACAGGATGTCACCTCACACCACTGTCTCTCAGACAGGGAGATCAGGCCAGGGATCAGATCCATGCTTCAGGTAAGGATGGGAGCTCCCTGCCTCGAAGACCAGCCTCGCTCCCTGCACCCCATGCCCTGCGGTCCAAGCCAGCAAACCCCATGCACGTCAACTCGCTGCTGTTGACGTGCCAGGCACCACACCAAGCCCTGAGCTGACTTGTGACAGTCTAGCATAGAAATAGAAGGGAATCCAACTTGGAGCACTGGGGAAGGGCCTGGACTCGGCCACACAGTCTGCGGCCTCATGGGATGGACAGGACCTGTGGGGTGGGGTCAAGAGTCAAGGCGGGGTCGTGGGCCAGCCCCACAGACGAGCACAGGACCGGGACAGCTCAGAGTTCGGGGAGCTCTGACAAAGGAAAGGGTTTGGGTGTTTCCAAAGGTCTATGAACTCCAGGAATTGGAGGTTTCTCTGGGAACCTGAGTTGGGATCTGTGCTTTTAAAGGTTAAAGAAAAAGTTTAAATGAAGAGAAAATATAGCAGATGAGGAGCGCATTGCCACACATGGCAGGGAGGCAAAGCGCTGTGCCCCGTGGCCCCCATTGGGCTCTGACGGCATCGGGAGCGTGGCCTCTGTGGGACTTATTTCTTCCAGTGGGACTGGCCCAAGGGCGACATTGTTAGGGAAGAACTTAATGTGTAGCCCAAAGCTTGCACAACGGGCGTCTAGACCTCTCGCCGCCCTCAGCGACTCTTGCCACAGCTCCCTCACTGGGCCTAAGGGTGGACGGTTGACGATGTGTGGCCCTGCCACGCCTCGGAATCGCCAGACATGTTTGGCCTGTGTGGCCATCTGGTCTGGCCCAGTCTGCTTGAGGACACGGCTGTTTTTCTACCCTTCAGTTTCCTACCCATTCCCAGATTAGATGGCCTACAAGCTCCGCAGCCCTGCTGGCCTATAGCGAAGTGAAGGAGGGAGCCCACACAGCATCCATGCCAGCACCCTTAAGCCCACCACCTGATTGCTTGTTTGCCAACAATTTATGTTTGTGGCCATCACCTGATTCTGCGTGGCCCCAGCCCACAGGGGCCAGCCAGTGGTGAGGAGACAGACTTACCTTCATCTTTGAATCTATGCTCCTGCCATTGGTGTTTCTTAAACCAAAACATTTATGCCCCAAAGTGCGAAGACACCCATTTCCAGGAGAAGATGCTGACGGTTTAGGTTTGACAAGGACCAGAAAAGGCAGCGCGGTGGCTCTGGATTCACAGGGCTGAGGGAGGGGACCAGAGGGCCGGGAAGGACCCCACCGGCTGGAGAGGAGCACTGTCCTCTCTCTGAGAGAACACTTCACTTTCTCTTAACAGAGGAACTTTCTGCAGCTAAAGGAAGCTTTTAGGAAAAGAGTCTTGGAGGAAAAATAAAAGAGGAGGGCCATTTCTGGAGAAGTATTTCCTTTGTACAAAATGAACAATGCCCGGGGCGCCTGGGTGGTTCAGTCGGTTAAGCGTCTGCCTTCGGCTCAGGTCATGATCCCGGGGTCCTGGGATTGAGCCCCGGGTCAGGCTCCCTGCTTAGCGGGGGGGGGGGGGGGGTCTGCTTCTCCCTCTCCCTCTGCCCCTCCCTCTCCCCCCTTCATCACACTCGTGTTCTCTCTTGCTCTCTCTCTCAAATAAATAAATAAAGTCTTAAAAAAAACAAAACACAACAAAACAAACAAAAATCCCCAAATGAACAATGGCAGGGTCTGGTCTCTGGACCAGAGGAAGACGACACTCTTGTTGGAAACTTCTGGTCCTTCCATCCAGTTAGCACACTGGCGGTGGGCACGGCACCCCCACCCGGCCCTCCGCCTTCCGGATAGTCCGTGGCCTCCCTGCTCTAAGTGTGGTCCTTGGACCAGGAGCACCAGCAGCACCCGCAGCTCCTGGGGACTCTGGCCTATTGGATCTAGGGCTGCATTGTCACCGGACCCCAGGGCATTCTTGTGGGCTGTGAAGGTTGATGGGCGGCCATCACAAATGCCTCTTCCCAGGACCCACCTTGAAAGATTCTGATGGAATTAGTCTGAGGTGGGGCCCTGGCGTCAATAATTTTATTTTTTTTTAAGCTCCCTGGGTGATTCCAGTGTTCAGTCAGAGTAGAGAAAGTGCCCCTGTCCCATCCTGGTTTGGACAGGGTTGGGGTGGCACACAAATATCTCTGAAGGGCATGCTGTCCTTTTGAAGGAGCCATGATAAAAGCTGTTTGGACGGCCCTGACCCTCAGCCCTTTTTCTAAAGCTGCATGGTAAGTTTCACATCACATTTCTAACAAGACGCAATTGGGTAAAGGCAAATCTTTGGATGACAATAATGTAGCTTAAAAAAAAAAAAAGAATTAGTTGATTAGCCTCTTCCCCACAAAAAAATCCAAGAAGGTTGCAGGGGCAGGATGCTTGGAACAGTTGCAAAAGATACTCCCTTTCCCTGCTGTTCTTTCAGAGGTTGTTTATTCCATTAGCCTAAAGGCTAACGGGGGAGGAAAGGGTGAGGCAGGGCAAAATGAACTGAGCAGGGGCAGCGGGTTGATTGGTGTGATGCCGAGAGCCAGAAGGGCTGAGAAGGGGCATGAAGTAAGGAAGGGCCATGTAGTAAGGAAAGAGCGGGGCTGGAAAGGGCCTGACAGAGCCCACACCCTGAGGATCCGTTTTGTTCAGGCTCCCTGGAGGCTGCCGCTGCATCCCACCATGATCCCCCTGAGCCTCCACCACCAGCCGGCAGAGCCCCCCATCTACTTCCAAGGGGAAGGTGAGAGAAGTCTGCAGAGGTGCCAGGGAGGGGTGCTGCTAACCCATAAAGAAGTTGGAATCGAAGAGAATAACCTCGTTGCCAGTTCCCTCAGGCTCTTCGGATAATCCTGCAGGAGTGTGGAGAGAGCCTCGGGTTCAGCTCCGGGAACAGGCGACCCAGACAGCCCCCCTTGAGGTGCGATCCCCCACAAATCATGACCCCCTTAGGCTAAGTCAGGTTTGTGCCACCCAGTGGTGCTGACTCAGCAGGGACCCCAGGTCTTATCACCAGAGGATAATTTGGGGGCAAAGACCTACAGCTAATGGGCCCAAAGTTGCTAGCCCCCAGCCCCAGAAAGAGAAGACTGAAAGCCAGGCAAATTTGGATTCAAACTCTGGTTCTGAATCACCAAGAAGGTCTATGGTCCTCAGTTTCTTCATCTCTCAAATGGGGATAATGAAACAGACCTCGAAGGGTTGCTGGGGAGGTTACCTGAGACCTGGTTCCCAGAAAGCTCCTCCCTAACTGCCCTTCTGGCTTCTGGCCCCAAGAGAAACTCAAAAATACTCCTTGGCTGACTGAAGAGAGAGCACCTGCTGATGTTTTTCAGAGTGAAGGTTTCAGGAAAAGTGTGACCCGCAGCTTTGCAACAAACGTCACAGTCACAGCCAGAACCCCAAACTATTGCATCTCCCAAAAAGGACAACTCTCCCAGAAGTGAGGCCCACCTCCCGATGAGCAAGGGACTAGAGTGTGTCACCAGCCCTTGACATGCCCTTGGGGCATTCCTGGATGAAGTGCAGCGCCCATCACTTTAAATACTAGTGACTTACACAAATGCCTCTATTGATCCAAAAGGTTTTAATGGCTCCCTAAGATCATTTTTAAGCCTCTGCCACTGAAAGACTTGACATGAAGGAGGGAATTATAACTGCTATCTTCAAAAGTGGCTCCAGCAAGCTGACTTGTGCAAAAGAGGGCCAGAACGCCAGGCCTCCTGTGAGGGTGACATCCGTGCAAGGGTCAGCCCAGAATCTTTTTTTTAAAGATTTTATTTATTTATTTATTTATTTATTTATTTATTTATTTATTTATTTATTTGAGAGAGAGAATGAGAGAGAGAGAGCATGAGAGGAGGGAGGGTCAGAGGGAGAAGCAGACTCCCTGCTGAGCAGGGAGCCCGATGTGGGACTCGATCCCGGGACTCCAGGATCATGACCTGACCTGAAGGCAGTCGCTTAACCAACTGAGACACTCAGGCACCCTCAGCCCAGAATTTGTTGGTGGTGGAGGAACGCACCCTCAGGCCAGCTGAGACTAGAAAGTCCCTTGTGCCTTTCCCGTAAGCTGAGCTGGGGAGGAGGCAGCCGGTGCTCCCCGCTGTCTGCCCCATGCCTGACGCATCGCAGGGGCTCCCCAAAGATGTGTTGGAGAGATGACTCGTTCCTTGAATGCCAAGCGTCTAGAAGTCTGAACCCCCAGCTCCGACGGCGCAGGCACCTGTAGGACAGAGGTAACACTGCCCCCCCCCCCGCCCCCTCGCCCCAGGCTCATCACAGCGGCCAGATTCACAGGCCAGTTCAGGACGGTAGTTTAAGTCCTGGTCCCTGGGTCTAACTTTACAGCAAGTGTGAAAGAGTGGCCATTTCCCCTGCTGCCTCCTGTTTCCCCTCCGCCCCCAGCCCCCAGATTGTCCCCAGGGCCTTCTGGAGCCCAGTGACTACAAACAGATGAGAATGAGCTCAAGTCAAGCAAAGCTGACGGCAGGCATGCTTTGGGGTGAAAGGGAGCATCCTGCCTTGCTCGCCCGCCAGGGCTGGGGCACAAGCTGACCTTGAGCAAGACAATGGGCCTCATGTTCTCGTCTGTGAATTGGGAATGACTTTCTCTCCTTACTGGGTGGTGGCGGAAAGGAACTGAGACAGGGAGGGTCATGCACCGAGGGCCAGGTTGATGGGGAGTGGAAGCATCTGGAAGCTCTGGGCTGGCTCCTGCATCCCTGACCCTGGATCCCAGGGGACAACCTCCCGGCAAGGGGCAGAGAAGATCATTTAGTAGATTACCCTCCTGGCAGGCTGAGCCCCTGCCCTGACCCCAGGCACTGCCCAGGGGGAATTCGGGTGTTCCTCATCACCCCCGCCTGGAAAAGTGAGTGGCTCTGCAACCTGTCCCCAGTCCTGCATGCTAGCCCAGGGCAAGGCCAAGCGAGGACAGCCAAGTCTAACTCACACACCCTACTAGCTGGGCAGCCAAGGGTTTCGCCTCTGTTCCCTGGGAATGACTCTAGCCCTGCTGCCCGCAGGGTTTGGGACATGGAGATAATTCCCAGGAAATGGCCTCATAAGCAGCTGAGGCTCGTTCTGATACTGGATACTGTTTCCAAATCTCTCCTGCTGTCCCTTCCCTTGTGCAACCACATCCTAAACACAGTGTTTTGGGGGCCAGAAGCCTCTGTCCTCCTTGTCTGTTCTCCAGGCTAAATATACCCCAGCTTGTTGAAAAAAGAGTATAGAGGTAAGACCAGATGTGTGCAGGTCTGGCAGGGTGTGTGGGGGGCGGTGCGGTCTGGCCGGGGAATCGGTGTTCCCACATTCCAGGGGGTGGGGGCTGTCCCCTTCCACGTGCCTGTCTATACTCAAAGACTCGGGTGCCTCATTGCTGCCCACTTTGATGATTTGGGGAATCTCTCCAGCAGGAGTTTGTTGCCATGAAACAAACCATTGGCACAGTCCACGGGCTGAGCTCCGGGAGAGGAGGCACGAGGCCAAGACTCGGCTTTGCACTCTGTCGCTTGGCCCCGGGAAGTCCCCTCCTCCACCTCCACTCTCTCAGGTGGGGGTGGTCTCTGGGAAGCTGTCTCTCTCGGAGGTCTGTCACGGAGACCTCACCTAACCCAGGACCTATCCTGAAATATTCCTGTTAATCCTGATAGGATGAACTATTCCTGATAATCCTGAAGGAGCCGCAAGAGTAAAACAACCAAATTAAAGCCAAACCCACAAAAACGAACAAGCCAGTCAAAAGAACAAGGCCAGCGGAAAGCACAGAGAGGGGGTACTCTCATTTGTGTAAAACACAGGAACGAATGGAGCGCGCCCATGCGTCCCAGTGGATGGAGACTCGGGCCCCGCCTCCGCTGGGCAGAGAGACTGCCTGCTGTCTGTCCCCTCTTCATCTTTCAGAGTTTGAACACTGCGAATGTATTATTCTAACGATGTTTAAATTTTATACAAAGATTCTACGAGACACTTTTAGGAAGGCCGTCACGAGAAACTAGATGTGTGCAGGGTAATCAAGTCACCCGGGGGCAGGGAGGCAAATGAATCAGAGACTCTGTCAGTCAAACTCGCCCAAGACCCAGGGGCAGCAACAGATTTCATGGTGGGGAGGATGTGTCCTCAGGTCTGTGGGCAACAGGAAATCCAATCTGTCTTGGTTAAGAGGAGGAGACCAGCACCCCCAGGGACGGCTGGTTCCTGATTTGACAAGGTGATCTATTAGCGCAGGGCTCCGGGAGGTCACGCTGGCAGCCTCCCCTGCAAGTTCCACCTCTGCTAGTGACTCTGAGGGGGAGGCTTGTGGCCCTGCTCCGGGCCCTGCCACCATGACTCCCTTGTGCATTTTATCTGGAAAGTCCCACGGTCGCTGGCTGGTCTCTAATGGAGAACGCCCATGGCAGAAAATACCTATTTTCTTCTGTGGGGAAACATCCTAGATGGAGAGCGGACAGCCCCGGATTCAAATTAATCACCCAAGTTGTGTGATCCTGGCAAGTCATTCGCCCTGCGCAAGCCTCAGTGTTCCCATTCACAAAACAAGGGCACAGCCTCGCCCGAGGGCGGTAACACACAGGAAAGCTGGGCACATGCTTGGCGCTCACTGAACTGAGTAAATCTTCCTGAATCAGAGCACACTGGGTGCTGTGAGAATTCCCCTCTCCGCTGTGACCCTGGTCTTTCTTGTTCTACTTGGAAAAAAACCCTCGATTTGAGCAATTTGGCCTCATGCTATATAATCACAGTCATGATGGGAGCCGTCCAGGAGGTCGCCCATCCTCTTGCACATGTCAATGACCATGAAGTAGCCCGTCTGTGCATTACCTATGGTTCTGGAAATTACCTTCATTTCTTTCCATGGCATAGGCAAGGGTGACTTCTGCCTCCACTGCTGTCCTCCCACACAGCCCTGAAATTTACTAATGATAGTTGATTTCAACAAGTCAGGGGTGATTTGCCTTCAAATGGGGTAAAATTCAAAGAAGCTAGGCATCTCTATGCTTCTGCAAATTAAGTAAATCATTGTTCTCTGGTTAAACTATCAGGTACTTCCAGGTTTCTCTCTTGCTCAGCCTGTCTCCATTTCAAATTGGTGACATCTCTCTATCTAAAGGAAAGCCTCTCCACAGGACCTGCCCACCCATCTCTGGCTGTGGGCTGGAGGAAACACTTCGAAGACATTTTTATAAGGTTTCATTCCCTGTGCTGTGCTCCCCTATTTGGGTCCTTGGGAGAATACTGAAAGCATCAGAGCTAAGGCAATTATTTAAATGTCCTACCGTCATTTGATGGTGAGGCCAGGGAAAGGGGGGTGAGCCATGGGCTGATGGCTACCCAGTTCCCCATGGCCCCATGACCCCCACCTCACCCTTTGAGTCCTTTGAGAGTCCTGACAACTGGCTCAGACAGCAGCCCCACGTGGCATTGGCATAAGATTAACCTTTCCCTGGGGATCCATGCGGTTGGGATTCTCCACTTTCATTTGGTTATGTGCTCTCTTAAACCCCAGGCCCCTAAAGGATGAGTCCATAACATTCACAACCCACGTTCACAACAAGCAGTCCCGTGACGCCATGCTTTCATCTCCTTTCTCAGAGAGAAAGCACCTGTTCTGCTCCTAGGTAGTGCAGCTGACCCTTGAAGAATTCGAGGGCCAGGGGTGCCAGACCCCTGCCCAGCCGAAAACCATATAGAACGTCGACTCCTCCCCAAACCCAACTACTACCTACTGTTGACTGGAAACCTTACTGAGAACATAAACAGTTGGTTAACACATATTTTGTATGTTGTACGTATCACACATTATATTCTTGCGATAAAGTAAACTAAAGAAATACTGTTATTAAGAAAACCATAAGGAGGGGCGCCTGGGTGGCTCAGTCAGTTAAGTGTCTGCCTTCGGCTCAGGTCATTGATCCCAGGGTCCTGGGATCCAGCCCCCCATCGGGCTCCCTGCTCAGCGGGGAACCTGCTTCTCCCTCTCCCTCTGCCCCTCCCCCCTGCTTGTGCACACTCTCTCTGTGAAATAAATCTTAAAAAAAATAAAGAAAATCATAAGGAAGAGAAAATATATTTACAGCACCATGAAATCCATGTATAAGTAGGCTCATTGTAGTTCATACCTGTGTTGTTCCAAGGTCAACTGTATTTGTTAGCTCATTTGCCATGTCCAAGGAGCTCGAAGTTCCAGAGCCAAGGGAATGGACACACATGCCACTGCATACCAGTATAACCGGGACAACAAAATGATGGCTAAAACAAGGGGATGCATCCCTAGAGTCAGAGGGGAAAAGTGCTCTGGGCCAGAGCAGAGCTGCCGTGAGTTCGCCTCCATGTCACCGTTACAAATTGCCTGCAGTTCCACTCATTGGGCACTTTTGGCTCAAGCTGGCAAATATTCAATGAAAATCAGCCCAGGCCCTGAACACAGATTGTTAACAAAGGTTATTTTGCTGGATTCCTAACCCGTGTCACCTTTTCCCTGTTTAACTGTCACCAATAAAACAAGCACAGACAGGAAATGATTCTTTTTTCATCTCTAAGGAACAAAACACACCTGACTTTAGAAATTATGGAACCCCAGTGGCAACAATGTTTGATATTTGTCCAAACCTTCACACAGTAATGCATGAAAGTCCAAAAACAGACTTTGACCCTTTCGCCCAGACTCTAGCTATAAAAGGATGTCCTTGTGGACGCCCCAGGTCCCAGGCACTGCAGGACTCGCCCAGAACTGGAAGTCCGTTTACCTTGAAAGTTGTTGCAGACTCAGGACTGGCAAGAACCAAAGGCGAAATGAGGACCATGCCGGAGAAGTGGCTTGGCCTCTCCACGGCTGTGAGGATGGTGATGGCACCTCCCTGCAAAGCAAAAACAGGCCAGGGTTGCTGGGTGCTGGCTTCCGCCAGCACACATATTTCTAATAAGCACCATCAACGCACTCCTCTGAGCTGCAGGCCTGGCCTGGAGCCCCGGGGAGGTCTACCTTGGAATAGACACCATGAAATGTTGGATAAACTGGATCTGCAATTATTTTATTACACATGTTTTTTTTCTCTGGGTTTTCCAAGAGCAAACATTTCAGAGAGATATAAATAAGGTTCCTGCTTGTGGGCTGCAAGTTAAACAACACATTCCTACTTCATTTCAAGCCAAAAGCTGGCAGACCCCCAATGCATCCATTCCGTCAGCCTTAATATGAGATTTTTGCTTTTGTAATCAGATTATAAGAAGAGATTGCTCTACTTTTCTTTTTTTTTCCCCCTGGTTCGGTCAATGTCCCAGAAATTTCGGTTCCAAGAAAAATACTTAATGAGCATGGATGGTGCTGGAAGCATGAGGCCTTGATTGGGGGCCTGAAGCTGAGGGTAGGTGGAGGCCAGTGTTGAAATCACAAAGGCTTACAGAGGCTGGGCAGGTAAGGGAAAAACACAGGAAGCAAGACAGGCTGCGATAAAGGGGGCGGAAGCCCTGCCCCAGAGTGAAAAGTCCCCCGCTGCACCCCACCTTCACATTTCATCAGTTCAAAATTCTCTGCCAGCCAACCTGTCAGGTTGTCCGGGGGTAGATGTGCCACCAATTTGCGGGTCGTGGATTTAAAGATTATACTTGGTTGATTCTTAGGGGATCGTATACATTTAAAAGGTGGAAAAGATTTTGAATGACTTTTAAGGAATTGTTTCCCTGGGAGAGACTATATCCCCAGTTCCCATTTGTACTGTACAAGCGGGAGCAAGCACCCAGGGTTTGGGCGCTTTCCCTGGGCTTCTGGCTGACTGAAAGCCATCTCTGCTCTGAGAAATGGCTCTGCAGGGAGAAGTGCCCTTGGGAGCCTCACTATGAAATGGCACCGAGGGGCTAATAGAACTGGAAAAAAAAGATTGGTTTCCTAGGACGCCCCCCCACCAGAGGTCCTCAGGAAGGACGGGCAGGCAGCCTCCTGGCGCCTTGGGCCCCGATGGGAAGCCCCCTCTGGGGCTGTCTCCAGGACGCTGAACCCAGCTTGTCCCGAGCACTAAACTGCCCCGGAGCTCCAAGTACAGGGCACGCAGAGGCGGGTGTGCCAGCAAGGCAGAGAGCGGATGGGGTGGAGAGCCCCTCTCCTTCATCACGGGGTTCTCACACCTCCTACCCACAGTGAGGCTGGGGACCGGGCTTGATTTGGGCAGGGTCTTCGGTGGTCTACTTACCATGGAGTGGCCCAGAAGGAAGACAGGAAGCCCTGGGTAGTTTTTCTGCATGGTATCCACGTGCTGTAACACGTCCCTGATGAAAACTTGGAAGTCAGACACTACCATTCTCTCTCCTTCGCTCTGTCCGTGGCCAACTGGAAGGGACGGGAGATGAGAGACCTGCAGTTACCGGGAGGCTATCTGCTGCACAAGCTCAGTGGTTTCCCCGCCACAATTACCCGCCACTCTTGACTGAGGACCCGAATGTATCATCCCATGGAATCCTCTCTTTCCAATCACTCTCCCTCGTGGGAATTCTCTTCCCGTTTTACAGCTTTGGAAGTCGAAGCACAGACTGGTTAAGGACCAGTGCCCAAGACCACACAGCTGGGAAGTGATATGCCAGGATGTAAATGTTGCAAAGCCTGTTCACGCAGCCAGGATGCCTTCCTTGTGGCTGTTTCCAAGGAAGGAAGGACAGGTGCACAGAGTCTCACCAGGCCTGATTTTCTACCAGTGGCTGGGAGTGAAATTGACAGGACTCAGAATTTTCTGGGGGTTTTCCCAGCTCCTTAATCCTCACGGTTATGTTTCTTTTTTGTTGTTGTTGTTTGTTTGTTTGTTTTGGGTTTTGGTTTTTTTTTTTTTGCCTTTCACCAGGTAAAGTGTTGCATCCTGTTACCTCACTTTACAGCTTTCAGTGATGACAATCTGACAAACACACAATGAGATAAAATAATCAAGTGTGTTTGCCAGAAGTCTCAATGAAGCTGCGATAAAACTAGGTCACAGCGTATTCCTCCTGGATTTTATGATCTGTCGCATTTCTGTGCTGTTCATTTCCCCTTGTTCTTTTCTTAGGGTCTCTCCACGTTTTCCCTCTCTGAAGGACATCAGTCGCTATAGAAACAGCATGCTGGCGGCTGCAGCTTCCTTATTCAGGCTGCAAGCAGCTCACGCGACTGTTTGAAAATCACAAAAAAGAAAGAGCTCCCAGAGAAGAGGGGCCACACAGCCAGAGTATCTGCCCAAACCCTTCCTGCCACCTCTGCGGGGGGGTGGGGGGCGGGGAGCAGATGTCACAGAAATAATGATGGCAACACTCATTTCACAGATAGAAAGGGTAAGGATTTACTGCCTAGAACTGACAGGCTGCCTGCACCTCAAATTCAGGTCACTGGGCAGAGGGCAAGCTCCAGTTCCCTACTGTCCTGCTGCCCGCCATGCGCCCCGCCCCCACCCTGCCACCTCTCTGACAGTCACATGGTGCCCAGTGCCCACCAGCTGTCACCTTCTCAATGGCACCCTCTGCTCCCTCGACCCCTGAGGGTTTTTTCCCTCCTTAAATCTATTTTTATTTTTCTATTGTGGTAAAATACACATAATACCAAATTTACCATCTCAACTACTTTTTAGCATACAGTTCAGTGGGCTTGAGTACATTCACAGTGCTGTGCTGCTATCATCACCATCCACGTCCAGAACTTTCCCGAATTGAAACTCCATACTCCTTGTTATGGTCTGAATTGTGTCCCCCACCACCCCCAAATTCTTACGTTGAAGTCCGAGACCCCTGTAGCTCAGAATGGGACTGCATTTGGAGACAGGGCCTTCAAAGAGGTGATTTAATTAAAATGAGGCCATTCTGGTGGGCCTTAACCCTATCCTACTGCTATCCTTATAGGCGGAGGAGATTAGAACACGGGACATCAAGGGCATGCACACAGGGGAAAGACCATGTGAGGACACCGAAGGTAGCCATCTGCAAGCCAAGGAGAGAGGACTCGGAAGAAACCAGCCCTGCCAAAACCTCAATCTTGGGCTTCCAGCCTCCAGATGTTTGAGAAAATAAATGTCTGTTGTTCAAGCTGCCCCATCTATGGTGCTTTGTCATGGCAGCTAGAGCGGACTAATACACCCATTCCACAATAATTCCCCGTTCTCTCTGCCCCCCATCCTTAGAATATAGTTCAGTAATGATATGCCACAGTCCTGTGCTTAAAGTTCAAGTTATTGCAAACATGTCATAATTATTTCCTCTGTATGCTTATGTTACTAATTTGATATATAATTAGATTTGTTAATTTCAAAATAAATTTGTTTCCAGCTATAAGTTTTGCTTTTCAATTTTCTTTTCTGAATAGATACACATTGACCTGGTACAACAGTTAGAAATTTATAAAAAGATTCATCCAATGAAGTCTTACTTCTTTTTTTTTTTTAAGATTTTATTTATTTATTTGACAGAGAGAGACACAGCGAGAGAGGGAACACAAGCAGGGGGCGTGGGAGAGGGAGAAGCAGGCTTCCTGCTGAGCAGAGAGCCCGACGCAGGGCTCCATCCCGGGACCCTAGGATCATGACCTGAGCCGAACGAAGGCAGACGCCTAACGACTGAGCCAGCCAGGCACCCCTGAAGTCTTACTTCTATGCCTATCTACTCTACCTGTCCTCTCTTGCTCCCTATGGTTAACCATTTTAATTATTTTCTGGTTTTCTCTAAAAGCATTTCTTTTTTGCAAAAATACATTGCAATGCATGGTATCCCTTTGCATGAGTGAATGAAAGTTTCTGCAAGCAGTCTCTCGTCGAAAAATTGTGTGCTAGCCAATCTCTTGTTTATTAAACAGCTGGCTGTAATAAATAGCCTGGGGGGTGTTCTAATTCACTTTGGTGAAGGGGTGCCCTCGGGGTATATGTCTAGATGCCGGATTGCTTGGTTGAAAGGTACGTGCCCGTGTCACTTAAGTAGTTTCTGCCAAACTCCCCCCCACATGGGATATCCAGTCTTGACTTGATCACCCAGGTATGGGAGAAGGCCGTCTCTCTCAGCCTTACCAACAAAGCGTGTCGACTGGCGCTTGGGTTTTTACCCATAAGATAGGGGAGAAAGTATAGTTTGAACATCTCATTCTTCAAGAGCCAGTTGTATTTCTTTTGTGGTGAACTGAGAATTCATGTCCTTGCTTATTTTTTTCTGTCTTGCATTTTGTCTTGATATTTAAGAGCTTCTTCTATATTAGCTGGTTTTTTGTCCTTTAACTTCACTTACGTTGTGGTTAGCTGTGCAGGCGATTCTTACTTTTAAATAGCCAAATAATAAATCCTTTCTTTTTATGGCTTCTGAATTTTGATTCTTGGTTATAAAGGCTTTCTCCACTTCAGGGTTCTAAAGGGTGTCGACAGTCATATGTTGTGAGTTCTTGTATGGTTTCATTTCTTTTTTTGTTGCAACAGGTACATAACCCAAAACTACATGCATCGCTTCTAAGCGTCCAGCTCAGTGGCCTGAAGGACACTGACAATATTGTGTAACCATCACTTCTATTGAGTTGCGAAATGCAGATGGGTCTTAATTGTCTTAACAAAAGTCCTGAAGTCATTACTTCACTGAATTGTGAGGTCATCCTTGTCATAGGCGACAGTTCCATTTTCACTTGAATCTAGTCTATTTCTGGATTTCTGCTCAGTCCGCTTATTCGGGAGTTAGCTCCTGTTATTGAGCATTACAGTATCTGCCTATCCTTTCTACGGATTACGTGCAGGAGGCCCCGGGCACTTCCCCAGCTTGCCCTTGTTCCTGTCCGTGGCTCCCATGCTCTGGCTCTCCTCCTAGTGTAGATGTCTCCTAGCTACACAGTCTCTGGCTCCTGGCTCTTTCCAGAGCTGCAGATCTGTTTTGACAGCCCCTGGTCCGAAAGATTCCCGATTGTCCCGTGGCTCCTTAAAACTGCTTCCAGACCGGCTCTCCTCCTGGCTTCCACATGGCGCTTCATGGCCCCATCGTCTTTCCAAATCATTCAGGCCCAAACAGCACTGTTGTCTTTGACTTTAATTCTGTCCCTACAGCTAGCAGCTGATCCCCGATTCCTTCTGGATTTCCAGAGGCACAGCCTCCTGAATCGGTCGCTTGTGGGGGCGGGGAGGGGGAGGCCCCTTTTGGGTTTCACCAGCCACGGCCTCCTGACTAGCCTCCCTGCCTGCCGCAAGCTCTCCCAGCTCTAACCTGCTCTGCACTGCCCTGCTCCGCTTCTGGAAGCTGCTCTGATCCTGCAGTGGCCCACTTTCCAGAACTCGGTCTGCACATTCCAGCCCAGGATTCAGGGCCTCCACTAAAGTCTCCAACACGTCCCTCTGCCTCGGGAGAAACGTTCCTATAGCCCCACTGATACCCTCCTGCTCACTGTTGCTCAGAGCACACCCATACCTCCTGCCTCGCGCCTCTCAGGGAACAGCCAGCCCCTCTGCGGCGGAGCCCTCACTCCTGTGCCAGGCCAGGAGCAAAGCCCTTTAAGACCAGGCACCAATCCTATCACTTCCATGAAGTCAGCTGTGATCCCCTGGAAGCAGGTGTGATTTTTCCCTTCCCCCAGAGCATTTCTTGTCTTTGTCACATGTGAGTTGATGAGACTTTCCCTTCTTTCTCTCCTCCAGCACCATCCCTCCCCCATGCCCTGAGGGTCCCTGGAGCCAGGGTGACAAACAAAAGCTTCGATGAGTGCCCCCCCCCCACTGTACTGTGCAGTGGAGGATTCTAAGGCGAGTCTGGCTGGACTGGGCAGAAGAGAGTGCTGTGCGTGATTAGTGATGTCTGCTATGGACACGAACTAAGGAGGAAGTTCAGCGTGCATGTACCCCATATTCACCAGGCTGTCCTGGCAAGCAAGGATCCCATTTTACTCATCTGCACTTGCCTCAGGGCTCTGTGCATAGACCTGGCAGAGGGTAGGTGCTTGATTAATGCCTGTTGAAATGAATTGTAGGCAGTATTTCCATAATGGACACGCATCAAAGAGATTTAACTCCAGGACTCCGGCTACAGTGGATGTGATACATTTCCTTTCCCACCATGTAGACGGAATCTACTGAGCAACAGTCTGCACATGCAACTCAGATTCTTCTTCCCCTGTATCTTTTTTAAAGAACCATGCGCCACAGACCTTGATCCCACATGCTTTGAGTTTTGTTTACCTCTATGTACTATTATTTTATTTTTTATTATTTTTTATTTTCTCTATTTTGACGCCTTAACATCTGACCCTAGAGACACTGCCCCTCCCAGCGTTCACCAATTTCTAGAGATGGGAAAGAACTTACTGTGAGCTAGGCTTCCATATGCAAACTGACCACCCCAGAGCCCCAGCACCCCTCCTCTATGGCGCTCGCACTCCAGGGCACTAACCCCCTGCCCTAAGCACCCCAGAGCCAGGTACCGGATAACGAGGGACAGCCCTGCGCCCCAGAGCATGCTGAAATTATTCAAACCAGTCAATCTTACACCTGCTTGCCCTGCCTCACCTGGTCCCACGTTTCCCCCTCACTCCCTCTGCCTCCTGATGACCCTGGAGCCACATCTTCTGTTTCTAGGGCTCTGTGAATATAATTAATTATTATTTCATGACAGTCATTTCTGTGTCTGTGTGTCTCACCATACCTGATTAAAACAAGTCTTAGGCAGTCTTAAACATCTAGCACTGTATTTGATAAAAAATAAGCACTTAGTAATTCTCTGTTGAATGGTTAAATAATCCCAGTCTCTCTTTGTCTCATACATAATCTTTCTATTTTCCACGCTACTATCATGTGCAAAAGAGATTGCTGGGAAATATCCAGAAGGCTGATAATCCTGTTAATGTTAGAATGGAAAGAAATGAACACCCCACTTGCCTTTTATTAGGGAACCAGTCCTACTTAGTATTCATTTTCTTATAGAAAAAAACGCTGGTAAAATACAGCCTGAAGTAAGGGAAGAGAGAGTAAGGGTTCACAAAGCAGGAATAACAATGCCTGATACTTGAGAGGCAGTTGATAATTTACAAAGCCCCTTTCCCAGGGTTTAGTCCACCTGATCCTCACGACTCTGTGAGTTAGGGTTCCAGTGCCCCATTTTCTAGCAGAGGAAAGGGACCCTCAGGCAGACTGGATGGAGCTCGGGCCTGCGGTGATTCAGAGTCCAGACTCCACATCCAGGGCTTTTACTGTCAACGGCTCTTTGGGAAACATGGGCAGGAAGCGGGAGGCTCAGAAGCTGGTAGAATGAAAAGAGAAGCCCTTCCTCATAGGGTAAAGAACCTGCCAGGAGCACACACAGCCGGCACCTTCCCTCCGGGCTTGTGCCGGGGAGCTGCTCACACCTGAGGCAAGTCCTGGGAGTGGCCCAACAGCCGCTCTCAGGTGGGGCAGCTAACTCAGGGCCAAGGATTTGGTCTCCCTGGGAAGATCCACTGGTAAGAGGACAGGCACCTCCTCCCACCACAATTAGGGTATCGACCCTGCATTCCTGGCCAACCCACTGGAGGTCAGCAAGCACCAGGCTGGGGGGGGGGGGACCCTTACAGGATGTGTAGTCAGGCCAACCAGAGAGAGGATCATCGTGGAGCCTCTGGCCTTGAGAATCATGTGGCTGGACCAGCAGGAGCCAGAAGTGGGTGTCACAGCTCCTCAAACCCAGAGGGAGAATCCACTGCGGCTAAGCACCAGAGTACCACAGACACTGCTAGGAGCAAAGGTGAAGGCCCTCATGAGGCTCTAAGTCTAACGTAATCACTAACTCATATATGTTATAGGAAGGAGAGAAACCAGTACAGCCACTTCGGAAAACATTTTGGCATCTCATAGGGTTGAAATTCCATACTTTACAACCCAACAATTCTACCCCAGGTATAAATACGCCCAAGAGAAATTCTTGTGCGCGCCCCCGGGGAGACAGGCATATGACTGTAGCAGCCTGTTAGAATAGCCAGAGATGGACATCTTGTAGCAAAAGGGATCATTCTACAGTCAGATGAATAAGCTAAAGCTACATGCAGCAACATGGATGAACCTTAGCAAGACAATATAAAGTGAACAAAAGCAAGTCATCGAAGACAGCTTAAGTGTGCAGTTCAGCCGTTTTCTATAAAAGCTAAAAACAAAAACAAAAACAAAAAACCACCCAAGCAAAAGCAAACAATGTATTTTTTGAGTGCCGTACCTATGTGATAAAAGCATAAAATAACAAAGCGAGGGAATGAAGCACACAGTTTAAGATGGTGGTTACTTTGTTTACTTGCCCACATGCAAAATTGGTAAGCCACGTACCCATCTCCTAAAGTGGCTGGTGGGATAAATGAAATAGTATAACCTACTGGGCATACAGCAGGCCTTCGGCGCATGCTAGCTGTCACCCTCCCGGCCCTACATCCAGTTCCAGATGAGAAAACTCGTGAACTGTCTTGGGGCTCAGCACTCTTCTGCACCACCGTTCTTCCGCACATCTAACCTGCATTTCTCACACTTACAAAGATTTCCTCTTGTCCAGCTGTCCAAAGATATGGAGGACAGCTGGTCTGCCTCCTCAGGACAAGCATGGCTTTCTTAGAGATGAAGCATTAAATAAACTTTCAGCTCAGTTTCCTGCAAACTAAAATTCCCGAGGTTTAACATGTAACAGACCCCTTTTCCCCTTCCAAAACATTAGATCCGTCATGTCCTCCTCCCAATTCCAGAAGTCCCCATGTGATGCTCTTCAGCTGCTTGGAGCTTAGGGTAGGGTAAACATGACAAAAACGTAGAAACGCTGCAACCCAAGTTCAGCTGCTGTGGCAACTCGACCAAGGGCTACTTTGAAAAATCCAAGAGGTATGCACATGGGAAAGTGCATTGCTTTAAAACAAGTGCAGATTCATTTCTCCAAGATGTGAGATGCTATACTTTTAACATATACAAAGCGGAGCTTACTGAAAGCCTTGGAGAGATGCAAGCACCCACGACCAGCTGAGGTCAGGGTCCCAGAGCTTTCAGAGAAGGCAAGAGGCGGGCCAGCATGTTCTCAGCCGCACAAAGTAAATAAGTTGCAAATTCAAGATGCACACCTAAGATGTTATGAAGGTAAAAAGAAAAGAGACTCATTTGTTAAGCTTTTATTTTTTATTTATTTTTTTTCCTAAAGATTTATTTATTTATTTATTTGAGAGAGAGAATGAGATAGAGAGAGCATGAGAGGGGGAGGGTCCGAGGGAGATGTTAAGCATATTTTATTATACGCCTGTGCTTGTGCCAGCGTCCCAGGCCTGTGACCCCTCCGGTACAGTGATGACAACTCTAACTTGGAGGGTCACCATCCAGTGTAAAGATGAGGAGGCAAAAGCCACAGAGTGCCAGGCACTAGCAGACTGGGGTTAAGGGTGGGGGGCTGGAGTCAGCGCTGCCTCCATGTGACCCGGGGCAGGTGACCTCACCTCCAAAGGCTCAGCTTCCTCTCCCGGAGTAAGGGGCACTCACAAAGCCCATTCCATGGGGCGCCGTGAGGATTAAGTGAGAGCTTGAGTGTAAGGTGGTTGGCGCTGTGTGTGGCAAGTAGTAAGTGCTCAATAAATGCCTACTGGTGCTATTAGGTTATTATGAAGATGGGGTCTGGACCCAAAGCCACCCTGCATTCTTTACACTGGGACATCTGCTGTGTCACTTCCGATTCCCACACATCACCACCTCCAGGATACAGGGAGGTCCTCTGCTCCTCAAAACTGGCATTAAGTATGTGCTAACATGGCACAAGGCGTAGGCAAGGGAGAATGATGTCAGAAGTGCCCATGATTCCTGGAAATCTGTGAACGATGATTTAGATCTTTCCTGTTGATTCCTCAAGCAGATGTGGGGGGAAGCCACACCCCAGGAAGCTTTGTTTCCTGAATCAAGTCTCCACTTCCTAAGGAGCAAGTGGGTTAGGAGTCCCACATGATAATGGTGGAGGGGTGGAGGCTGGGGGCTCCGGAATCCGGCCTCAGGCATTCCCCCACCAACTCAGTCTTGTCAGAATAAGGGACGAGGCAAAGGGAGGCCTTGGGCAGAAGCCACCTGCCAGGATCCTAGGGGTCCTGCTCACTTTGAGCCCCTGATCCCTGCTGGCCCTGCCTGTGAAGAGGTTAGAGACTGGCCATCTGGCCCTCTCTGCCCACCCTCACCACTTGGGCACACTGATCTCCCAACACAGAGGGATAGAGCATGGTCCTGCAGCTGCCGGCGCAGCCCCTCTGTGGAGTGAGCATCCCCCAGCCATCCTGGCTGCGGGACACCACGGCCCTTTGTGCCATCAGGCTGTGTGACTGCAGGAAGGTGCTAGAATGCCTGCTCTGTCCCGTATGCTAGCCACCAGCCACATGTATCAGTTAAACTTAGAGTAATACACGTTCAAGGCAGCTGTCTGGGAAAAAACAGACAAGCATTGAGGTAGCCACCGAGTGTGGGTTTAGGGAGGGCAACTCTGGGGTTAGACTTCCTCGGGTCAAATCTGGCTTCATTCTAGTAAGGTTTTCAACTTCTTGGAGCTGCATTGTGCAGATAATAATAGCCCTACCCGACTTGGATCGTTGGTAAGATTAACAGAGATCATCTGTGTAAAGTACTTGGGTCAGTGCTGGGCACAGAGGAAGTGATCAGTAAGTATTGGCTGCAGAAACAAGAAACTACACCAAAAAACAAACAGAAAACGACAAACCACTCCTGCCCCCAGCCAACCAGAAATGTTGTCTCATTTCAATTGCTTGCCAACATGAACCCTGTGAACTGATCTGGGAAGATCTCTATGACACATCGCTGGGAGAAAAACCTCAAATTGTGGCATGCTGCCTAAAGAGCTCACCACTTACGTTTTTAACAACCCACAAAATCATACTATTCCCTGTGGCCCCAGGGAGGCCCCCTGCCTTGCATTTGGCTCTGGACATGACGACCTTGGTGGGGCCAGGGCAGGCTAGCAGGGGCTTCTCAGGCTCTTCCCAGCCTGGGATGCAGGTACTCTGCCCTTTGTCAGGCACAGACCTCCTGCTGGGACACCGCCCCTCCCCCTCCCCATGGATGCGTGCCTTACAAAGCGGCTGAAGGTTTAGGAGGAGGTGGCCTAGCATGTGCCTTCCAGCAAGAACAGCCGGGGAGCATAACTTGACCCCTTGCTCAGTGACTGCCCACTATCCCACGTCCAGTCTCCAGAGGCACGGGCGCTAGGGCGTGGGGTGGGGAGGTCAGTCCTGTGAACCAACATGACCTTCTCTAACAGGGCTGCTGCAGGGAGACGGAAAAGCAGCTCATTTCAACCAAATAAACGTTTCCTAAATACCTGTTGTGTGCCTGGTCTTGGCTAGGGACTGGTGACCTGAAGTTGATTTGTAATTTAATATATAATACGAATACCCCCTCTCCCCCACATTGTTACATAATTTGTACTTGTGATTTCTACTGACTGCCTGCTATCCTAGCAGGGGGATCAAATCAAGACTCACTTAGCTATTTTCAATGGTGAGGCATTGAGAGTGCCTTCAGTCTTTGCTGTTAGAAATAACACTGGGATGAACATCTTGTTACAGATGTTTATAGACTTGTTAGGATTAACTTGCCATGATGGGGTTTCTGGATCAAAAGATATGACTATTTGGGGGAGTCCCCATTAGTAGAACCAAAAGTGCTTTCTAAATGGAAAGTTTTCGTCGTCCCCAGCAAGTATGGAAATGTGAGTTTCATCACATCCTTGTCTGCATAGGGAGCTGTGTCTTTATTATATGGGAAGTGGGGCACTCACTTTGTTTCCAGGCAAGAACCCCAGGGAAAGCTGAAGAACATGGAGCTCAAGTCATGTTTTTTTCTTTTCTCCACTTTTGGTGGGGAGTGAGCTTAGAATATAAATGTGACCCAAACAATGGTTCATAAAATCATCCCGGTCAGGGTTGACTCATTTGGAAGCTCTGGGGCAGGCAGCCATATCTAATGCAACCAAATGTGAGGTGCCAGAAATCCAGCTAGAGGCCGCCTACACCAACAAGCCACAGTCTTCCAGTTCCAGCAGATTTCCCCGGACGGTGCCGTCTGCTTCCAGTGCTTACCTCAGTGCTTTACTGGAACAGCAATACCTGCACCCCTAGCTTTCCTTCCCACTTTAGAGATCATGGTTTCAAAGCCCATTTTCCAGTGCAGGTCTGGCTTGCTTTCTGTGCTCCTGTGACATCCAATAGCAGAAGCCCCATTAGCAATGGCATCTACCAAAGTGTAAGAACGGAAGACCAATGACAAATTAAAAGTAAAGGAACTGCATCCTGAAGCTAAAGGCCATATGTCCATTTGCTGCCACCAAAGGAAAAAAACAAACAAACATGTTCGGTCATCAGCCTACACATGTCGCTCATGCTAAAAACATCCTTGTTAGGTTCCAAGAGCAGAGTGTGGGAACAGAGTGTGGGAAAAAAGTCCTAGGGCCAAGGAACCAGAGAGGCTATGTGATCCCGATGAGAAGGCGTCAGGGCAAAGAAGAACGTGTGACCAGGTTCTGCTTCTGTCTCCTGCTCTTTCTCTTTTTACAAAACATGCATTTGGCAAAAAGTCCAAGATCACAGCTTGTTGGTCTGAAAAACAGTTTGTTTCCCTCAACAAAAGCCATTTCCTCCTCTTGTGTTTGCTGCTGGTCCAGCCTTCCTTGCAGGGACACTGGGAACAGAATGCTTCTGTGCCCTCGGCTACCAGCACGCTGAGTTACCTTCCACCAAAGGAAACCGCCTTCCATTCTAGCTCCCTGCAGCATCCAAGTACACGCTCAACTTTACAAAGGACATAAAGACAGAAATTAATTTCTTTACTAATTGACAACAGCTTGAAAAAGGTATAAAGATGCCAAAATTCAGCATATGGGCTATGGAAACACATTTTGGCTCAGATTTTTTTTTTTTTTTTTTTTTTTTTTTTAGCTGTTACAACATGCTTTATAATGTAACCAGCTAAAAGGCTGTTAACGGTGTGGCATTTTAGAAATAATGCATTTTCAGGATTTCACGTTTAGAGCGTTTATTTGAAAACATCCTACTCTCCACTGTGTAAATAAGAGAAAACAGCATGACAAAAAGTGTCATAACTAAGGTTCTTGGCGTCTAGCAAGAGGATCTCTCTTTTGCATCACGCTGCAGGATGACGACTCGTTTTTGGAGAGCTGAGGGAGGCTGGTTCCCACTCTGGGACTAGCGATCACCTCCTACGTGTCATACCTGTGGGGGTCATTCTCCTGTTCATCTTCTGCCTCACCAACAAATTCTGGGTTAACCAAAATCATCCAGAAATACTAGTAGACCTTTCACCCAGATCTTTCCGATGAAGTTTGAATATACAGAAAGTTTATAAACAGGCAACAGCTGTGGGGTGGGGGGAGGTGTTCACTCTCAGAAACTTCCAGGATGCGAGGAGATCAAGGAATAAAAAGTCTGTGAGAAAATAACAGGACACTGCAAATTCTGAATAATGCTTGAGGCAAATTACAACACACCACGAGATTACTCCATGAGATCAGCAATCCCAAGGGTTTGAAACTTCAGAAAAATGTTAAATATATTTTTAAAAACCTTCATATATTTAGAGGCAGATAAAGGGGAAAAGTTCAAAGGGATAGGGAACAATGTGCCAAATAAGGCAAACTCCTGACCTGACCCAGCTTTCACAGAATACTTCATGTTAAAACTATTTTCTCCATGTCCTTCAGACCATCTGGATTTTTGTTAGGGAACAGATTAAACAGACTATGTTTTGACTAACGTATGTGACTGCATACCGTAGACCCATTGGCTGGCAGAGCTCCTGGAAGACCACAGGAAGGGTCTGGGTTCAAATCCTGCTACTACTTTGTAGCTGTGTGAGCGTGGGCCAGCCACCTCGCTGCTGTGATCCTGGTTTCCCACGGGTGAAAACTGCCCTTGAGGACGGGTGGAGGCGGCTGGCAGGTGGCTGAAGGCTACCCAAGAGGGCAGGTGGAGGCAGCTATTGACAGCATGGTGGATGGGCAGCCTCCCCAGCGCAGCCTTCCTCCCTTGGGCCAAGCAGGGCTGGACAGGGGTGCTGTGCCCAGAACAAGCTCCCCTCTAGAGACGATTGTCACAAGCTCTCTCTGTGATCAGGGCCCGATGAGCCACGGAGGATGAACGGAGAAGGCTAACTGGGGCACTGACTTCTTACAAGACCAGCTGTGAAACTGCCTGTTTTTGCCCACCGTGTTAACAAAAGTGCTTGTGACTGTTCAGAGTTCAAATAGAAGGGGACACCTGGTAGCCAGGAGCTTGGGAGAGAGTGGCCCAGACGGGAACAGGTGGGAAGGGCAGATGTGCTAGCAGGGCGGAGGCCGGCAGAAGACACAGGGCTCCTGGGGTTGCCGACATGAGCCCGTGTCCCGCTAAAGTGGGACAGTCTTTCTCACTCTGCTTCAGAGAAAAAAAACCCGAACAAAAATACAGGCAACCACTTGCACCGAGTTTTCTCATATGGGAGCCGCACACATCACTCTAGCTAGGTTTCTCCAAGTCTCTCCAAGCTGCTCATCACCCCTGTGCAGATGGCAACCACCCTCCTTCTGAGAGCAAAACTCTCCCCTCCCTGGGCTCAGATCCTACGTGTCCTCCCGCCTCACTGGCCCAGAGGGTCCTTTGTCACCCCCTGCCCATCCCCTCACTCAGAGGAACTCGGTTCATCTTGTCTGTCCCCTAGAAGGCCGTCAGCTTCTCCCTGAGCACTCAGGCTCCCCAGCCCCAGCATCCCCACTCCACAGTGTAATTATGCTCCACACTGTGAAATCACACCCCCCAGGGATGGTGTGCTCCTCGTGCTTTATCTCTGTGTCTCTAGCATCTAGAAAAGTGCCAGGTCCACAGCAAATTCTTAGGAGTTAAGAGAACTAACCAGAACCAGAGACTGGCGTATTGGGTCACAAATGAGAGGTTCACTCCAAGTGAACTGGCTGTGGAATCTCAAGTCCAGCCCGGCCCCAAATGGGCAGTCACAGTATCTTCTATCAGGTGGCTGTCCAAAGACTTGTGACGCACGGTCCCAGGCTCCCTGGAGACACCAGCTTCCACGATGACACCCATCCAGCTCCTCAAAGACTATCTCAAAGGAAACACCCAGAACTGCGATGGAGCTGGAGCCCTGTTCCACACACGAGGTCTCTGGGACTGGCTCACAGACTCCTGAGCCTGTGACTCAGTCACAGCCCAGAAAGGGGGGCATTCCCCGCAGAAGCAGGATTTCATGAAGGAAGGGGCCCCAAAGGTAATGAGTAATTCACAAGAAGATTCAGAACTATTCTCCAAAATGCCAAGTGTTAAAAGTAATTGTAAGCAAATATCAAACGACTTATGACCATACTTTGTGATCTCACTGGTGTGGTGTCCAGAGGGCAATTTTAGTTTCTTCCATAAAAGCATGCCTGTCCTCCCTGGCCTCGAAATTTTTGCCCTCTACACCAGGAAGAGGCATTTGGCATTCAAAGGAAAATCCGAGTCCAATCTGAGTTCTTCCGAATTCAGGGTTGTATACCACAATCTGTTGACACTGTTCCTTCCTCCATAACGCCCGGGGGAAAGCCCAAAGTGTGGGCCACAGCCCCCAGAGTTGGCCACACTCACCTGACTCGCTCCCATCATGGTGCTAGGGGCTAAGCTGTGGCCCCCACAAATCCCTATGCTGAAGTCCTAACCCCAGTACCTCAGGATGTGACTGCGTTTGGAGACGGGGCCTTTCAAGAGGTGATTAGTTAAAATGAGGTCACAGGGGTGCGCCCTCTCCAATCTGACTGGTGTCCTTACAAGAAGGGGAGGCTAGGACCCAGACATGCACAGAGGGACAACCACGCGAGGACATGGGGAGAAGGTGGCCCTCTGCACGCCACGGAGAGAGGCCTCGGAGGAAACCAGCCCTGCGGATCTAGGACTTCCGGAACCACGAGGAAGTCTACGTGTGTCGTTTAAGCACCGCCCCTCCGCCACCTGTGGTGCTTCTTAGGGCAGCAGAAGCCACGCCAACTAATGTCCATGGCACCCTCTCCTTTATGCTCCCACAGCCACAGATGGTCTGCCTTCCCTCCACACATCCCAGATACGGACTCCGTTCTTGTGCAGAGGAAACTCTCTTTGCTCAGAATGCCACCCTCCTCTGCCCACCTCACAGGTTTGGCCTCAACCATCGAACCCCCCCTGCAGACTCCTCGCAGTGCCCTGTGCCCCTGCTGCAGGGGGCTGCCCCTCCTCTCCGTGTGGCAGACCCCATCATGCTTACGGCCCGCAGATGGCCCTTGGCTGAGACACCTGGGATCTGGTGCAAAGTCTGATCTCCTGTCGCCGGGATTCCGACCCTTCTCGAACTGAACAGGACCAAACTGAAAGTTCCAGAGGGCTTTCCTGTTATAACGCCTTTAGAATATATAAATTCAGATAATGTCCATTTTAAAAGGATACTCCAGGGGCTCCTGGGTGGCTCAGTCGTTAAGCGTCTGCCTTCGGCTCAGGTCATGATCCCAGGGTCCTGGGATGGAGCCCCGCATCGGGCTCCCTGCTCAGCAGGAAGCCTGCTTCTCCCTCTCCCACTCCCCCTGCTTGTGTTCCGTCTCTCACTGTGTCTCTCTCTGTCAAATAAATAAATAAAATCTTAAAAAAAAAAAGGATACTCCACTCATCTTTTATTCACCCAGATGTTTCCTGAGCACTTGCTATGTGCTAGGGGTGGAGGCGGGCCGTGGAGAAGGTGAGTGAGGAGCCCCCTCCACACCCCAAACAGGCCTCTTGTCATTCTGGTGGAATCAGAGGAGAAACACAGAAAATGTAGAGCAGGTCTGCTGATGGGAGGAAGCCGAGCAAGGGGCAGGTGGGCAGTGCACACGTGCGTGTGTGGATGTGGGGGTGACAATTTCCAAGGCTTGTGAGAAGGTGATGTTTCAGTGAAGATGAGAAGGAGGGGACAAGGAAAGCTACACAGACGTCTAGGGACACATGCTCCCACTTCCCACGGCTCCAGATGGGGGCCTGTGGGCGGGGAGCACAGGGAGGCCAGGGATCTGGAGTGGGGCAGGGAGGGGAGGGCCCCTGGAAGAGATTCCCAGTGGGGCAAGGGTGGGGCGCGGGCAGAGGCTTCCTGTGGAGGAGTCACCTCTGTGTCCAGTTTGCTTCCCAGTGGAATTCAGGGCCCTTTTCCTTCTGGGATTGCTGTGGAGACACAATCAAGGGTCCCCATTCTGCCCGCGGCCTGGTGGGTGGCCCCAAGCAAGACCCTTGCCCTCTCTGGACCTTGGCTTCCTCGTCTGGGCAGGGAAGGAGAGAGTCTCCATATCTGCTCCCATCAAGCTTCAGTCTCTGCACTCCCCTTGTCCAAGGTCAGAAAAAAAGTAGAGGGAAGTACACAACCAAGGGAGCGAGTCCCAGTGCCCCTGGGGAGGGGAACAGAGAGCCCCAGACAGCAGGTGGGAGGCTGGACCTGCAGGGACTCAAGGGAACATCAGCCTGTCCTGCTGGCAAAATCCCTGGCCCTCCATCACCCACACACACGTGCAGAGACGTGCACACATGCACACACATGTACACACACACACACTTCCATAAACATGTGCACACAGCTAAAAGGATATACCACACAACAGGGTACTGGTTGTTTCTGGGTAGTCTGATTAAGGTTAATTTAATTGTTTTTCCTTTTTTTATATTTTCCAAAATTTGTACAATGAACTAGTATTTTGTCATGGGGGGGAATAAACGCTGCTTTTTTTTTTGAAGTTACACTCGTACCCGTGTACAGACACGTAAAGAACAAAATCATCCAGCTCTGCAATCAGCCTACAGTCATACCTGCTCTTGAGAAAGGATGGTAATTGGAGTTAGTGCATCCATGCATTAAACCAACACACAGGGACTTGGCTAGGTGGTAAGGATATGAAAGTTAATGAGTGGGGGCCGGGGGTGGATATAGTGACAATCAATCTGAAGGGTCCTTTAATATAGCAATGATGCTTCTGCTGGCTTGGATCAGAGCCATCAAGACCAGACCTTAACTTCCACCAAGACACCCTGGGATAGAAAAAGGCACTTATCAGAAATAGCTCCGAGAAAAGCTTTCCATTCTATTCTGCCTGTTCTGGCTTCTCAGAAACACACCTGGAAGCTTATCTTGGTCACGTGGTAGGCTGCAAGGTGTCCCCTGCTTTCCCAGGGGCTCCTGCAGGTCTTCCCAGCCAGGCCTGAATCCAGGCTCGGGACTTGCTTCGACCGGCACAATGCAGCGAAGGTGATATATAGCCCCGTCTGAGCCTAGGCTCAAAAAGGTCTTGCAGCTTCTGGAAAACCTGCTCACCTGCTGGCTGACAGAGACCAGCCCAGTCACCTCCACGGCCTTGGCCACCCCAGCCTGCAGCCGATGACCCTCAGGCCACAGGTCTTGCCGAGGACCCGCAACAGAGCCGGGCCTGACACGCTGACTCTCAGGATCATGAGCTAGAAGAATGGCTGTTGTCTTAAGCCACTCAGCTGTGGGGTACTTTATTGAATAGCAATAGCTAATGATGGCTGTCACGAATGTCCCTGGGCAAGAAAACCTTGGCTTTATTTATTTGTTTATTTGAGAGAGATGGGAGGTGGAGACAGGCAGAGGGCGTGGGAGAGAGAGAATCTCAAGCAGCTCCCCGCTGAGCACGGAGCCTGACACGGGGCTCTAGATCCCACGACCCTGAGATCATGACCTGAGCTGAAATCAGGAGTCGGACGCTTAACCGACGGAGCCACCCAGGTCCCCAACCCTGGCTCAATTTAAACTGGCCCTCAGAGAATGTTGTTTTAGACTGTGAGGCTCTGGCTGAGAGAACTATTCTCCTGTGCTGGACGTCTGGGGTCTCCCGGTCCATAGTGGGGCCTTTTGGAGGTCTGGCACTATGGCAGGTGAAAGGTCACAAATAATAACTTGTCAACAAGCATTGCATCTGTTGATTATTGTTAAAATTGTCATTTATTTCTAAATTACAAAAGACCTGAATACAGTCTCAGATTTGCTCACCTGATCACTTTGGTGTGCTTCTACACACTCACATTCTTCGGTCTGTACCTCCGTATAATTTTGTGTTATGATCTTTTTCTTTCCAAAAATAGTTGTCTATTTTTACCCTTAACAATATGCCTCGGAGACCTCTCCAAAGCCAAATTATAGATGTCTCTCCTTCTTTTTAACCAGCAACATACGAATATGCCCTAGTCTATCTAACCATTCCTCTGTTGGTGGGCATGTGAGTTGTTCTGGACTGTTTGCTAGAACAAGGCTTTGTGTCTCTGGGCACACCACGGGTCCCTCTAGGATGGAAGCAGAAACATGTACTCACTGGCCGAGTGAGCATTTTAAAGAGAAGACAGTGGCAGAAGGAGACTTTCCAAATCCAAAGACCAATGACCCACCCTTTTGGCAAAACCCAGCTAAGCGCCCCCTTGTGTTTTCTAGTTTCTGTCACCCCCCTCCTCTCCTGAGCACCTTCCCTTTCCTCTTTTCCCACAGCCTCAAGTGTACTTAGCATGAGACTCGTCAAATCGTGTTAGCTTTCCTGCCTTAATCTGAAAAGCATGTGTGCAGAAGTTGCTATATTTTTCTAGAGGGGGACAAAATCACCCCCCCCATTTACTTGTGCCTGTAATTTTTTTTCTGAGTCAGCAGTCGTGCATTAAAAAAAAAAAAAATTCTACCATTGCATTATAGGATAAACACCAGATTCTTCTGGGAAGACGATAAAAGGAATTGCTGCAGAGATGGGAGACACAGTATGCACAGAATAAGTACAAAAGAAGCCCGGAGAGAAGAAAAGGAGACAAGAGGTAACAGAACAGTTGGAGAAGCACAGAGCACCCTCACCCTGCAACGCCAGGAGCCTGCCTGCCCCACAGCTGCTCCTGCTGTCCGGACAGGCGAGGGCTCTGGACCCATGAGGGCTGCAGGTGTTGGTTGCCAATGATGTGGACAGCAATGTATGCTTTTTTGGCAGTTATGACAACCCAGCGATGTTCTCAGGGGCTCAGGGCTCAGGCGTGAGGCTACTGGCCCCCACCCAAAATGGCCCAAGCGGGCACAGCTCTGCTCCCACAGTCACATCTCACTGACTGCCCCACCGTTGCCGAGAACAGAACAGGTCAGCTGCTGAGCCAACCATGTCTCCAGCATCAGACATTCCTGGGCCTGAGTTTTGGCTCTCCTTGGGGAGGGTGCACAAATGCCCTCTGACCTTCACTGTCCTCATTGCAAATGGTGACCCTAATAAGGACAGCATGTATCCTGGGGTCAGGGGAGGGATGGAACGGTATGGTTCCTTCTGTGAACAACGTGAGGCCCACAAGCCACCTGATGACTTCATCAAGGTCACATGCTCCAAGGTAGCAAAAAACCTGGTCCAGGGGGACATGTGGGGCATGCAGGCATGACCCCCACCCAGCAGGGCCCCAACGCCCCTTGCTTGGTGATGGCTCTCCATCTCCACCCCTGCCCCTGACTTGGCATGCCAATGTGGACCAGCCTGTACTAGCCTAAGCCGCTGGGACAGCACCCATGAGCTTCTCAGTTGTTTTCCCTGTTTCTGGAGGCCCTGCCTCCCGTGTGTGGTGTTCTGTTTTGGTCACTTCTGGTGGTGGTTCAGCACGTGAGGGTGGACTCCATGCCTCAGAGAGGAGGCCACACTCTCCCTCCTCCCCAAGCCCTGGTTTCACTCTGCATCTCTGAGCTTCCTTCCCCTGCTGGTGCTTCCTTCTGTGAACTCAGGCCTGCATGAGGCGCGCACCGCTGACCCCAAACCCTGGGACCTGCCAGGCTCGGCCGCCCACATGCCCACCAAGGTCACGGCAAGCTCCTCCGGTGTCCTTGCAAGGAGACGCCTAGATGAAATGAGAAAGTCTCTCCTTTTTAGGGAATCAGTGCGGCTATTTCCCTCACAACCGTAAAAGGCAAAATCAGGAAGAAAAAATATATAAAAAGCTCCATTCCGATATGTTCCGAGACTGCAAGAAACACTTCATTTCTGTTCCAGGTTCCTCAACTGTAAGATGACAAATCCGAAGCCTCTTGCTGAGGGCTATTGGGAGACGCAGAAACATCGCATTTCCACTCAGGGCCTCCCACGCATTCTATACTCGAACTGGATTAATTCTCATAGAGGCAGCACTACGGGTCTCCATTTTACCAAGCTGGAAACCGAGGCACAGAGGGCTGACGTGACCGGCAGAATCCACAGCTGGTCGGCTCTGCTCTGAGCCCCTGAGGCTGCTCGTCGTCAAGGCCAGGGTCCTGGAGCTAAGGCCTGAGCTCCCCTCCCCAGCAGGCCTCACACCCTCCCCCCAACTCAGCAGCTGACAACCATGGAGACGGAGGGGGGAATGTCAGAATGAAAGGGGTTTTTGGGAGAAGGCATCTTGTAAGGTGTATTTTTAACTGTGTCCTCTGGTTCACATACCCCTTAGACAGTAACATTCTCTTGACTCTGTGCATTCTGTTTAACAAATTCACCTTGAACCCAAGTGAGAAGATTGTCTAGGAGGAATGCAACGTTTGACAAGATGCTGGGGTGTTTTGTGTGTTTTTATAAGTGTTTTCTGGCATCCTCAGGCTTCTGGGCAATGACACCTGGGTTTGGGTGGTCACCAAGCGGTGGCATCCAGGAGGGACCGTGCTAAGATGAGCCCCTTAGACACTGTTCTTTGGGCCTACACAGCCCCATCTGCATGGGGGAGGTCCCATAAGTTGCTCAATGCTAAGAAGAAAAGCAGAAGATAAAACCTTAATTCAAACAATTTCACTTCTCATGAGACACTGTGACCTGGAAACACGGGAAAAACCAAAGTTAAAACTATGTGCCCATTAGCCATACTCCATTCTTTAAAGGAGCTGGTTAAAAAATAAAATAAAAATAGAAAGTTTCAAATATTTGCTCACAGGTTCCTAAAGGATAAGATTGCCCCCCAAACCAGCCTACCTTCCTATGTCTCATCCCTACCCACCAGCCACCATAGTGGTCTCAGCTAGGGTCATGATCTCAGGGTTGTGAGATGGAGCCCCGTGTCCAGCTCCACACTCAGCAGGGAGTCTGAGATTCTCTCCCTCTCTGTCTCCCTCTGCCCCTTCTGCCCCTTCTCTCTTAAATAAATAAATCTTAAAAAATAGATACTTTCTATCACTACCGTTAATGGAAAACTAGAGTCACTTCCCACAGAGAGTAACTGTCAGAGACTGCTATTTGCCTATCCAGTATCTATTCTCTCCTAGTAAATTAAACCCGATTTTATTCATTTTGGCAATGCACCTGACTAAAACACTCTATCTCCCAGTCTCCCTAGCAATTAGATGTGGCCATGTGAACAAGTTTTAGTCATTAAGATAGAAGAGGAAGTTGATAGTTGGAACTTCCAGAAAAGCTTCTTAATAAGAAGGTAGACATTATTTCTGATGTTTGAAATATACATGTGATGTGATGGCTGGAACTCTAGCAGCCATTTTGGACCAAGAGGGAAACTTGAGGCTGGATGCTCTAAGGGGAGCAGAGCAGATAGAAAAAAGCTGGTTTCTTGCTAACACAATGAAGGCATCATCTCAGGGTATGTTAAGCATGTCTTTTATTCTGCTATTTTGACATCTGGGGCTTGACCAACCCTGGGGAAACTGCCCCTCCTAGGGCTAGCCAATTCCTAGAGAATACCAAACACCTTGCTTTTGAGGTCCCCTTTCATATGCAAACTAACCAATCCAGAGCCCACTCCCTGCCACCACCTCCAGTCTCCTCTATCAGGCTCTCCCACTCCAGGCCAATATCCCCCTGCCCTAATCACTCCAGGGTCCCATATCAGACAACTAGGGACCACCCCTATGCCCCAGAGTCAGGAGATTACTCAAACTAGCCAATCCTAAACCTGCTTTACCCTGCCTCACCCATTCCTTCCCATGGAAACCACAATAAAGATTCCCCCGCTCCCTCTGCCTCCTGACCCACGCTGCTGCTTCCCCCACGTGGCCCTGCCTGGTGTGGAGTACCCCCTCCTCTGGGAACGGTGAGTGACAAACTGTCGTTTCAATGGTGGTGACCTCCTGACCTGTTGACCTCACCACACCTGAGTAATAATAAAACCTACACCTAAAACATCGGCTCAGAATATCTCCAGACTTCTTTTCAGTGCCAGGGAAAGTAACTTTTTCTTGCTTAACCCACCATCATGACTAATCTCTGTTCTGGCAGCCAAACTTAATTCCTAACTCATATAGAAATCATAACATAAATATATATGACTTAAATCAAACAGAGATTGCCTGTGTACTATTTAAAACCACCTTGAATTCCACCCCTGATGGTTCAGGCCTAGGTCAATGGCAGGACGGGGTCCTAGGTCTTTTCTAGGGAGATGTCCCTCATCCCTGCTCTTTGCCACAGGTTATGGCGCATCCTCCTACCAGGTGAGAAATATAATGTCCCCAACCTGTGAATGTCGGGCTTGACCATATGACTTGCTCTGGGCAGAACTGATGATGGGACGGTCTGAGGCTAGACTTTAAAAAGCATCACATGATTCTACCATTCTCTTGTGTCCCTGACATCCCGGGCCCGAAGGAAGATGAGAGACAGGTGGAGAGAACTGGAAATCAGCTGACCTATGAGAAAGACAAAGTTGTCTTAAGCTAATCAGCTTTGGGAGATGTTGTTACACAGTATCACTGTGGCGATTGCTGACTGATTCGGTCAGGAAAAGCAGCCCTCTACAAATACTGATTGATCACTTCTCGGCCTTTTGGCTAAGATCATGTGTACAAATACTGATTGATTTCTTATTGTTAGAAACTGCCGTAGGCATATCCCAGTGCCTATATATAATATATATAAAATATATTAACACATAACACACAACACACACACACACACACACACAATCAGTGACATGGTTCCTGGCCTCAAGGATTTTATCTTAGCTTTGGAACTCCCTCTCCACTTTTAAAGACCACTGAGATTAGCCTGATGCCCGGTTGTAAGCTCCAGAAGGATTTTATGATCATTCCCCAGATGAATCGATTCTATCAGAGAAAGAAGTTCTTTATTGAACTTTCTGAAAGATAAAGCCCCCGAGGAGCCTTGCGGATAGCTGAAGAAGCTGCAAGGGTGTTGCAAAGCTGGGAGTGGGGGTCCTGCTAATCAGAGAGTACCCCCTGATGCCCATCAGGGTAGGTCTGAACCCAAGCTCACCCTGATTGGGCTGCATCAGCCACGTGGTGCTGACACCTTGTGAATGGACAGACAGCCGGCTTCCTGCATCTCTGATGTAGGAGAAGAATGTACACTTGCTTGTACTTGGTCAATGCCTCCCATAGGTGCAGGTGCTTGGTATGTATTACCCTGTCAAATCTGTATGACAGACATGTGGGTCTTTCCTTCATGTGCTGTTCCTTGTCTCCTCTGTCGCATCTGCCACTCCCCTTCCTCTCCTTGCGTCCCATCTCCTGACTGCTCCTCTCATGAGCCAGACACTTGCCTACCTCAGGACCTTTGTACCAGCTATTTCTTCTTCCCCTCGAATACCCATTGCTCCTCTTCCCCTCTCTCAGGTCTTTGTTCAATTGCCACTTTCCCAGTGGGACCAGCTTATTTCGAATGGCACCCAGCCCCCACTGCACTGCCCTGCTCTACCCCTCTTTTGATTTTTCTCCCTGACACTTACCTCCAAGTTATAGACTCTCAAGTCATTTGTTTCTGCTTAGGGTCTAACAAGGGCAGGGATTTTTGTCTGTCTCATTCCCAGCTGTATTTCCCATGCTTAAGACCAAGCCTGGCCAGAGCAAGTGCTCCACAAATTACAGAGTGAACAAAGAATCCGCGAGTGAGGCTTGGGGATATGAAAGACATTGCAAATTGTCAATAGCAAGAAGTCTTCCGAGCAAACTGAACCCCCACAGTCTGCCTGGCCGCCTTGCACAATTAAACCTACAGCCACACTTCTCTCCTCTGGAGCATTCCATTGTTAGCTCTGAAAGACAAAGTGTCAGTCTCTTCTCTTAACAATTCTGCTGCATGGAGGGAGGAGAATGGGGGAAGTAGCAATTTTCTTTTCTCTCCTGCTTTTTAAAAAAGGCCTTAAGAATCAGATAAATTTTATGGGAAAACATCATGTCAATGACAAGCTATTACTAGAGGGGAAATGTCATCCTTGAAGATGTGAGTGTAAAAGTCACTCCTTGCAGGTGAGGATGATTTGGGAGGCCCTGGACAGCGATTTCAAACAGCTCTCGTGGTCACAAACCAGCGCCCCTATTCTGTGACCGCGGCAGCTGTAACACACAGGCCAGGGAGTTCTCAACGCTCTTTAGGCCACCATCTCTAGCCTCTCCAGGCCAGTCCTCACCCGTCTCTTGGCCCCTGGACCACACACGCACCTGTGACAAAACCCAGCACTGTGCCTGACACGCAGCAGGGGTTCAGTGAAGCTCTGGGTAACGTGCCTGCTTGGATGTCTGTGTCCACCTGTGGTCACTTGGACATCTTGACCATGGGCGTGTTCCCACAACTCATCTCACCTTTGCTCAGAGAGGCGTTTTTAGTTCAAATAGATGGTGCCACTTTATTGAGATGTTTCGAGCCTAGGGAGCCTGATAACTTCAGGGGCTCCTGGTGGGTGGGTTAGCTGGGAGGAAGGGGGGGCCTGCCCCACCTGTGGCCGAGCAGCCCGGAGCCCCATTCCCTCCCTGCACCTAGCGGCCTTGGAATCTGTCCCTTTGGCCTTCAGATGAAGAGCTGTGGATGATTCCTCTCCTTTTTTGGTAAATGAGAAAGTTTCCACTGAATAAACCCTCTAAGCGATTTTTCCGATCTGGTGACATCTGTACAATAATGGGGAAAAAATAATTATTATTATGGTGCCTAAATGATCCAGCACTTCTCCCCAACTCCCAGGAAAGGAGACAGCTGGCCCCTGCGTCTCACGTTCCCAGTCTTTGCTGGCAGCCCTGCCCTGCAGGCCTGGTTTTCGGCACTGAAGAAAGGAAGCCAGTGACGTGGTAGAGAGTGCCACCTTCCAGATGAGAGCAGAGCGGAGGGAAGGGACAGAACGATGTTGATGACATGCAGAGCTTGTGCGGGGTTCTTTGATTTAAGGTTTCTAGGGGAACTCTCTGGCTCATTACACAGATGGGAAAACTGAGGCCCAGAGAGGTCAACTGACTGCTCTCAGCCACACAACCAGAAACAGTGGGCCAGGCCCTGAGCCCAAGTCCCTCTACCTCCATCCAGGGGAGTCCCATAACAGAACACCTGTGGCTGAGCTCAAGCTGAAACCAGGGAGCCAATCCCTGTGTGAGGCCCACAGGATGCACTCAGCGTGGCTGCCAGTGTAGGAGCTGAGGCACGGGGGCGAAAGCGCTGTGTTTCTACTCCTGGCTTCAGCCCTTGCCGCTGTGTCGGTCCCTTGGCTGGGCTCAGGTGCCACCTCTGGGAGTCTGAGCCCCTCTGAGCAGAACTTTGGCAGAAGGTGCGCACTGGGGAGCTGGCACCACACCCTGAAAGACTGCGTGTCACAAGCTATTCCTAGAGCCGCTCTGTGCTTCTGTCAGATGCTGCAGACACCCCAGGGCCACCTGCAGGGGGCTGCACGACAAGCCAGGCTCCTAGGGGGCACAGCACCAAGAGGGGGCCTGGCCGGTAGGACAGAGCCTGCTGCGTAGGTACCCCGCCCCAAAACGGTCTTCCAAAAGTGAAAATCCCAGCAAGGTGAAAGAGCACAGGGATTTGAATGGGCTTTGGCACTCCATGGATGTGTAGCCTTGGGCAAGTTACTCTGCATTTCTGAGCTTGCTTCCTCAAGGGCTTGCGGTCCGCCTGGCCACATTGTTGCAAGGATTAACCCCGGTGGTGATCCATGGAAAAATGCCTAGCACAGAGATGACAAATTTTCCCAGGTGGTAAAGTGTTATTTGGTTTTCTTTAAATAGGATCCATCCTCTGGTCCAAATTCATACACACACGTATACATTTCTCCATCTGAACTGGGGCAAACCCAGAGAAACCACTGTTTCTATCAAAATGCTTTGAAATGCAGCAGGCACACACAGAGCAGCTATTGTATCCTGGGTCCCCAGAAGGACGCAGAGATCTGCAAGCCTCGGGTGGTGTTCTCCGAGCACTTACTGGGCTGAGGGAGGGACGCTCGGTGAGGGAGGGAGCCATGGGGAGGCCAATGGCCAGACTGCCCTGCTTTCTAGAGCTCCCCAGGTGGACCAGCTTCTTCCCTGGGGCTGTGTCTTCTTAGAGACTCTGCACGGGGTTGCTGGCTTGGTTCAGGGCCGGGGTGAGACGCTATGAGTGCGGGGGTGCCCCTTCTCCAGCAGGCAGTGCCACCTGCTGCCCAACCTCTGCTTCCAGGTTTGGGGTAGAAGCCCATGGAGCCGCAGGGGAAGCAATGGTCTGCACGCATGGCTCTGTGGACTGGCCTGGAGCACCGAGGGCTGTCAGGCTCCATCCCTGGCACTTTCTACTGGGTCCATGGATTGTATCAGTCCCTCAGCTACAACAGCCTGGGACGGAGGTGCAGTTGGCCTCACTGTTTGCAAGTGAGGAAACCGAGGCCCAGAGAGGCCCCACACACAGCCGGTCTGTGGCTGAGCCAGGCTTGGCTCCAGAGCTCAAGGCAGGGCCTCAGGCCACCTTGGGTCTCTCATGTCCTACCTGCTCACTTCACAGGGCTGGCCTTCTGGGGGCCCAGCTCTCCAGGCTCAGAGCTGCCCCATCTTCACACACAGGGCTCCTCATTCTCAAATGTCCAGACAAGCATCGGACGTGCATGGCACCCAAGGCTGCTTGCCAAGGAGATCCCAATGCACCTCAGCATCACAGGCAAGGTTGTGGTCCCTAGGTTGGCTTTCATTTTTTTCTTTTACCACTAATAGGAGAGAACTCAAGGCACTGACAGCGAAGATTCATGGAACTGTGAGCTGGAATCCTGCCCCTGGCCCTCCTGCTCCCGGCTTGGCCCATCGTCCATAAGCAAAGACGCAGACCACTCCACCAGCCTTGGAAGCAACTTGTGGAAATGACATTCAGCAAAAGCTACGAAAACCCTCAAGAAGGGTGTTGGAACAGTGCAGCTAGTTATGTATTTTTTCCAAGTTGGCAACATGCCGACTTAAAAGCTGCCCCCAGAGGCTGATGAAGCCCCTCGCCTGTTGTCATGAGGCCCACTTCCACCCCTCGCTCCCTTGCCTGTGTTCTCCCGGCCTGCCCTGCCAGTTGGCAGCACGGCAGACGGTTATTTTTAGTTCTCGGTGGGCCAGCCGCTTCCTGGTCATGTGCTGTTTGAGCTCCCACTTCAGGAAGGCCCACAAGCCAGAGATGCCCCTCCCCCAGGCAGCCCCTGCGGTCCCCCTGAGACCTCTGGTGTGGGCCCGACAGAGGCACTGGGCCTCTCCCAGGGACGCGTTCAAATGCAGCCAGCCCTGGCCCTACCTGTTTCCAAATTTCTGTGAGTAGTTCCTTTTTCTGGTCCATCTGCAGCCAGAGTTCTTTTGGAATGTTCATTTACAAAAGGGCAGTGGTGGCCATTCCCAAGCCTGGGAGATGCACAAGGACCCGTTCCTGGGAAGGTGGAGTCCAGGCCCAAGCCTGCCATTTGCTGCCAGGACCTTGACCCCACACCTGCCCCCGTCCACGTCCCCCTGGGAGAGAAGAAGGGCCTTCCTTGCAGGTTCGCTGCAGCTTGCTTTGTCAGTGACCAATAAGTGACTGTCATCATGATCATTATTTCAGCCTCGGTTAGGAGCATACTGTAAGAATGGGCCTCGCTTGCGGACCTGCTCCCTGGGTCAGGTCCTGCTCTAAGTGCTTTTCAGATGGTAACTCACAGGGGCTCTGTAGCTAGGACCCGTATCACTAGTTCTACATCGCAGGTAAGGAACTGGAGGTCCCTGGGTGTCCGGTCCTTGGCCATGCCTTTCAACTGGTGAGTGCCAGAGCTGGGATTTGAACCCAGGTGGTCACTTCGGGGTCACCCTGGGCAGCCACGTTAGGCCACTCCCCTCTGCATGGCCTTGGTCTCAACGTGTGCTTCAAGAGGCCGCATGGCCCCCCTACTGATTAGGGACCTGCGTGTGTTTCACCCGACTGGAATGTCTATAGGAAAATACTCAGTATTTGCAGATGGGATTATTTTTATAATCCAAGGTAATTGTTACCTAAGCCGGGGGCAGACTGTTTAAATTTAGAAGGTGTCTGGTGCGTGGCAGGGGGAGCTGGTCTCGTGGAGCCTGCTGCAACACACGTGCTGATGCGCCCTCAGTGCTCTCCTAGGCCTGCCTGCACGCGGACCCAGCCGGGGAACAGGTGTGCCAGGGAAGAACAGGCTCTACAAGGCATGTCATCTCCAAAAAGGCTTTTAAGGCACCAGTGGGGGCATCTGCTGGAGGACTGACTAAGGGTATTATAAAATGACTGCTAAAGGCATCAGCCCTCCTGACAGCCTGAAGCTACACTGGACACTAAAAAAGCCTGGCCAGCATCCAATTGTCATGGGCTCTGCAAGCTCAAGGCCAGCTCTGACTCAACTGCAATGGGAAACTTCAGGATGCGCCCAAGGCCTCCAGGCACACCCAGGAGTGTGAGGGGCCTGCTGTGGCCAAGGCTGCCTGGGGTGTGGAATCTGCCTCGATCCAGGTGGGGACCTCCGCTGTCCAAGCACAGGGCCCTCCTGGACAAGTCCTGCTGCGGACTGGGTGCAGACCCTGGGGGGTGTTGATCTCCTCCTCTGCTCTATGCTCTGCCACCATGACCCTGCCTTCCACCGGGTCTCTTGGAGTTTCATTCCTTCCCGCTTCCACACTTCTATCCCTCCCATTGCTCCCCCATCCTGTAATCTCCCAGAGATGGAACCCTACTCGACGGGGGTAGGATGCCGTCCTCAGGGACCTGCTAAGCTCATTTCTTTCACAAAACCATTACACCTCCCCCCAGTAAGTGACCAGAGTCTCAGCTGTGCTAGGGAAACGGGAAGAAAGAAAAGACAAGGTTCCAATGCTGGGGGAAATGCTGGAGGAACTAAGAGTCTAGCAGGGGAGGCAAATATATGAACAAATACCTAAAAATACCCAGTGGGAGAAGAGCTATCCTCAAGCGAGGGAAAGATGGCACGGGAGCGCCGAGGGCAAAGAAGGAAAGGAAAGCTGCAGGGAGACGTGAGCTGGGGCAGCAAGCTGGGCTCAGTGGGGATGGCCAGGCCAGCAGCGGCCATGGGAGGTGGCCAGGTCCCCAGGGAGGCTGCAGCCCAGGTGCGGGCATGGCTGTTGGCCAGTGTCCACACACAGCTGTATGTTACCCGGGCCTTGAAATACCCTTGGCCACTGTGGGCAACACTGAGCTGCTCGAAGATGGTGATAGAAGTCCAGCAGCTAATCCATTTGAGGGCAGCTAACCCCTGCCTCGGAGCCCTGGTCCCGGCCATTGGTGAGGCTCTCAGCGGCAGCACGTTGCCCTCCTTTTGTGTGGCTGAACCGTCATCCCCCAAATCCTGCCCACACCCTCTCACCTGGTTCCCAGGCTTTGGCCACCGAACTCAATGGTGGCTTCTCAGCCATGAACACCCTGGACGATGGAGAGAGTCAGTGTGCCCTTCCTACCACATGCCTGGTGTTCTGATTCCCCAAAGCTCAGTATTCCCATCTGTAAAGTGGGAGGACACGCCTATGACTTGTGGTGCCAGCCTGTGACAGGGAAGCTCGCTCCCACGTGCTGCCCCTGCCTCTGCACCTTTGCCTGGGTGCCTGTTCTCCCGCTCCACCACTGCCAGGGGTGTCCTGCTGCAGCGCAAGCCTAGGCCCTCGTGGGGCCTCCTCTGCAAGGACTGCCGATGTCCTGCCCCCTCTCCTGCAGTCTCCCTCCCTCCCGGTATCTCGAGTGCCACCTGCCTCTCTCGGAGTTGGCAGGGTCCCGTGGCCCCACCCTGATGACCTGTACCTCGAGCAAGGCCAGGGTCCGTCTGAGTTCTGGGTGTCCCGTCCCCGAACAGGGCCTCCTGGGTAGCGCCCATGGCTTTTTGCTGAGGTGACCCTCACCTGGGCCAGCTGTCCTCCCTTCTCTGTCTTGATGCAGGAGCCCTGCTCTGACGTGATAAGGGAGGAGCTCAGGGAGAACACACTCTCCTTCGAGAACGTCCGCACAGCAGACTCCCTGGGCTCTGTAAAGCCTAAGGAAGAAGAGCAGGTGTGGCGCATTTGCGGGAGAGGGGCCAGGAACAGGGGCTCTGGGACTGTGGGCCTCTGTTACCTGGAGAACGGGCCTCCGGAGGCCTAGGCACTTATTCTGCAGAATAAGTGAGATGAAAGGCCTGGAACAGTCTCAGCCCACAGTTAGCATCCACACGGTAACTAACAACTGGCCCTGTGTTGCAGGGAACAGGGCGGGTGGCGCTTGGGCTGCTCACAAGCTCTCCTCACCTGTGATAACTGTACCTAGCTCCAGGCAGTCAGGAGGGTCACACAGGCAGTGTTCCCAAAGCCTTTTGTGTGCACAGTCAGGGGTACGATAACTATTAATAAATATTAATATCAAATAATTAATAAATATTAAATATTAATATTGAATAATAAATATTGTCTCATCCTGTGATGACTTCTAAATACCCCATGAGATAAGTCATGTAACATGACATCCACTTTTCAAATCTGGAAACGACCCTCGGTAGTGAGAAGCAGCAATCAGTGTCAAACTCAGGCTTTTCTATGACTATTAAATAGTCACCCCACCACAGCCAGTATCTATGGAGTCCTTAAGGTGAGCCAGGCACTCTCCATGGACGATCTCACTTAATCTTCCCACTCCCGATGTTAGGGATAGGTAGAGACTTTGAGTCTTCTCTGCTGTAGATGAGAAAACGGAGATTCAGAGAGGTTAAGTAATTTGCCTAGTGTCACACAGCAAGTAAGTGGTTGAATGGACTCGAACCTGGGTCTTTCAGACACCGGGGTCTACATTTTTTTTCTACTTCCAAATATAACCTATGTATACACTCTAATTATGTACATCTTTTCTCAGTTCCTGAACCACGACAAAGAGTGTCCGTGGTGCTCAGAAGAATTTCCTTCCCTAGAATTATTCAGTCTTTTTTTTAAACACAGCATCACATATAAGTAATTTCACTTTTTTTTCTCCTCCAAGTGACTCATTTGAACACTTCAGAAACTGCCTTCCAGAGACACAGAATGATGTCTGTTTTCTCCTTACCAGAAAACCTTAAATATTTCCATCTCTGGGGCCATGTGAATAATTTTGAAATGAATGAATACTCTCTTGGGGTAAATTCCTTTTGAAAGATAACCAGGTGGCAAATTATCAGGCCAACTCCAGCACTGAGATGAGAAAGGTGGCACTGACTTTCCGGAAGCATCCATTTGGCTTTCAAAGCCCCTAACACAAACTCCTGATTCAGGATTCAGACTACCAACTCTCCTGTAGGCCTCAAAAGGGCAACTGGGTTTTGTTGCCTCCACAAAGCAGAGTAAACAACGTGCCTGATTCACACTGATTCACATGGGAATAAGTCATTGCTCCCTGCAAATCTTCCCCAGCAATCACTTTCTACATTTCTGACAAAACGAAATCAGGGGCCTGGGTGGCTCAGTAGGTTAAGCGTCTGCCTTCAGCTCAGGTTGTGATCTTGGGGTCCTAGGATCGAGGCCCATGTCGGGTTCCTTGCTCAACAGGTAGTCTGCTTCTCCCTTTAGCTCTGCCCCTCAACCCTCTCTCTCTCTCTCATATAAATAAAGTCTTTAAAAAAAATAAAAGAAAATATTACATTTCCAATTTTAACTATATCTGCACTGTAGTTTAAAGGAAATTCTACATAAGAAATATCTGCGATGAACCTGGCCCCCTTTCTCCTAGCAATCTGCTTGCTTGAATCAGAATATTTGGGGGTAGGACCCAGCCATCTGGGTTTCCATAAGCCTTCTGGGGACACCACTGTCCACTGGAGTTTGAGAACCCTGCTTCCTCTCATTCTATCCCACAACCACAATATAACCTTATTATTATTATCACGTCATTTTATAGATGAGCAAACTGAGGCCACGAAAGTTTGTGTTTTATTCTAGAAAGAAGCAAGTGACCAAATAAACTCATGTCAGATATTTCTATCCAAGATGGAAGGTTTGGGTGTGTTTACCTGTGAATGAAGGAGGAAAAGGAGCGGGAGAAGGAGGAAGGGAACTGCAAAGCCCTCTCGGGATACGCAGGGCGCACGGCCCACCCTCCTATACCTGCCACCCCATTGGTGAGTTCACGGTGGTCTGTCCTCGGAGCTGGGCTCCCTGAGCTACTCAAGTATCAAAGCACAACTCACTCCATTATTCTCACTTGCATATTTACTAAAGGCAAGAAAAGTTGACACATTTTTCAAACATTTCAAACAAAAATCTATTACTGTAACTGATGGTGACCAATTTTTAGAATAGGTCCAGCAAGGGACCTTGACTCAAACTGTCTCCTTGTATGGAAAACACACATATCATCTTTTCACTCCGAATTTCCTAAACACCCTTCATGGGACTGGGAAGAGCCCCCTCACGAACAGAATAGGGCCTAACTGCCGCCAACAAACCTTCCCTCAGAACGTCCTCTTCTCACACACCCCAGCTGAGTTAGAAAAAATAAAACAAACCAACCCCCTTTAACACTTTCCCTCAAATATTTGCAGATAATTAATTCACTGTTAATCAGTTGAGAATGGTTCTTTGATACTTTGTAAATAGAAACAGAGCGGCTCTGGCCTCAGCAAATGTATTTTTTCAGCGGCCGTGTCCCAGGTCCAGAGTCAGGAGGCTGCTCCCCGGGGAGGGCCCCCTTGCAGCAGATGCCCGCCAAGATGCCCACATTCCAGGTGGGACCCTGGTCAGTCTCCCAGGCCTTCCACCTGCAGCGGTGCCTGCCAGTGGGACAGAGGAGCCCGCCCCAGCGCCTTGCCCCCTCTCTCCTGGTCACACCAGCCACTCAGCTTGCGTGGAAGGCAGAGGGGTTTCCAGTGAGTCACCGTGAGCAGCTGGTGACCGAGGGACAGCGTAAGCAAGAGCCCCGGTTTTCTCTGCACTATATTTAGAACGGCACAGAAAATCCCATCCTCTGGTGTTTCCACCTGTTCAGACATCCCAGAAGCTCCTTCATTTCGGTCTGCCCACACCTCTCCCTCGCTGGGCCCTGCCCTGGGTCCTGTCTCCAGGCAGCCCTCCCTGCTTCCAATAGCCAGCCTGTCACTCCCTGTGTCAACTCTCTCATGAGCTCCAAGTATCCAAAGGGACTCATCACAGCGCCCCGAGCTTCACAGGCTAGGGGTTGGCTCCCCCATTTCCCCCGCCCCCTGGTACCTGCTGCTAAACTTCAGGGTCCAGTGAGTCCTTGGGCTCAGACGTCTCCCTGAACATGACATAAGCCTGTCAGATTGTGCATCACCTTTTGCCCGTATGGTCTCCTCTGCCTGGAACGGCGGTTCTTAACCTTGGCTGCACATGAGAACCACCTGGGGTGATTTCAAAAGTCTCCATACCCCAGACACATCAAAGACCTAAGAAATCCAAGTCTCTCCGGAGAGAGGGCCCAGGCATCCGTATTTTGCAAGACTCCCCAAGGATTTCAATGGGCAGTCAAGGTCAGAGCCACTGCTCAATGATGGGTGCCTTTCTCCACACTTTTCTTCTCCTGGCAGGCTCCTACTCACCCGACAAGACCCAGCCACCCTGCCAGCGCTCTGGGCATCAGGGAAGCCCGTGTACCTCTGAGGCGCCACCCCCTCCTCGGCACACCTGAATTACAGGCCTCCTCTGTTCCGGCCTCCAGCCACATCACTTTCAAGCTTCACTGGACCGTTGCCCCAATCTTGGCCACCAGACTCCGAGTTCCAATGGCCACCCTGCTGGGTCCCCTCCACAGGGATGAGCCCCAACAGTGCCCTGCGGATATGGATACTCTTATGTGGATGTTCTGCTGTGGATGTTTAAAACATTTCTGGTCTGGTGGGTTTGGGATCACAAACTCCTTCTTCCGTTCAGCCAACACCGATGATGCCTCCCCTCCGCTCAGTCCTGGGCCCCACAGAGCAGACGAAAAAGTTGTGGGGGAGAGCAAGGGGCTGATACGATGACTCAGTAAGACAGTGTCCTCCAAAGGAAGGAGTTACCACCCAGAATACTGATTACTATAATGAAGCTGAGCACGTAATAGGGGCCGCTTAATTTTTCTGGGGAAGACAGGTCGCTCCACCATCAGCACGTCAGTTTCTGTGCCCGTGAATCTGTCCTTGCATGGCACTTAACCCAGGCCTACTGCACAATTGGGAACATTACCCACTACTTGCCGATGCTGCTAATAATGACCTTTGCATCAAAACCTTATGAAAGAACAGAGGATGGATGAGATAGACAGGAGGTGCTGTTATATCCAAAAAACACAGACTGTAGAAATGGTGGGGAAATGCCCCTTTCCGTGACAAATCTGGGGGTGTGGGGTGGCAGAGGGGCAGATGCCTACTGGCAACATCCTTTCTCGGCTTCCTTCTTACTGACAGAAGCCTGTTTTGTTGGTAGCGGCAAATGCGCCAGGAACCAATGAGATTTCCCTGCCCTCCCTTGCAGCTAGGGGTGGGACCATGAGAGGCGGTGCCAGCCAGGGAGATGTAGCTGGAATATGCCGGCGAGCCTTCCCGGTATGAGCCCAGGCCCCTCCTCCGTGCTGCACCCCACATCTCCGTCCTGCTGAGAACTTTGTGAGGCTACTTGGGTCTGGCTTCTGTTGCATATAAATCGCCCCTCGATGGGATGAGTGCTTCCATGCAATGAGAACGGGCTCCCTTGGCAACAGAGCTTCAGAATCCTCACCTCTAAAACGGGGTCATAATATTCATCGTTAAGAGGGGGTAGAATGTACCAGAAGTGCCACTGAACCAATGGCAGGAATCATAGTTCTCATTTCTGTCAAGCTGTTCACGCCCATGAGGTCAACCTGTAAAATCCTAAAAAGGCAGAGTTCAGTGAGCTACTAATTGAGCACGCTCTGTGCTTGCCAGCCTCCTGGGCACACTGGGAAACACAGCCAGACTGCTACAACCACAGCGTCTCAAGATCACTGCCTAAACAATGAAGTATTAACATAGTTGGACAATGAGATTGAAGTTGAAATCAAGTTAGCGGCTGATTTATAGAAACACGCATTTCTATAAATTGTGTTGTAGAAACCAGCAGCGGCAGCTCTGTTCACTTTGTAAAGCATCTGCACATCTCTCTTCGCACCAGCCTTTCTGGGCCTTTCCGGGCCAGAGGACCAGGCTCAGGGCAGCGACAGGGGCCCCGGAATGCAGCACCCCTGGCTCCCGGCCTTGGCTAAGCTGGTCCTGCTCAGAGCCTTAGAGCCCCCCCATGTGGGTACCTGGCACAGCAGGCGGTCTGCATGGTGGCTGGAGGGGGGCTGGGAGAGGGCAGAGTGCGGGGGGAGATGTTACCGTGCTCTGCCGGGCCCTCTCTGTGCATTATGTCACAGCAATCCTGGCTGTGTGACAGCACTGCCTTGCCCATTTGGTGGATGAGAAAACAGAGGCTTGGAATGGTTCAGTACAGTGTCTGGGATTTCAGGTCTGGAGTCGCAGCCCAGCAGGCACTTGGACCTAGGTGTGTTTGCACCTGAGCCCACTTGCTGTCTGGCATGAAGGTTCTAGCAGCACACCTCTGACAGTGCCCAGGAGTGCAGGATGACAATGTGCCTGAATACACGGCAGGGGCAGGGGGGCGTTGTTGAGGCCACGCTGGTCCTGGAGAGGCCACAGGCTATAGAACAGTCTTTCTCAGCTCTACGTTTTTAATAATCCTTTGTGTACCTCCAACTGGCCCAGTAAATACCCAGCATTCTCCCCCTCTCTGCTCTATTTAAATTGAAAATCTATGTAGGAAAGAATGAAGCCTTCATATGTCTCTGTATGTATTCATGCCTGGTATGGATACCGAATCATCCATATCTTGTCATCAAGAACCTGTAGTTCTGGGTTCGAATCCCTCCGTCTCCATGTGTCTCAGCAAGAAGGAATAAAGCACAGATCACTAACCACCAGGATCCCCTTCTCCAGCTGGCACAAGACCCCGCAATGACAGCCCACTCATGCGGCTTTCTCCTACTAAGTAAGCCACCGTCACTTTCATCCGTAGACGACCACCAAAGTCACACACACATTCAACCAGATTCATTTCTTGGGTAAAACACCTCCCTCTGGCACTAGCCAGAGAGATTTCCAATGAGTCGCAGGAAGAAGACAATAAATCAAGGAACTTAGAACAGGTGAACATCAACAACCGCTTCTGAACTATCTTTAGAACGTCACAGAAAGCTATGCCTCCACCCTAGATGTTGTTTTGGAAACATCAAAAGGCGGGCTGTTTCTTTTCTCCTTTTCCTCAAACAAGGAAGTTTTTTATTTATTATTTTTTTAAGATTTTATTTATTTATTTGAGAGAGAAAGAGAATGAGAGAGAGAGCATGAGAGGGTGGAAGGTCAGAGAGAGAAGCAGACTCCCGGCTGAGCAAGGAGCCCGATGTGGGACTCGATCCCGGGACTCCAGGATCATGACCTGAGCCGAAGGCAGTCGCCTAACCACCTGAGCCACCCAGGTGCCCAACAAGGAAGTCTTTTAAACTTGTTTTTCAAAGTCCTGCAGTCAGACAAAATAAATAGGGCACAGCAGGTGTGGCCCACAGGTGTGGCCAAGGGGAGCTCATAAGAAGGTAACAGACTCCAAGATTCATACCTCCTTGAGATTCTGGGTAAAGGTGTTCGGTATTTGCCAAGTATGATTATCCTTTTCTTCCAGCATGTCCCTAGGTTGTTCAGTTTGAAGAGGGAGGGGATGATTGCAACAAACATTAACAGAAACAAAGACAACAGGAAGAGAAGCATTCCCGTCTTGGGCCTTTACATGCTGCACAAAGTGCCAAAGTTCATATTGACATGGTCCCCATAGTGAAAATCAGGATAGTCCTCAAATATTACATCTCAAACAGCCTCACAAATATTACCAGAACCATTTGCAAAGCACTAAAGAACATTACAACCATAATAAGAAAGAATTTAGTCAATATTCCCAGTTATGAAGATGTTTGCACATATCTGGCTTAAAAAGGGCTCTTGGTAAATCCACATTTCCACTTCTTTATATACAAGACGCCCCAGCAAGCTTCTCTTCCCCTGCTCCTCACGTTGCCTACCTTTCAGGGACTCCCAGGCCCTGTCACTGGTCCCCTCTCCCTCTTTTCAGCAATGCCACTTAATTATCTATTTTCAAATCACATAAAATAGCAGCCACATTGCTGGATCTGAGCCAGGAGATAGATTTCTACATGGAAGCTGTGGAGAAATCACCACGTTCAGTCACAGGGAACACTTCATTCTTAAAGACTGTAAGGCAAGGGAAGATCTAAATTGGGATCCTTCCGAACCATGAAGAATGTCACAAAAATAATGAAGGGATGACATACGGGCTTAGACAATAAACACTGCATTTTGACGGTTGTTGTGGATTTCGTTAAAGGACAAAGAATCGGCCTGGGGACGTGTGTGTGTGTGTGTGTGTGTGTGTGTGTGTGTACACGTTGTTTGGGGTTTTCTTGTGACCGATATGGCCTTTGAGATTTTTCCTATTCTCCTGGTTTGAAATGCTTTGCAAGTGTCTTGTGGTGAAAGGGGTTGAACTGTGCTTGCACTGACTACACCACATCCATCTGAAGTCCCTTGGGAGAAAACCGGGGCCCGTTTTGTGCAGAAAGTGATCTATAAATGCAAGAGAGGATTCCTTGGCCTCGGGCAAGTTCTTGTATAAACAGATTCTGGCTTTGGTTTTTTTCTTCAGTAGAGATTTCTAATGAGTCTGCATTCAATCCCAGACTCAACAGAAACTGCTGGTCAGACATTTTTTTGTTTACATAACTACGTATTATTTTTTTTACTCAGAAACATCCCATGGAGAATGTCTTTTCCCAGTGTCACTGCAGGAATCACAGGAGAATAACAGAGGAGGAGGGACGAGGGAGGTGGGGTGATAGAAAGGGGGGTCCCCCAAACTGTTGGGCACCGGCCAGCAGCGTGAGCCCTGTCACCTGGGGGGTACTCACCATGGTCGTGGGCGAACACCAGCAGTCCCAGCCCCACCAGCATCTGAGCCAGCTCGTCATAGCGGCCACAGTGCTCCCCAGCTCCGTGGGACACAAAGATGAGGGCCCTGCAGGGGGGAGAGGGAGCCAGGTTAGGAAGGCGGCAGAGCACCAAGCATGGCCTGAGCAATACAAAGTTTTCAGGACGCCAGCAACGAGTGGAAGACAAAATCGTGGGTGAGGCAGCCCTCAGCCCCCCAGGACACGCCACGGTCGTGGCCATAGTGGTTGCCTCCGGGACAGGGAGGGGACTCAAGCCGATCAGAGTGGACCCTGGAGCTCTGGCCAAGGTAGCCAGGAGAAAGCGGCTTCAGCTTCCCGCCAGGTGTGAGCTGCAGAGGCTGTGGGCCTCGAGGGGCTCCAGCCTTGGGGCTGAAACAGAGGAGTCAACCCAACAGGAGAGACCATATCAGGAAGGGACAGCAAGTCCTAAAGAGGGTGCTGGAGCCCTGAATCCAGCCCGACCTGAAGCCTGTGCTTTCCCCCCGCCCCCGCCCCCGCCCCCGCTTTCGGTTGTGCTGTTTCCTGTCGCGGGTGATGAGAAGACTCCTAACTGACACCCAGCTCTTTCCATTTGTGTGTGGGGCGATGGTTTACTTCTCGGGGTTGCTGGAACTCGCCTCACCTGTGCACCTGGTATTCTCTCTCGTCCCTCTTTCTCCGGCTGGCAAACTCCTCCCCTTCCTTCAAGGCCCAGCCCGGAGGTTCCCTCCTCTGAGGAGGATTTTAGAGCCCCCAGCAGGCTCCGCTAAGTCTCTCCCCTCCTCGGGGCTTCTGTAATCCCTCTGTTGATGCAGGGGCGGCCGCGGTTTTCTGTCTACTGCCACCTCCAGTTACAACCTTCTCGAGGACATGCAAAGACTTCGCCTTTGCCTTTTCTTTAGTAGCTAGCAGGGTTTTGAGCTCATGGTGGAGACTCTGAATGAAGGAAGGTTGTGAGGTTTTACAAGAAACAGCTGTCTTTTGCACCTTAGATCTGTGCAGGAGAAGCCCCAGGATTCTGAAGCAGAGCTTGGCTGAGCACTCAGTCACCCCAGACAACCTCCAATGTGGCAGGGCGACTCTGGGACCCCAACAGTAGCACCACCATGCTATGGCTCGCCCCAGCTTCTACACTAGCCAGAGTCAGCCTGCTCGTGGTGGGGGTTATTGAAAGAGCATTTAGACTCTCAAACAGACAGTTGTCAAGACTCCTAATCTTGGCATACGACCCACGGGATGCTAGATTCCCCTTCGGGCAAAGAGTGAATGCTGTGAGCAACACCCATCCAATTTCTGCCAGTAATGAGAGGAGGGAGGGGGGGTGGAAGAGAGAGGAGGGAAAGGAGAGAGGAGGGGGAGAGGGGAGAAGCACAGCTGCCATTTTCCTGAGTATTCACGACGCATCACTTCCTCTGTTAATTCCATATATGAGATTTCTAACCCTGTCGTCATCTTAGGCTTTGTTTTCTTTACAGCTGAGAATGAAAATTAGAGAAGTTAAGTTTATGGCCCAAGTCGCACAGCAAGTTGGTAACATGTAGATCTGAGCATGTCATTGCCGGCTTTTGGGTCTCCAGCGGGCCACCAGTGGGCTCAAAATATAAGACAACCTGACCCTTGCCTGCCTCGCCACTCCTTCTGGCCAACCCCCCGCTCCCCAGCTTACCTCCCTGTCCTCACGACAGGCTTCCCACCATGCTCGGGCAGCACCTGATTCTCCCTGCCTCAGGGCCTTTGGCCTTGCCAACCCTCTCTCTGAGGGCTCTCCCCTGATCTCCCATGACTGCTGGTCGTGCCCTGGTCTCAGGACAGACATCACCTCAAAGAGGCCTCTCCTCCATCCCACCTAGGGTGGCCTCCCCTACTTGGGCCCTCTGACCCGCACCGGCCCCTCACCACGCAGCACACTTGACCATCACTAGCACTGGTTTGTAACTGCTCACGACAGGATGCCATCGTTTTGCCATTCACTTGTTTGCTTGGTCCCTGGCTCTCTCCTCCTCTCGTCCACCTTGCTCCTGGCAGAAGCCCGGTCCGTATCTCAGCCTGGTGGTACTCAACAGGGACGGGTAAATGTGTATGACGGGAGTGAACACCTCATTCAAAAGCCTATGTTCTTTCTACCACTCCTCTCTGCCAGGCTGTGAAGGGGCAGAACTGTGCCAGCTTGTTTCGCCATGCTTACCCATTTTATTCTTTGAGCAGCACACAAAATACCAGCATTAACCTCATTTGCCTTTGGTATCTGTTCTCTCTACCCTTTCCCTAAAAATATAACAGACACGTTTCACACCCTCTTCGCTGCTTCCTGGAATGCCCAGCCACCTGCTCTAGATCAGACATCAATCCGGGCAGATTCCACTTGCCCACCTGACACTTCTGGGGTCGGCTGATGGGTTTTTCTCTCAGCTACTGAGGATTATGGCAGAACCTCTAAACAGTCAACTCCCATCTGCAAAAGGGGCAGGGTTTCCAGAAAGGATGGCACAAGCACTTTAACATCCTTTGGGAATGCAGCAGCTGCTGCATTAATCAGCCCACAATTAACGTAGATGAACCAGTGCTCTAGCCGGGTCAGGCTATAGTCAGCCTCTGGCTGCGGTCAGGGACTCACCCGGTGGAGGAGCCTGCCGGGTCTCACTTAGCGCCCAAAGGAGTGGCACAAGGCCATTACGCCCGGACTTGCTTGTTAATAGGATCTACCCCCGAGACACGATGTGGAAAAATACTTGGCCTCTGACTCTACAGAAATTTCTTCCAATCCAGCGGTTCTCAACTTTGCCTACAACTTGAAATCTCCTGGAGAGCTTTCAGCAATGCTGAGGCTGGGTCCGACCCACCCCCAGAAGAACCTCTGGGTTTAATTGGTCCAGGGTGGGAAAAGCTCCCCAGGGGTTCTGATGCACAGCGGAGGTGGAGAAGCTCCTGCTCTCGTCACAGCATGGGGCTTGGGTTAAGGTACTGCTCAGATGCCACGTGAAACTCACCAGTGGCAAAAATGTAGCCATTTTGGCCTGGAGACTCACAGCCACTTTGGAGCCACTCATCTCCCCAGGGAACATGCTGGGTAAACCACAGTTTCTATCTGTAGGATGCAGATGCTTCCAGAGCTTGCTGCTGCCTTCCCTTTGGAAACAAAGCCAGCTGGCTTGGCTGCCCCCGGGGCAGGTAGCAGAGGCTTCTGTGGGCCTTCTCTGCATAGGTGAGGCAGCACCTGCAGGCTCGGCCCTCTCCCCTACGCCCCCCTCCCCTGAGCCAGACCAGCCATCCCAGCAAACACATGGTCTTAAGCTGCTCCTGTGGTAAGTGGGGCTCTCCTTAGTTTGTGCCTTTGGCTCGTGCCCAGGCCCCAGTTCTGATAAATCAGTCTCTCCTCCCCCTCCCCACACGTACTTGTTCCCTGGCCCCAAGTCTTTGTTTTGTAGAATCTGTCTGGCAAAGTGAACGTCAAATCACATTACTCCTCTGCCTTAAACCCTTCAGAGACTTCTCCCCGCAAGAGAACAAAGCTATTGCCTCTGTGATAACATCCTCCCCTCCCTCCTCCCCTCTGCCCATGGCCTCCTTTCCAATGTTCAGGTGCAGTGTTAAACGTTTCCCAAGTGGGGTGCGGGGCGGGGGGAGGGTCCTGATTTGCAGCGTTTGCCAATCTCCACAGTGTAAACGCTCTCTCACAGCCGGCTTCAGGCTAACGTGCTGTCACTGAACACGGAGTTGGAGGGCGTGCACACCCCGGCAAGCCCCGCGAACCCATTCCCACCTGGGAGGCGCTGCCTCTGCTGAAGCGTCTACCGGGGACCCCGCCCCCCAATCTGCACGTGGTGGTGGCTCTGTCACGTGGATCTCAGGCCCTTTGCGGGCACTGCAGTGGAAAGAGGCCCCTAAGCACGTGTCAATGTCCCAAACTACTTCACTACCATGTTTCCTTCTGCCTTCCCTAAATAGAATGTGTTCCACGAAGGCAACACTGTCACCTACTGCTATATCCTCAGCTGGCGAAAATGCTGGCGCACAGTAGGAGCTTAGTAAGGATTTGTTGGCTGACTGGATGACCCCCCAGGGCTTGGATCCCTCCGCACCCCCGCACCCCGCAGCCCCCCGAGTTTGGAGTCCACGGCCAGGGGCAGGCACATCGGGAAGTCAGGCTGGCATGGAGTTTTCCATGGCTTGGTCCCACTCACTTGTCAGAACACCCCTGCTCCCACTCCCCGCACACCTGCTGTAGGTGTGACACCCGCTGTTTGCTCCCCAGTCACCGGTGGCCCACCTCTAGGTCCCACCCCTCCCAGCGCCAGGGGCACAACCGGCCACACCCCAAGCTGTGTGCATTTAGGCTCTGGCTCTCCTGGAGAAGGGGAACCCCCTGCCTGGCGCTGTCTGATGGAGCTCCCTCCTTCACCACTGGATGTTGACCTCCACTTGCAACTTCCCCTTTGGGGTTTCACAAGATGTTGTGATTCTTGTTTCGGCTCTGAAAATGTACAGCACCAAGGAACTGAGATGTGGTTAAATAAGCACCCCAGTTGCTAGGAGGCTGGGAATAGAGCAGGCAGAAGCCAGGATGACTGGGTTTGATTGCGGGCGTCACCACACGTGGCCCTGGACAAGTCACCTGGTGGCTTGGAGCCTGCACTCACAGGACGGCAAGCAACTGGGGACCTTGAATGAGGCCGCCCAGAGACATTGACTCAAGGCTTACCACATGTCAAAGAGGGACAAACAGCACTGTCCCTGCCCTCACACAGCTCACAGTCTGGCAGGACAGACAGGTGATCGGTGGAGAAGACATCTGCTGGTGTGTAATTTAACAAGCGCCAGGGACAGAAAAGAGAAGGGACCACAGGGAGCCTTATTTGGACAGGAGGGAGCGGCTGGGAAGGGCTCTGAGAAGTGAAGCAGCCAGAGCCTGGAGGGCCCCGGGGGCAAGGAACGGAGGTGGGGGGAGGGGTCTAATTACGGAGGATGGCTCAGCACAGGGCAGTGAATGGATCTGACCTTCTGAAACTTCCAGGGCTGCTGTGGGAGAACTGGGGGAGAGAGGGAGGATGGTGTTTGTCAAGGAACCTGCAGGCTGGGCTCTCAGCAGGTGCCAGGCACAGTGTGGTTCCCCCACCCGCCCCCACCCTGGCATTCTGCAACCTTGGCAGGGAACAGTAGCAGAACGCTAGCAGGGCCATTTACCGAGACCAGGCAATACCCACAGCGGCAGAAATTAGGTTGCAGAAGAGGCTGGTGAAGATCTTTTTCCTGGAACTTCTTTAATGGCTGCAGCCCATTGGGACACAGTCATTCTGGGAGAAGGCAATGGCTGTCAGAGGGGGAGGCCCAGTCCCAGGAGCAGATGGCCTGCCTGGCATCTGGCCCTGGGAGGCGGGGCAGCTCCCAGCAAAGCATATACAGCCCTTGATATGAACATGCCGCAGAACTTCGCAGAATGCATGCCTGTGGTCTAGAGCCCTGGCTTTACACTCCAGCCCTCCCATAAATTGGTTTCCGGATCTCTGTGGGTCTCAGTTTCTCCACCTGTGAAATGGGGACACGGCCCCTCCTCACTGGGGTTCTGAGATGAAATGAGAGAATGTATGTGAAGTTGTGCGGCTCAAGGCTGAGGCCCTTGACTTTCCTGTCACGTACTCTGCCTGCTCACCCTGCCCCCTTACCCCCACAATGTCAGGCCCATTCACGGACCCACACTGGGAAGGGACCCGGGGATTGGGCGGGAAACAAGCCCGCAGCCACCAACGCCTTGAAAGACAGGGATGGGTGCTGGAATGAAAAGCATTCCCCTCTACCAAGGACGCTGTCATCTGTCACCTGCAGGACTATGGACTTGGCTGCGACCTCTTCCCCTCCACGTGCATGTCTGTGGGGGGATCACAACACCTTCCTCACGAGGCTGTCAGGAGGTTAAAATGAACCACCTCACGCACTTGCCGTGGTCTGGCACCGAGTAGAAAACATCAGCCTTTTTCTTGCGTGCCCTTTCCAAAGCCACGGCAAAGCTCCATCAAAGAAAGAGCTGAATGCCCAGCCGAAGAAATGTTCTGCTCATTTTTTAGGAAAAGTTCAGGAAACCCAGGATTTGTGGGAGGAACCCCATGTGTCAGGTGGACCCTGTGGACATTCCTACCAGCAGGCGGCAGCTCAAGTGGCATCTGACCCAGTGAGGGGAAGAACACTAGCCCCAGAGACCCTTAGAGTGTCCTCAAACGAAGGTGGCGGAGGGCATCCGCCTGCCTGTTCTGGGGGCAGTATGTGCTGTGAGTTCTCGCTTACTCCCAAGGCATCCCACTCAGGCAACTGGGTGGCTCACTTCATCATCCACATCCACCCAACTCCTTCCTGCCAAATTTTATGACTTCAAAAAAAATTCACCCGGCACGTTTGTCATCGGGCCTGTGAGTGGGATTGTCAGGCTCAGTTGGACCCCTTTCCCATAACTAAAGCAGAAGCATGACGGACTCTGCTGGAATCCAGATTTAACCGTTTGCCCTCCTCTTGCAGAGCACCAGGCTGACTTCGTTCCTCTCTGTCTCTGGCAGGACTCCCACAGCACAAATAGTGTGCGGCGGGGACTGAAATAGAACAAAACCCGCGAAGGGGTCTACAGTTTCAGAGGGGGGACTAGAAATAGACTTCTCATTTGTAAAACAGATCAATAATGCCTATCTCCCGGGGTCTTTGTGAGGGTTGATTGAGAGAATTTATGGAAAATAACCCGGCAGGATGCTTGGTGCCGAGTCAGGCATTACATAATAGCCGATGCTGACAGCTGATATTTACTTTGGCTCGATGTTTGTCTAAGTGTGTTATGCACTAACTCATTTCACCCTCACAACAACCCCCGTGAGGTGGGTCCAGCGGTCTTCCCCATTTTTCCAATGAGAAAAGTGAGGCCCAGAGAGGCTAAACAACTTGCCTGAGGTCACACAGCCGGTAGGTTCAGAACTCAGTAGGACCTGATCGCAGCCAGGCCGGCTCTCAGGTGCGCATTCGGGACCATGGCGTGATGGCCTGGCGAGAGGAGGGTGCCAGGCAATCATGTCACGGTGTGTGGTGGGGTGGTCCCCAAAGCCCCTTGCCCTGACCAGCTTCTCCCTCTGGCCTCCTGCCCCAGCCCACCCCTTCTCCCACCCTGTACACCAACCAAAGAGGGACATCTGGTTCTTCAAACCACCACCTCTGCCTCTGCCTATGATTTGGCTCAGGTTCGACTCCTGCCCTCTCCGAACTCTGAAGCCTTTCTGGAGTCCCCCGGGCTGAGCTAGCTGCTCCCTCCTGAAGCCCTAACAACACTCTGTTCCCATCTCTTTTATCCAGGACTCGTCAACAGCCAGTGTGAGTAGACCACGAGTTCTTTGAGGACAAGGGCTATGTTTTGTGGATTCGCCCTGGTGTCCTGTCTCTAGCAGCTAGGACGGCCTCCGTTCTATAACCGCTGAATGATGAGTGGCAGAGTGAATGAACGAGGGAGTGAAGTGGCTCAGGGGAGACAGACAAATGTGGGCTGGAACAGCCAGGGGGGCGTTCCCGGAGGCCCACAGGCCACTCCTGCGGGCCCACCGACTACTTTGAAAGCCCCTGATTCCCCCTAGTAAATTCCCTTTCGCTTTGCCTGGCTACGGAGCTTTCTGTCATCGGCACTGGATCCAAAGACATCAGCTGAGAGCTTGGGACAGCGGTCGGCCCAAAGGGACAGGAGAAGGAAGACAGCGAGGAGGACCCAAGCGGGGCGTTGGAGGTGATGGAGGACCCCTGAGAAGGATGAGGGTGCCAATGCAGACTCATGAGACTCTGAAGAAGGGGGTGGCCCCAAGGAGGACAGGGGGGAGCAAAGCTCAGCCGAGAGGGGAGAGTGGGAACAGGAGCTAGACCGCAGGGGCCCCCAGATGCAGGAACAGGACCTCGTTACACTCTCAGGGGCTTGCACGTGCCGAAGGTTTCTAGCTAGGTTGTGACAAGTCAGAGGGACACACGCCTATGGCTGGAAGGCAAACTCAAGCTTCAGAAGCATAACGGGAATTAGACCACACATCTCTGAAACCCAACCCCATCTTAGTTCTTTTTTTTTTTTTGAAGGCAGACCTGCAATCTCCTTGTTTTCCAAGGAAAAAATAAAATTATCATAATTGTTAAAAGGCCACAGAGGAAGTTTCCTTAAGCCTTTTAACATGCCTTTGGAAATGTGCACAACCTTGAACCCAGAACAGCTTTGCAACCAGCATATTTACCTCAGATGCTGCTGTCAGCACCCACATCTTGTTTATTTACTTATTATCATAAAGAATGCTATAAAACAGAAGAGCTTGTCTAGGCAGATAAGGCATTCAATACAGATCATGGAAAGAGGATAAACCGGCATCCCCTTCTCCCATCGGCAACAGCAGTGCTAACACCTAAGTACGGGGCGGGGGGGCGGGGGGGCAGCACGGAGTGAGCTGGAGTCCTGGAGTCACCCTCTGGACCTGAATCCTGGCTCTGGCCCTCACTAGCCACAGGCCTCGGATGAGGGACTCTGCCTCTCTCTGTCTCGGTTTCCTCATCTGTAAAATGGGCACCAACAATAGCACCTACCTGCCAGGGTCCTGAGGATGAGGTCAGGAATCCCTGCAGTCCCTGCGAGCTAGTGGTATTATATCACTGGGCATGATCGAAAAGTTACTTACTATTACCCGTCGCTTTACACATTAGAGAACAAGCACACAAATGTTCAATCAGATGCCAGTCTTCGAGGGAGGAAAATTCGATCAGAGGACCCTCTTTCATGACCAGTATGTTAAATTCCGATGATCTCACGGGAGAGGGAAATGGGGTGCTCTTTGTGTTTTAGAGAGGTGATGGGCTCTAAGTGGCTTCTGCTCAGAAGGGCCTCCACAAAGGACATTAGTAACCCCAAACTGGCTGGAGATTACCTATTCAAGATCTGCTTCTATTCTACAATCCTGAAATAAATGTACTGAGCCATTCATTCATTTATCAATGATTTGCCAGACCAGCTATGTGTCAAGTCATCTAAGGATCCTATGAATAAGATAATTCTACTGCTCTGGGGGGGCGGGGTCAGAGTGGAGAAAGCTCCTCTCACCTCCCCATGTCCCACAGCACAGCCTCCCCCACTCCACCCCTGACAGAATGCTTGGCTCTCTAGTTCGGGGCCCCTACTCTGCCCCACTCCCATCTGCCTGCCCATTTCCTGTGTGACTCTGCTCTCGAGCCCGTACCCCTTCTCCCATACGTGCTCCCCCACACTCTACTTACCCCTGGGGCCTGCTGTGGCCCCCCTCTCCTCCCTTCCCCACTGGAGAGCCCTTTTGGGGTCCCCAAAGTACATGCTTAGGGTTGGCTGGCCGAGCACCTGGTCCGTCTTCCTCTTCCTTGCGAAGAAGCACATGCTCCCAATACCAAAATGCTCCCAGAGATAGAAAACAAGGCAAGTGGAGGCCACTGAGCTTTATTCCCGCGTTCCCCACGTTCTGAGCTTGCCCCTCCATCAGGAGCTTGCTCTTGGACCATCTAAAAGAGTAGAACCCTCGAAGGGTCTACCAGCCCCTCCTGTGCCCCGCCGGCCCCAGGAGCTAGAGAGCCGCCCCTCCCTGCTCCCTTCTCTCTCTTTCTTTTCTGTCTGTGCAGCCTCCTATTTGAAAGCACTCTGAGAAGACTCTAGAGCCTCCCCTGTAAGCGCAGCCCAGCCACAGTTCAAATTGTACGTCCTGACTCTTCCACAGAATGGCACTGGGTTCTTTTTGTGTTTAAGTGTCTGGGCATCTCTTAGCTGTCCCGCTATGCAAAAGCCGAAAAATTCTTATTTGTTGAGCTAGGCGCTTTATATACGTTTTACCGTTGATTATCCCACCCCCAGCTTCCTCCCGGGACTAGAACCAGGGCATTTCAGTACCAGTGTAGGCCAAACCTTACTTTCGGTTTTTGAGAAAGTCACTCACTACCTCAAGTGCCTTTCTTGTAAAAGAAGAATGAGAATCCCTTCCTTGCACAGGTGTTTTCAAGTTTAAATGACAATGTTCTCAAAATGTCTAGCGCTGCACCTGCCTCAATGCTGGTTCCCTTCTTTGGGCTTCCCCTTCCCCTTACATGCACGTCAGGATGGTATGAGGCAAGTCATTTGAGAACACCCAAAGGAGGCTTGCACTTGGAAAGAATGCTCCAGACAACCATTTAGTTACATGCCAGATCACCTACTGGGTTTCTGGTCTTTGTGTTCGGGTTTTTCTATCTCTAACTCACATCAGGCAGGCACACCTGTGTCGACGATGGACTGGGCCTCATCCAACCGGGAGGGCGGGGGTCATACCTGAAACATTTTTATTTGGCGCCGTGATGATGACTGTCAGCCTACCTAAGTCTGAGGAATTCTCCATTCCTTCAGCTGTGAGCCAGATGGAACTCTTCCCAGCTCCAACATGCTAACTACAAGGGCTCCCCCAGAGAAAGAATCAGAGCAGCCCCCTGCACGTGGCAGGACAGCAGTCACCTCGGGCCCCAGCTGGCTCATCAGCTCCCACTGCGGTGGTCAGGGCTCGGCCCAAAGCCCGCCTGTGTCTACGGAGAAGGTAGGCAGACCCTGGCTTGGCCGATTTGCACAAACTGGATGGTTTCAAGAACCCCACTTGGCATAATTCCTAAGAAGCCAAAGTTACTAAATCATTAGAAAAATAGGTAACATGTATTTCGGTTAGAATATAACTGTAATTGTATTTTAAAAATTATAACAACACGGGTAAGGGATGGGTGAAGTAGGTGATGGAATTCAGGAGGGCACTTGTCTTAATGAGCACCAGGTGACGTATGGAAGTGATAATCACTAAATTGTACCCCTGAAACTAATAGGACACTGTTTCTTAACTACCTGGAATTGCAATAAAAACTTAAAAGAGTTAAAACCACCTATTTTTCGCTCTCCGGGCTCAGACCTAGTTTGCGGCGACATGGCTAAACGCACCAAGAAAGTCGGAATCGTGGGTAGATACAGGACCCGTTATGGTGCCTCCCTCAGGAAAATGGTGAAGAAGATTGAAATAAGCTAGCACGCCAAGTACACTTGCCCCTTCTGTGGCAAAACAAAGATGAAAAGACGAGCTGTGCGGATCTGGCATTGTGGCTCCTGCATGAAAACCGTCGCTGGTGGCGCTTGGACCTACAACACCACTTCTGCTATCACAGTAAAGTCGGCTATCAGAAGACTGAAGGAGTTGAAAGACCAGTAGAAGCTTCACCATTTGAAACATTACTAGCCTATAATAAATGGGTTAATTTATGTAACAACAACAACAACAAAAAAACCACACCTATTTTTCGTGTCTCTGTGCCAGGTGCTGGGTTTTGCACTCTATACACACAATCTCATCCCCCCTGACCAGAAAAAACTCAGAGCTCTAGATTTCATGGAGTCTTTTTAGATGTCAGTTTATTCCTTTTTCGTAAGTGCCCACTCTTAGTTTATGGAAGCCAAGTCTTCCTGGATCATGCCAGAAGTTACTGGCAAGTTTCTACATTTCTCGTAGCAATACCATCTCATAAGATCCTTGCTTCTGTGATTCCTTAGAAGGATGCCCATCTTTGGGACTGCTAAGTTCTTTTGGATCACTGGTCATTTTTCATCTTTTGCTCAGCCTTTCCAAAGAAGGTCAAGATTTGTTCAGTACTAGAAATCGGGAGATGTTTGGGGTGGGGGAGGTCTTGCCCAAAGGTTTCAGTCCAGATAAAGTAAAAGGCTTAGCATTACTCTAAGTAGCTATCTTAGTACACTGAGAAGGAGTAATTAATGTTCTTAGTGCATTCATGAAGAGAAAAAGCATGCCACCAAATCTTTCTCTATATATAATATTTTAAAATGCACATACCCATGCCCACACACATAATTTATGTATGTTTGAAAAGGGAATGTGGGTCATTCTGAAAAATGGAAAAATACAGACAAGCCTAAAGGAAAATAAAATCCATCCATAACCTCAATATCCAGTGATAACCAGCATGAACATTATATTTCCTTCGAGGTTCTTCCTCTCCACATATACTAATATTTGTTTGTTACTGCTGACAGTTTAATTATACATGTATAGTTATGACTTTCAATTGTAATTATAATTTATAACCATAATCATGCTGCATGTTTCATTTCAGATCCTGTTTTTGATTCTTTAGCACCTTTCCATGAACAGTTGCCCACAGGAAGAGCACTGCCACCTCCTTCCAGAGTCACTCTGAGAGTGAATGGGGGGAGTGTCTGAGAAAGCCCCCAGTACAGGGCCCAGCACCTGAGAGGTATCTAAGAAGTGATTTAGGCATGGCATTCAGACCCCTATTCCCCTCCTGAACCCAGAGCAGACATTACTAATCAATCACAGCTCCCTGCTCTGCTGAACACCAGGCAGCTTGTGAGCCTTTTTCAGCACCATATTCTGGAGACCTGCATATTATATTCCCACCCATATTACATTTCCTGGTTGTGAGAAGGTTGGTCCTGCAGAGCTTCAATCCCCAATTTCCCCCTAGGATGATGTCACTGCTACTTGGAGCAGCGAGCCTCTTGTATTCCATGAATCAGTAGTTGACTCTTTTACACTTAGTTCGGGCCTTGCCTACAAAGCACTGTGGAGCTAATGCATTTGGGTTGCCAAAATCAGGGTCTGGCTTCAAAAGCTCTAGTTAGGTGTCCAGTCTGCTACACAACAGTGGGCAGGCCGAATTTAGTTTTAAGACTGGTGCATCTCAATTCCCGGGCCATCAAAAGAACGTTATCCTACAACCCTCAAAACAGCAACAGACTGAAGCCACGGGTGCTCCTTGATAAGGATCACAAGATGCCTGGGGCCATCCAGTCTCCTGAGCACTGAATCTCAGTAAAGCCTTCCCCAAGTAAGGATAATTAAATTCCAAAGTGGGCCCGCCCTGAAACTGTTCAACTAGAAAATTACAAGCCACAGCAACGATGTATTTTCATATAAATGTGCAAAAGCAAATCCAGCATCAACCAGCTTGAAACAGAGGGTGGGGGGGATAAAGAGTTTGATGCATTTTAACACCTAATTGATCATACTGCTAATATCTCTCTTTGGTCAGTTACCGCATTCCCCTCCCTGGGCCACCCAGGTGCCTGCCTTATCAAGCCTGCTAAGCCGAGAGGTTCTGGAAGGCAATGCCTTACTCACGCTGCAGTCTCATGGCAGCCTGCGAGCAACTGTGGTGCCTGCAATCAAGGTTGGCAGAAGAGAAGCAGGTCATGCCACTCTGTCACCAGCGCATCGTGGGCTGTGGGCTGCGTGACCACGTCAACATCACCACCACCCCCCATCCCCACTGTCCTTGTTTCTCTGTGGAGGGCATATCCCAGGACTGCTCTCGACTCAGCCTCCGGGACAGTCCCTCCCTGCTGGCTCCTCTCACTCCTGCACCCCATGTGGCTGTCCCATGCAGGGCTGGGTGCAGCGGAGCAAGGCTGAGGCTCCTCCTGGGCCCACCGTCACTAGCTCGCTTTTTGCAGGCAAAGAAAATTGTCCCCCAGATGCACAAGAGTACCATCTCTCCTAAATAACATTTCCTCTTGACCTTTCAATACTCAGTCTAGCCTTCCTTTGCACACAGCCTATTTTCCGAGCTGGAAGGTCTCTGAAAGCAGAAAGCCAGGGCAAAAGGATTGAGACCTAGAACATTCTTTTATTACGGTTACCTACAACTCCTTATTATATACCTGAGATATTGTCTATTCTGAATATCACTCATCTCCTAAAATATTCCAGATGAGGAAAACAACATAAGATCAAAAACAACATGAAATCAAATTCTTTATATTGCACAGAAGAGCCTTCCCAGTGTGTCTCCAAACCCCATGTCCAGGCGCATCCCAGCCCCTATCCCTATCACACCAAGGTTGGTGTTGCCAGGTCAGCAAGGCTGGTGTGATTTCTCATTGTGAATTTATTTGTGCAGATTAAATAATCATACTGAAATGTACACGCACGTCCAGAACATCACTGGCCTGCAGAAGCACGTGTGCGCCTCCTCCCCCCTCCAGAAGTCACCACTCGTCCTGACTCCTGGGGAAATCACTCTTTGCTTAACTACCTAGGCATGTAGGCAAACAATGATCTGTTTAGTTTTGCCTGTGTTTGAACTTTTATGTGAAGAGACTCACCTGACTTTTTCTTTTCCCGGGTCTTGATTGTTTCTCTTATTCGGTATGCTTGGGGAAGGAGCCATAGAGTCCTTTTTCACTACTGTATAGTATTCCACCATAAGGCTATTTTATGATGTGTTTATCCATCCTCCTACGGATGGGCATTTGGATTGTTTCCAGTGGGTATGTTACAAGTCATGTTGCTATGGTCGCTCACGTGTGGCTCCTGGTGCTCATGGGCAAGAGGGTCTCCAGCATGTATATCTGGTAATAGAGTCACCGGACAGGGCAAGAAGATGTTCAGCTTTTACCAGGTGATGACAAATTGTTTTCCAAAGAGGTGGGACCAATTTACACTCTTCCTTATAGATATAAGCATTCCTTTGCCCACACCCTCACCACCATTTGGTAATGTCAGACTTCAGATTTGCCAGTCAAATGGGTGTGAAATGGTATCTTGTTGTGGTTTTAATTCCTGTTTTCCTGATTATTGATGAGCTTGAGCACCTCTGGCACATTATAAGCCTTTTGGGCTACGCTGCCTCGCACCACTGTGACCACAGACATTCTGGAGTACCCTCTCCCTCCTCTCTGCTGGTAAGCTCCTGCTCATTCTGCAACACCCAATTCAAATGTGACCTTCTGGGTGACAGCATCCTTTTGTTTCCCTGAGCCAGAATTCATCACACTTCCTGCTGGGTTCCCATGACCCTGGGTTCAGCTGTGTCACAGTCCCTGATCACCCTGGGCTGGAATAACCTGTTTCCTTGTTGTTGCTGCCAGTAAATGACCACCTCCCTATTTTCCCTTGTTTCCATCCTGCAGAGCCACACCTGGCACAGGACATCTGCTCATTATGTTCACTGATGGATTTCATCAGGTTTAGAGAAAAACTGATTCTTTCCAGTACAGGGTAGCTTGGACTTGGGGGAAAGGAAATCTGCATTTAGATAAAAACAAAACAAAACAAAACAGGTCTGGACTCCTTACAAGATCTGTGTGTGTCAGACTAGTGCCCAAGGTGAATTCCTGGAACGCCGGGCAGGTACTCATCTGTGAGCTCCCCTCTCTAGCTTTGGGCTCCAAGCCCTGGGTCCCCTCTGGCTCCGAGTGCCCGGTGTGGACTCCTGCCTCATTCTCACTTCTGTGACCATGCCTGTGGCTCCAGCAGCTGGCCCCCAGACAGGGAGTCCCAGGACCGACTCCCCCAGATAGGCCCTCCCCGAGTGCCCACCCCTCTCCTGTTTGTTCTCACCATTCTGTCTGCTGCCACCCCCACCCATGCTACCCCAGACCTGGATGCTTGCAATAGCCTCTAGCTCGACACCCTGCCCCCAGCCTCTCCCACTCAAATCTGTGCTGACACAAACCCCAGCTTTCTATTGTGTTCACAGCCAAAAGTCTACAGCTCTGCTCCCACAACTGACTCATCCATCTTCAGTCCTCACCTTGCCAGCCCCTCTCCTGCCCCTCCCAGCCTCTTTACTCTGCCAAAGTTTCCTGTCCCAGCAGGCTCTTCTCTGGGGTCTTCCCAGAGTGCTCCTACCTCTGGGGCCCTGGTGAGGGTGGGGGTGGTCAGGGTGCCCACAGTGAGCTGAGGCCATGGATGACGTGACCAAGCCGGGGAGCACCTGAGATAAATCTGGGGCAGGCAGGAGGAGATGGGAGCAATTCCAAAGCAGGAGCACAGACAGCCAGGGTCAAGATGAGAGAGCAACCCAACTCCCATGGGGAGGCGAGGACTGGGAGGGACAGGCAGGGCCACCTGCCCAGCTTGCAGAGGGCTGTGGGCTCAATGCCCTCCCAGTGCATTCTCAGGGCCGCATCAAGCATGCAGGACCAAGTGCCCCGAAGAAGCCGGAAGGGAAGGACGTGCCCACCCAGGGAGCATCCATTTAACCAAAGATGAATCCATTCTGCCAGGAGATTCTTACCAGTAGCTCTCTGACATAAGAAAGCATAGCACCAATTTGAAAGATGAGGACACTGAGGCTCAAAGAAGTGGGGCTGTTTGCTAGCGGGGCAGTCAGAACTCGATGTTGGATATACCTGACCTTGAATTTGTGCTATGCCCATTTCACCACACTACCCTAGAGGCCTGGCTCCTAATCCTGGCTCCACTCCCCACCAGCCATGTGATTTCTCTGAAACTGCCCTGCCTCTCCCAGGGTGGGGGAGAAGATGAAGGAGACAGTGGGTATCAACTGCATTTGCCAACTGTCCATTGCTATAGTTACACTACCTTACTCCCTTCTTGGAAAGACACATGTGTGAATAAATGAGAGTGAACGAACGCAATCATGAATCCACTCTCTCTGCTCCCTTGTGGCTGAGGGCTTACCTCCTCCTATGCCACAGTGGCTCTGGTTTCTTCGCGGCCCCCAAACTTCTCACCCCAGAGCTGCCCACCAAAGAAAGCCTTAAGAACACTTCTTAAATGAATAAAGGACCACATGCCTATGTGATAATAATGAACAGAGATAGCACTTTCCTTGCAACAGACCAGCACTAACGCTCACAAAAGAGGAGATGATCTTCACGGCAGATTGCAAATGGGCTGCCCCCAGCTCCGTCCTCCCTTTTGTCCAGAGTGATAGAATTTGACCTGGGCCCATGATTACCCAGGCAGAGACCATCTTCCCAGGCTTGTCTCCAGCTAGGTGTGGCCACATCACTGATTCATGCCAGTGGAACACGAGCGGAGGCAATGTATGCAATTTCCATGACACCCACTTTAAAACAATTTGTTTGTTTGACACTGGCTCTCTTTCTTCTTTCCCCGGTCTGGAAGACAGAAATGGTACTGGCCCAGCTTTGGTCATAATCCCACACCCACAGAGGTGGTGGAGCAACAGGGTGGAAGGAACCTGGGTCCCTGAATGACTGTGTGGAGCCGACTGAGCCGCCAACTTGGCCCGCTCACCTCTGGACTGGTAAGGGAGAGGGAGTCTGTACCTTCATCTTACATAAGCCACTAAGTTTGGAAGTCTCTTTTTCACATGACTCAGTCTGTACCGTAACAAATGCAGACTCGTTACCAACATCCCTCATGTGTGCAGCAGCAAGCTGATCTGGGTTCAGATCCAGACTCTGTTCCTTCCTAAGTCTACAACTTTGGGCAAGTTGCTAACCTCCCTGTTTCCTCCTCTGTGAAATGGGGAAACAACAGGACCTGCAGGGAGAATTAAATGACATCAGATGTGCACAAAAAAGGCAGCTGTTGTCCTTATCATCACATCAGAATGTTTTCCTACCGGTAGAGCCCCAGCCAGGCCACCCTGGGCCTGGCCTCCTGTGCCAGAGGAAGTAGCTTTCATGTTGGTCCCTTTTGTGGTTAGCTAAGATCTTCTTGCCACAACTGCTTTTCCTGTCCTCACATCCATTTTAATGCAAGAACCCTGAAAAGCATGGTAGTAAGAACTGCAGAGTCATGTTCAGATGCATGCAAGGTTCTGGAATATTTCCCAAAGCATCCATCTTACTTCTTTCATCTTTAAAAGATGAAGCACCTAGAAAAGATGAAGGCCCATGAGCCTGGAAGGCTGCTATGATCCCACCCATAATGCAACGCAAAGGCACAGAAGGACTGCCTGTCATCAGCCTGATGCCCACGCAGCTCTCAGCCCTTCATTTCTTCACTAACAGAGTCATTGAGCACGTTGTCTGGGCCATGCATTCACTGAGGATCCAGGGACACATCTGAATTAAATAAAGTCCCTACCCTTATGGAGATTTCATTCTAGTGCCAGAGCCAGAATACTTAGAAAATAAATGTATTCTGAGCTGTGTCAAGCACTTTGGAGAAAAACAGTCAACGTGGAGGGTCAGAAGGATATTCTCCTCCACCCCTAACAACACAGAATTGCTTCCTACAGTACTAGTCATAGTAGATACTAGGCTCAAGACTGCAGAGAGACTTTTTCCCAATGACTACAAATGGCCAACAGTGCATGAAAAGGTGCTCAATCTCACAGTCATCAGGGAAATACAAATCAAAACACAACGAGCTATTACCTCACACCACTCAGAATGGCTAGTCTCAAAAAGACAAATGACAACAGGTGGCAAGGATGTCGAGAATATAGAACCCGCTGCTGGCGGGAATGTAAACTGGGGCCGCCAGTCAGGAAAACAGTATGGCGCTTCCTCAAAACACTAAAAATAGAACTACCCTCCAGCAATTCCACTTCTGGAAATATATCCAAAGCCAGTGAAAACTATGTTGAAGAGACATGTGCACCCCTGTGTTCACTGCAGCATTATTCACAATAGCCAAGCCATGGAAACAACCTAAGTGTCCACCGATGGAAGAATGGATAAAGAAGATGTGCGGTGTATATATCAATATACATAATAGAATATTACTCGGCCATAAAAAGAAGGAAATCCTTCCACTTGTGACAACATGGATAGACTTTGTGGGCACTGTGCTAAATATTGTAGCATCTCACTTATATGCTTATATGTGGAATCCAAAAGGAAAAGAAAAAGAAAAAACCAAACTCATAGAAAAAGAGATCAGTTTGTGGTTGCCAGAGGGGAGGGGGGCTGGAGAAGGGGGCCAAAATGTACACACTTCCAGTTCTAAGATAAATAAGCCTAGGGATATCACATATGGCCTGGCGGCTACAGATAATATTGCCATGGGACATACAGGAAAGGTGTTAAGATCCTAAGGGTGTTCATCACAAGGAAAAAAACTTTTTTATTCCTGTACTTTTTTGTTGTTGCTGTGTGAGGTGGTGGATGCTAGCTGAACTTACTACGGTGATGGTTTTCACCATACAGAGAGGTCTAGCCTCCGACTTCTACAGGGCTGTGTGTCAATGACACGGACTAAATCTGGACAGCAACAGCAAGAGTTGGGTCGGAGAGGACTTCAGAACCTTAAGTGCCTTATTGCTGCCAATAAAAATGCAGAAAAGACCACATACGGGGGCCCACGGAGGCACTTAGCAGCCGGCAGTCCCAGTGTCCAGAATGCAATAGGGAGCAGAAGTGACATCCCAGCTTCCCTAATTAAACCAGATCAGCCCCTCCCACTGCCCCACCTTCCTGTAGTTCCCTGCAGGTGCAGGAAACATGCCAATTCCAGGGAAGTGAGACAGGTAATGGCCTTACGTGAACGAAGTTAGAAGCTTCTATGGAAATGGTCATTCCTCCAACATCAGGTCTGTCCTGCCTGAAAATAAATCCCGACACTTTGAGGGATGCAACCTCCAGGAATGATTTATTTTTAATGGCAAAGCAGTTCCATAAAAGGCCAAGAATTAAGACCCTTCATTAACATGCATAGTCTCTTCAGAGGCCTCTTCTGGCAGCCATGGCCGTGGCCAGCTCTGAATAGGTCCTCATGCCAAAGGGCTCCTCAGAGGCCACCGTCCAGATCAATATTTGGAACAGGCCTTCTGGGAAATCACAAATGGTCTGTGGAAGGCACATGGCGTGATTTTTAGGACAGTCCATTAATGAAGAGCTTCACAACTGTCCCACTATTCCAGAAAAGGCAGACCCAGGGGCCAGATGTTGGTGGACTGACTCGGCTTCTTGTGTGAAGGAGCTCTGAGCTCTGTCTTCCAAGCCTGGTCTCTTTCTTACCGCACAGAAAAGGACATGTGTTTGCCCTTGTTCCCAATGGGACACGGGGTGCCCACCTGCAGACCACCTGAAGGTGCACAGGGGAGGGCCCTGGCCTCCCGCTGCTCCCCTGCATCCTCCCAGGGGCCAGCCAGGCTCGCCCCCATGGCCGATGCCTGCCAGCTCAGGCCATCTGGGAAGGTTTCACTGTACTGGCACGTGCCATTAGAAAAAGGGGGGAAGGCATGCTCATTTATTTATAGCGTGACTCTTGACTGCAAGGGTGTGTATACACGTGGGAGAAAAATGTTGACGAGAGCTCAACTGTCAGTCTCCTGGAGGGATCGTACAAATGGTCAACATTTACTAACAGGTACGATGAATCTTGGAGGTGCCAAACTACCACGTTACCAGCTCTCAACCTGTAAGACCCCCAGGCTGGTGGTGCTCGGGACGAGGGAGGTTCAGTGACAACCTTAAATAACATGAAAGCGCATGAGGAGAATGTTCTTTATTCTGACCTGTGAGCATGGAAGGGAGGGTCTCAGGGAGGTGCGGATCTGTCTTAAATACGTCTTGAACGTGAGCCAATCTCCAGGACAGAGAGAGAGGCCGTGGGCTCGGGGCTCTGGGGCCAGCCCAGTGGGGACCGGAATTTAGCACCATGGCTGGGTTATCTCCTGTGGTCTCTCCTTCTATTGATGGCATCTGATACCGGTTTTCTATTTCCTGAGTTAGAATAACGTTTCCTCTTAAAATAGATTTGAAGTGAAAAAGAAAGTGAGTCAAAGACAGTTCTGAAGAAATCATATTCAACTCAAAGGGCTGCGGTGAAAATCACACAGGTGGTGTGTGAACACCTGAGGTGTGGGGAACACGGGTCTCCTGAGGACAGGCCAGCTTTCTCTGCGGTGGGCCCACAAAACTGACTGGGCCCTGCGGGGTCTCCAGGCCCCCCAGTCCCTGCCCGGCTGCTCCCTGCCACCCTTGGGAAGCACTTGAGGACTCATGTGAGACTAGAGATTCGGGAAGGAGGCATGGGGCAGAAATGACCCTACTGAAAGGTGGTCAGATAGGAGGTGAACCTCCAAAGTGGTCTTGGGAGGAGGAAAAAGCTAAAAGCCCTGTGCTGATGAGGCAAGCCAGGGCGTGAGCTCCAGGCTGGCCCTGTCACTGGCCAGAAGGTTCCAGTCCAGTCCCAGCTCAAATGTCACCCCAGCTCAAAGCCGCCCCAGCCACCGGCAGAGTCAGCCCATCCCTCTGCTCACTTGCACCTGGCCCACATTTCCCCACTGGTCACCGATCCCTCAACTGTTTCCTGGCTGGTCAGCCGACCTCTGGCTTCCTGGGAACAAGGACCTTGGCGCACTCAGCTCAGCCTCCACAACGCCTGTCGCTGCTACCTACATCTCTGAGAGGGATTGTATGACCCTAACTCTTAACTCCCCATGCCTCCGTTTCCCCATCTGTAGAGCCAAAGGTTGGAACAATCCTTAGGGTGCTTTCCAACTTATCAGAGTCCATGACTGTTAACACGATTGTCCTGTGGTGGTCAGGTGTCCTTGCTTTCTGCTTTGCCTTCATTTCTCAATGGCTTCTAGTGAATATATTTGCCAAAAAAAAAAAAAAAAAGGAAATTTTATGTACAACCACAAAATTAAATGACCTAAGATGAACGAGTGAAAGAAGAGCCTGTTCCATGAGGAAGATATGGCAAGAGTCGGGCCAGGCAGGAACCCCAGAGAGGGTCCTGGAGGGCCTTCAGTCCCCCAGGATGCCCCCCATCGCTGCCCAAAGGACAAAGGACAAAGTGGCCAGCACTGACTGCCAGGAGGAAGACCCTAGAGTTCTACAGAAGAAGCCGCTCCTCATAGAACCCAAAGGAAGCCTTGGAGAGAGAGCAATTCTATGTGGGCATGGGGATAACATTTAGATTCTTCTTAAAGGCTTTGCAAGGGAAAATATTTAAAGAGACAGCTGTGATGTGGTTTTGGACCTGGATGAAGCAGGAAACAGTGGAGGTAGCAAAGAGTTTCTTTAGTCAGAGATGAGGCTCCCCGACTTTCCTATACCAGTGTGCTGGGCTCCATCTTATGTAACACTTTTTTTTTTCCTGGAAGGAGAACAGCATGAACTTTCCAAGTATGCAGATGGCTCTAAGTTCTTCTGGGTGGTGAAATGCCAAACGGATGGCAATAAACGATCAGGAATTTATTGAGAATGCAGGAGAGGTGAGATGGGCACACAGTGATGAATTTAAGGGAAATGGTTACAATTTTATGAGTACCATGAGGCTTCTGAGCTCAGTTATGATCCCAATGGACAGCTGCGGCCCGGCTGGCATGATCAGGGCCCACGCGGGAGTTGGACACCCATGGGGGGTGGATGGACCATGGACCACGGGCTCACACCACAGACCTGTCATCCCACCTTGGGACTTCCTCAGAGCCACTGTGCCCTTCTGAGCCCCAATATTCTCATCTGTAAAATGGGGTTACCATCCCTACCTCCGTGGGTCATGGTGAGCATTGAATAGCACCTATGTACTTGGCAGGGTTATATGAATGGCTCTGGAAGGGTTTCAGAAGGCAGAGCTGCATGTTAGGGCAAGAACAGTGCCTTTAAAGCAGACAGGTATGGGTTCAGATCCTGGGTCTGCCCTTTATGGGCATGTGGCTCTCTGAGACTCGTTTCCCCATCAATAACATAGCAGGAATGATTCTAACCCCCTATAGTGATGTGAGATTCAGGGAGATAAAGCAAAGATGTATCTAGCAAGGTGTCAGACTCAGGCTTGGGCCTTTCTGAAGATCTGATTCCTTCCCCTTTTCAAAGATAATACAGGCTCAAAAATGCATATTCAAGGAAGTCTGGCTTCACTGCTTCACTTTGTTGTTCAGCCACGGAGATGAGCCAGGCTCCCTCCCCAGCTCTCGGCTGGTGCCATTCGAGAGACGGAACCTCACAATGCCCATCTTTGATGTGGTGTGTGGGATTCTGAATGCACCCAATGGCTGGGCAGGGTGTGAGGGGAGAACACTCCATGAAGCTCTCAAGCTCCTCCAAGCAAAGCATCTGGTCCAGAACCCAGACCCCACTGGGCCCTACCACATGTACAAGGGGCTTGCTTTTCTGTCTTGCTTTCTGTCCTGTGGGTCCTCCAAAGACAGGGACCATGGCGTCTCAATGATTTCTCTCTCTCTCAAGGCCCGGCAAAAGGCCTGACATAGAGCTGGTGCTCAGTGAATGTTTGTTGAGTGAATCAGATGAATGGATGGATGGATGGATGGATGATGGGTGGATGATGGACAGATGATGGATGCGTACAGATGGATGGGTGAATGAGGGGATGGGTGGGAGGATGGACCAGTGGCTGGCTGGCTGCATGGGTGGATGGTTATAGCTTCATGTTTGTCTCTTCCCTCACAGATGATGCAGGACATACAGGCTCTCTCTCTGAGGCATGAAAGCTAGGGGCCTATTGACATCCAATACCCCTCTCTCTGGGAGTCCCCAAATCATTTTCAGAATAGCTGTAAGGAGTGCCACGGGGCATCTGGGTGGCTCAGTTGGTTAAGCATCAGCCTTTAGCTCATATCATGATCCCGGCATCCTGGGATCAAACCCCGTGATTGGCTCCCTGCTCAGCGGGGAGTCTGCTTCTCCTTCTGCCCCTCCCCCTGTTTGTGCTCTCTCTCTCTTTCCCTCAAATAAATACGTAAAATCTTAAAAAAAAAAAAAAAAAAAAAAGGAGTGCCATGGTGGAGTCATCCTTTCAGCCATTTCCACGCTTTGTGGCTGACACCACTCAATTTGGAGGGAGAAGACTCCCAGGCCAGCTGCTTGTCCACAGGAGCCCAAGCCAGTGGCCCGATGTTCCTCTGTGACACGGCTCTCTGCCAGTTCTCCCTCTGACTACCTACTACTTTTTGGTCTTCTGTTTACATGCTTCCTGCTGCTTGATCTGCTGTGGATCTCTCAGCAGCAGGGTCTCTGCTCTTCTCCCTGTATTAACTCCCACCAAATCCCAACAAGGGAGTTTCAGAGTCTCCCCGCTGCCCGAAAGTTAGAGTCCAAACAAGGCACATGAGCCCTTTTCAGCGGGATAGCCACCTGCCTTCAGAGCTTCGTCCCTGAGGGCTCCACCCATTTCCTCTGTCCCCACCATGCCTTCTGAGGCTACCCAGTCCTGCCAGGAACACACTTCCCTCTTTGCTCAAATCTATCACCCTTTAAGACCTGGCTCAGGTTTGAAATCCTCCAGAGTCTTCCCACAAACTGCTCCTTTTAGAAAATGTGGGAAAACCAGGAAAGTCTGAAGAATAAAATGAAAATTGCCCATCACAATTCCACAACCTAGAAATGACCACTATTCATATTTCTCATCTTTTTTTTCCATAATCATATTTTTAATATGGCTGAGATCACAGTTTTATATTGTTATTCCCATGCATCATTATCTCTTAAACAACTTTCTGTACTACTGGATTTTTTATGGTAAACATCATTTAAAATATTTGCATAATATTCCTTAATTCATTTTGCTAGGTATTTGTACTTGTTGGTAACAGATTTATTGAGATATAATTCACAGACCATACAATTCACTCTTTTAAAGTGTACAATGCAATGGTGTTTAGTATATTCACAGAGTAGTGCAAGTATCACCATAATCAATTTTAGAGCACTTTCATTGCCCCAAAAAGAAACCCTATACTCATTAACGATCACCCCCTACTTCCCCAACCTCCACCCCAGCTCTTGAGAACCACTAATCTACTTTCCGCCTCAGTAGATTTGCCTATGCCGGATACTTTGTATAAATGAAATCATATAATATGTGGTCTTTTGTGACTGGCTTGTGTCACTCAGTGCAAGGGTTTCTGCTTCACTGCTGTTGTACTATGTATCAGTATTTTATTCCTTTCTATGCCCAAATAATAAACCACTGTCTGGAGATGCCACATTTTATTTATCCATTCATCTGGATATTCATTTGGACATTTGGACTGTTCCTACATTTTGACTATTAGGAATAACGCTGCTATGAGTATTCATGTACCAGTGTTCATGTGGACATATGTTTTCAGTTGCCTTTGTATATACCTAGGAATGGAGCAGCTGGGTCGTACGGTAACTGCGTTTAACCTTTGAGTAACTGTCAGACTGCTTGTCCAAAGTGGCAGCACCATTTCAAATTCCCTCCAGCAGTGCGTGAGCATCCTGATTTTTCCACAACCTTGCCAATAATTGTTACTGTCTGTCTTTTTGATTCTAGCCATCCTAGTGGGTGTGAAGTGGTAGCTCATTGTGCTTTTGGGTTGCATTTCCCGGTGGGCTAGTGATGTTCAGCCTCTTTTCATGCGCCCGTTGGCCATTTGTAGATCTTCTTTGGAGAAACGTTTTCAGGTCTTTGCCCATTTTTTAATTGGGTCATTTGCCTTTTTATCATGAGTTGTAAGTGTTTTTTATATTCTAGATATGATTCCCTATGAAGATAAGTGATCTTCTTCTAATTGTCTTTTCACTTTCTTGATAGTGTACTTTGAAGCACAAAGGTTTTTAATGCTGATGAAGTCCAATTTATCAATTTTTTTCTTTTGTTACTTGTGTTTTTGGTGTCTCAAGTAACCACTGTCAAATCCAAGGTCGTGAAAATTATGCCTATGTTTTTTTCTAAGATTTTTATAGTTCAAGCTCTGACATTTAGGTTTTTTAGTTTATTTTTGCATATGGTATAAGGAAGAGGTCCAACTTCATTTTTTTGTACGTTGATATCCAACTGTCCCAGCACCATTTGTTGAGAAACTATATTTCCTATTGAATTATTGTGCCCTTTTTATCAAAAATTAATTGATCATAGATATATGGTTTTTTTCTGGACTCTCGATTCTTTTTCATCCTTATGCCAGCAGCACATGGTCTTGATTATTATTTTGTAGTAAGTGTTGAAATCAGAAAATATGAGTCCTCCAACTTGGTTGTTCTTTTGCAAGACCGATTTGGCTTTTCTGGCACCCCTGAGTTTCCACATGAATTTTAGGAACAGTTTGTCAATTTCTAGAAAGAAGCCTTAAATCTGTAGATCAATTTGAGGAGTACTGCCATCTTAACAATCTTATCTTCTAGTCCATTGATATGGGATGTCTTCTACTCATTTGGATTTTCTTTAATTTCCCTGAGAATGTTTTGCAGTTTCCAGAGTATAAATTTTGCATTTCTTTGGTTCAGCTTAGGCCTAAGTATTTCTACTCTCTTGGATACTCTTGTAAATGGAACTGTTTTCTTAAGTTCATTTTCCAGTTGTTGACAGCAAGTATGTAGAAAGACAGATGATTTGTGTCTGTTCAGTTTGTATCTTGTAATCTTGTTGTGTGCATTTATTAGTTCTAATGGTTTTTAGTGGATTCCTTAGGATTTTCCATATACAAGATCATGTCATCTGCAAATATAGTTTTACATCTTCCTTTCCAGTCTGGATGCCTTTTATTTCCTTTTCTCATCTGACTGCCCTCACTTGATCCTCTAGTACAATGCTGAATGGCAATGGGGAGATGGCTACCCTTGTTCTGTTCCTGACTTTAAGGGAAAAGCATATAGTCTTTCCTCATTAAGTATGATGCTAGCTTGAGTTGTTTGTCACTGCCCTTCACCAGGTTAAGGAAGGTCCCTTCTAGTTGGTTGCATGTTTTTATCATGAATGTGTGCTGGATGTTATCAAATACTTTTCCTACATATTTTTGATGATCTTTTTTTCTTTATTCTACCAATATGGTGTGTTGCAATAATTACTTTTCAGATATTGAACCACTCTTGCATGCCGGGGATAAGCCTCCCTTGGTAATGGTGTATAATTCTGTATAATGGTTCTGGGTTCCGTTTGCTAGTATCTATTGAGGATTTTTGCATCTATATGCATATCAAACATTGGCCTGTAATTTTATTTCCTTGTATGTTCTTTGTTCACTTTTGGTATCCAGGTGATACAAGCCACTTAGAATGAGGTAAGAAATGTTCCCTCTTCTCTTAGAAAGAAATTGATATTCATTCCCTACATGTTTGGTAGATTTCACAGCAAAGCCATCTGGGCCTGGGCTTTTTTTTTTTTTTTTTTTTTTTGTGGGTAGTTTTCTGCTTACTAATTCAGTCTCTTGTAAGTTGATTCAGATTTTCTATTTCTCTCAAGTCAGTTTCAGTAGTTTGCATCTTTCTAGAAATTTTGTCCACTTCACCTAGGTTATCTGATTGATCAGCATACAATTGTTCATAGTATTCTTTTATAATCTTTTGTACTCACGAAAGATTGGTAATAATGTTCCCTCTTTCATTTCTGATCCTAGACACTCGAGTCTTCTTTTTCTTGCTCAAGCTAGCTAAAGCTCTGTCAGTTTTGTTGGTCTTTTCACACACCCAAATTTGGATTTGTTTCTTTTATCTATTGTTTTTTCTATTCTCTATTTCATTCATTTCTGCTGTGACCTTTATTATTTTCTCCCATCTGCTTGCTTTAGGTTTAATTTGCTCTTCTTTTTCTAGTGTCATAAGCTGGAAGACCGGGCCTATAGCCAGCCCTGGCTACAAATGGCCCCGGGTAAGGAGAATGGAATAGTCGCACCTGATAGAAAGCAACTGTGAATTGTACCCCTGGGGACAACAGTCAGTAAGGAAGAAGTGGGAATGGCCACAGAGAGGGTAAATACGGGGTCCGCATCGCGCCCTGCCTCTGTAAAGACAGAGTTTATCCCTGGCCTACTCCCACACCTGTGTTGGAGCCAGCTGGCCGACAGAGGCCTGCTGAGACTAGATGGTCTTAGCTGTAAGACATCAAGGAGGAGGGTAAAACCACAGAAGCTTCGGACAGGCTAAGGCATCCACCATGAAACCACAGAGAAGCAAAAACATGAAAAGCCAGGATCCTCATCCAAGTTCAGCCGTGGAAGATTTTCCAGTTGCTTTGAATGCACTAGCCTGGAAACAATAGCCAGCCGCACCAGCCCCGCCTCTATACTGGCCCCCCCACAGCCTACCCAAGAAGGCCCAAGTCCCTTAGCATGTCAGGTGCAGCCGGTACAAGCGATCGTGTCCCCCCAGCATTCAGATGTCGAAGCCCTAACTTCCAGTATAACTGTATTTAGAGATAAGGCCTTTAAGGATGTAATTCAGGTTCAATGAGATCATAAGGATGGGGCCCCAATCCAGTAGGACTAGTGCCCTTATAAGGAGAGAGACACCAGGAATGTGCACACACAGAGGGAAGACCATGTGAAGAGAGAGCAAAAAGACGGCCGTCTATAAGGCAGGAAGATAGCTCTCACCAGAAACCAACAACGCCAGCACCTTGATCTTGGACTTCCAATTTCCAGGACTGTGAGAAAATTAATTTCTGTTGTCTCAGCCACTGGGTCTGTGGTCTTATGTTATGGCATCCTTAACCAACGAATACAAGAGCCATTCAAAGCCAGGCTCCCAAACAAACCATTCCAAACTCATCTTCTGCCAGGCACTTTAGACTACAGTTTCTGGAGAATGCCTGTCATTTTCAGAACATACTTCCATGCCTGGAGGAAAGGACTCCCTCCTACCTGGAGGAAAGGAATGCCCCTTTCCACCTTCAAGAGCCAGCTTAAACTTCTCTCTGAAACCCCGACATGGAGTGTATGGCGCCCACTGGAACTGCCTCCTCGATACCTGTGCATGGATGTGTTTGAGGGTGGAGACAGAGCTGCTTCATTTCTGCATTGCCAGACTAGAATGGGGTACAGCACAGGCAGGGTGTTCAGAAGGAACTCGTGGCGTTGGGGGTGCACGCTCAAACAGGCCGGAGTCTCCGTGCCACATCGTGGGGCCCTCTGATACTGCCTAGCATGCCCCTGAGCTGGCACCTGGAGCTCAGCTAATCCTACTGAATCATCTCCCCACATCAAACAAGGAGGCAAACCTCACGTCCAGATTCTGGCATCCACTCTGACTTTGAGGCTAAAGTGGAAACCCCTCTCTGCCATCTTGCAGGCCCCACTCACACGTGCGTTTTCACATACAGAATTTTACCTCCAAGTTGAACTGGCTAAAACACAGCCACCTGGTATCTCAGGGGACTACCTACGGGGAATATTCTTATTCTAGGTGTTACCAGCGCCTGCAGGGATACATCTGGATTTTGGCACTCCATTTCCTGAACCAAGAGTCAGCCCCTCTGATCTGCACTCAGTGGAAATATTCTGTTCTTTTCCTTGAAAACCATGCCAGAAGAGACTTTGGAGAATCATCTAACCCAATCATCCATCTGACTCTAAATACGAGAAGTTCATCTATTCATTCAAGAAACATGTTTAAATCCCTTATTTTGTGCCAGACATGAAACTCTATGAGGGGGGAGCACTGGAGAAGAGAGAATAACACTAAACATGACTGGGGCGCCTGGGTGGCGCGGTCGGTTGAACATCCGACTCTTGGTTTGGGCTCAGGTCATGATCTCAGGGTCATGAGATCAAGCCCCATGTCCGGCTCCCTGCTCAGCATGGAGTGAGCTTGAGATTCTCTCTCCTCCTTTCCCCCTGCACCACCCCCCACTCACTCACACACACTCTCTCTCAAATAAATAAATAAAATCTTAAACAAAACAAAACAAAACAATGTAAACATGACTTCTGCCCTGGAGAAGCTCAGGGGCTGTTCTACTATCATAAGATACAAAGTGTTCTAGAGTTATATAAAATGCAATACCCTCTGGGAACTTGCCTGAAGGTCTAAGAAACGGTACCTTGTCTAAAGCTACTCAGAGGCAGAGGCAGAAATAAAACTTCAAGGCTGGTTTTCTGACTTTTAGGACAAAGATCTTTTCCCCGTATGGTAGAATGTCAAAAGTGACCTCATTTATGTCCTTCCCTCATCCTTGCTCCTTGGATGTGCTCTCGCATACCACCTCTGGGCTGACTCACTCTGACGGTGGGACCCTTGCACACTGCACCCCAGCAGAGACTTGAAAAGCACTTGCACACTGGGGTTTGCTCTCTTGTCGCTCTTGAAACATTGCCACCCTAAGAAGAATCTGAGCTAGCCTGATAAAGGGTGCCAGACCGTATGCAGAAGAACTGACAAGCTCCTACCAACAGCATGCTGATACCAGCACTGTGAGTAAAACCATCTGAGACCAGTGACCCCTAGCTGGCCCGCCAGTGCCCACAGAGCCAGCAGCTGACCACAGATGCATGAGGAAGCCCAGCCAAGGTCAGCAGAAGAACTGCCTGGCTGAGCCCAGCACAAATCGCCAATCCGCAGAATCTTGAGCTAACGACACATACATAATGTTTTTACATAGCAGCAGATGACTAATGCACCTGGGACTGCCCCACCCACTCCAGATGTAGTAAATGGCAGGATGGCATTTGTCCCAGTTAACCGAGTCCTTGCAAGAGAAACATTTCCACAGCACCCTAATACATAATCAGGACCAAAGGAGACATACATGCCCAAGGCAGAAACGTCTTAAGACACAGACTACTGGAAATGGAGTAGATGCTTCTACTCAGGTTTGCTTGCACTGACTTCCAGCCTTACTTGCTAAGGCTGGTTTGGTCTCCCTGCCAGGCGAGAGCATACTTCACATACTGTCATGGAGATCTCACTTGAGATAAACGTGTCTCATGGTCCTAACTATGCATTATCTCAAAAAGAATTTCACCACCAACAGCTCAATTGCAGCTTTCTTGGTTCCTTTACCTTGTAAATTAAGCACCCAGCATCTATTTCTATTAAACTTCTGTTATTTAGGGAGTTTGAAATCTCACTGAAATGGAACTGAGGCGTTTTTGTTTTAAGTCATCTTGCACCCAACGTGGGGCTCCAACTCAAGACCCTGAGATCGAGAGTTGCATGCTCCACTGGCTGAGCCAGCCAGATGCCTCAAAACAGAAATGAATGGTTGTTTAACTGTTAAGGAAAAAAAAAAAAAAACAATAAACAGGCTGAAGACTGAGGGAAAGCATGTAGCCTGTGGTCACAGGGGAAGAGCTGTAAAGGTGGAATTTATAAATATCATTCTTGCGGGGCACCTGGGTGCCTCAGTCAGTTAAATGTCTGCCTTCAGCTCAGGTCATGATCTCAGTCAGGGTCCTGGGATCAAACCCGGCATTGGGCTCCCTACTCAGCGAGGAGTCTGCTTCTACCTCTCTCTCTGCCCCCCCCCCACACACATCTCCACCCCGCTCATGCTTTCTCTCCCTCTCTGTGTGTCTCAAAGAAAGAAATAAAAAATCTTTAAAAAAAATCATTATTGCTTTCACTATAGGGCTTATGTGGCTGATGCTTGCTTGTCAGGAGGGTGGTGGGAAGTAAGGGATAATGGTGGGTAACAGACAAGCCCACCACACAGTCCTTCCTCACAGCCTTCCAGACTGATGGTGGAGGCAGCCAAAGAGATCAAACTAAGTAATAAGAGCCCACACTCACACCTCATTTACTATGTGCCCGACATGAACTCTGACACATACCTGACCCGTACAACCACCCTAGGGAAAAGGTGCTGGAGCCCCCATTTTAGAGATGCAGAGATTGGTCAAGGAAGGCCTAGAGCCCCACGCCTCGTCCACGAGGACCTGGTCTGTTCCCTGCGTTCTGGCCCACACTGTTCAGTGGGCTATCTTGCTTTGCGTCCAGAGAGACCGGCTTTCCCTGAAACGTATCTCTTCAAGATCAACTGAACAGGATAAACAGAGCAAAACTTCCCCAACATCTAAAGGCAGCAGTTTCCTTGCCAGGGGTCTTCCACCTCTAACCCAGTAGCGTGCAGGTGGCCTGGGGAAACTGACCTGCCTTGACAAGGCGAGATTAACCAGAGGCTACATGAGACCAAAGATACGGTTTTGTCCTTGCCTTCAAGCTTTTCTCCTTCTGTTGTTCCTCCTCCTGCCCCCTCTGTATTGGGGAGCCCCATACCGCCTCTGCCACATCCTCCTCTTATTCTCCTAGAGGCTTTCTGGGCTTCTCTTCCTCCTAGACTGTATCCCCCTTCTCGTGGGGCCCCTAAGTGAGTCTCCTGCCATCTTTCTGCAGTCCATCGACCCCCATTACTCAGCATCCTGGGGTATCGCCTAGGTGCCCACATGCTTCTATCCACTGAAAACAGAACCACCAAAATGGAGATGTTGTCGAAAGGCTTCCAGCAGTGAGGAAGGAGGTGGCCACTAAGGCCTCCCCAAGCCCTCCCCGAAACTGGACATCTGTTGAAATCCCTACTGTGAAGGCGCTACCTTGTGGCTACCTTGCGGCAAACCCATGAGAAGAAGGCATGGGAGCAACTCCTGGGAGAGCATGGTAGAGAGGAGAGTGTGCAGGCAGGACCCTGCCCCTGGGCCCACGCCAACCCCCCTAGGTGACCTCATGTTTACCCTCTGAGCCTCAGTCTTCCCAACTGCAAAATGATGAGACCTGCAGAGAGCCTTGGGGGTCAGGGACCCCCATTTTGAGAATCTGATGGAGCCTGCAATCCATCTTCCTTTCCAGAAAACTGCATATACTTAACATACCCATGATGTCAAAAGGCCCACAGACTCTAACCCCCTAAAACTCTCTACCACCTACTTGGGGAAGTGCCCAGGGCTAGGGAGAACTGGGGAACTCTAAGGAAACCTTAGCACTCAAGTCTGACTTCCTCCACCAGAAGAGAGATAGCTCTGCTAGTGACATGCTCACATGTCCCTTTCCTCTCTCGGAGTAGATTCATTCACTCATTAACACATGTTCATCAAGCTCCTGCGGAGGGTTGGCCACTGTTCTGGGCACCAGGGACACCACACGCATGCGCAGAGAAACAAAACACTGGCACACCTGCATTTTGGTGGGAGAAGCACACCACCATCTCAGGAATCTAAGCCTTGCTCTGGGCCGTTGCGCCCGACATCTGCTCTCTGGAGGGGACAGAAGCATGAGTGCCCTCAAGGAACACAGGTGTGCCTTCACAAAGTGATCCATTTCCATCCTGACCACTATGAATCCTGCCCCATGGAAATGTAAATATTTCTGGTTTTGGAAACTTGTTCAAGGAAAAGGAAGGTCCAATTCCCCTCAATCCTAACACCAACTGAAAATATATTTTTCCAAACCTTCTTTCTTTTCTTCTGTTCATCCCTCTTCTCCTCTTCCCTCCTCCCTGCTCCCTCCCACCCTCCCTCCCTCCTTCCTTTCTTTCCTTCCAGATAAGAGGATAGAGCTGTGATCCCATGAGAAACAGCTTGTTTACACCTTTTTGAGGAAAGGGAGGCATGGTGTTTCATCACTGCACACAGGAGAATTTGCTGGGCGCCAAGAGAAGAAATGAATGGTCAGCACATCCGGCAGCTGCAAATGGAGTGACAGGGCTCACAGCTCTTGTCGAGGCCCTCCTGGCTCCACACAGCCCCCTGCTGTGTGTGTCTCCAACACAGAGAGAACACTGTCACCCCCAGTCCCTCAGTGACCACCATCAGCATCCCCATCCCCAATGAACAAGGCTGTGTGAAATGAAAAGAACCTCCTACCAACAAGAACCTTGGATGACCTTAAAATATGGGACAAGGGTCGTCTTGGAATCTCAGCTGTAAAAATTCGCACCACTGAAGACCATTTCCTCCATTTATACAATAACCGACAGTTTGGCTGGCATTCACGGACGGAGTGCTTCTGGGATTAAGATCTAAGCCTCGAAGGTGTCGATAAACAGACAGTGGTGGACAACGGGTGCTATTCAGGAAGCAGCTTATTTTGCTATTTTTTTCTAAGATTCCACTGCAAAACAAAGCCAGATTTGTATCTGCAGAACATTCTTACAGCAACTGGAAGAAATTATCCCTTAACGAAGCTGTTGGAAAAACCAACTGTAAGAATAGCAGCCGGCCCTTCCTCTGGCCATCAGAAGATCTTTGCTATTCGAAGAGTCTTAAAAAAAAGAAACCGCCCAGAAGAGATGCCCTATTTAAAAATAAGGCATTTTGCTATGCTATAACAAAGGCAGAAGCATCAGAAAGAGAAACAACAGCTCATATAAGAGAAAGGAACTTCTGGAAAGTCTTAAAATAGGCAAAAGAAAATTAAATCGCTAGGGAAAAGTTGATTGATCTGATTGAAAATAGTGTCATTGCTATAAATTCAGAATGAGGTCCACTTTCTCAGAGCTTAGGTGTAAATTTTGTAAAATAATACAGTAAGTCAAAGGTGCTTCATTTTTGAGTCCTCATTGTGGAGAGCCAATATAAGACAGGATTCCTTTCTCACCTTCATGAAAATGAACTTGTCCCCATCATTAATATTTTATTGGCAATTAGGTTTGCTTGGCCATGCTCCCTCTCCTCCGTTTCTCCTACTGGTTTATTCCAGGGATGCTCCACGGAAAGGTCCCATGGGGCCCCACCTGTCCTCACCATCAGAGAGAACGGGCATCTTCAGAGCGGAGATAATAAAGGGGTGTGTGGGGAAGGAGAACCCTGTATTCCCCATGCACCTGTCACTTGGGGAGGCACCTAGGAGCTATCCTTCCCCGTCTCTACCGCCATCATCACCAGAAGTGGGCAACTTTAGTCCTTCCACTGCTGTCACATGGAACCACTACTATGTGGGGACTCAGCCCTCTTCACCTAGCCCCTGGATTACGGCAAACACCTCCAACCAGCTGGCTGTCCAAGTTACAAGTCTGACTACAGCACTTCTGGCTTAAAACCTACCAACGGGGCCCCCACCCCCTGAAGTTTCAAGGCCAAGCCTGTAGCTCAGCCTGCAGCTTCCCCCGCCCACCCCACCCCCCAGGGCTTTGCCCCCTACCACCTCTCTAGCTTCATTAGGTTCCTGCCTTCTGCCCCAGTAATACCACTGCTGAGACTCCTGAATATCCCATGCAGCCCACGCATTCCTGCCTTGGCTCCCTGGCATGCCCTTCTTGAAGGTCAAGGGCACTGGCTGAAAGGATGAGTAGGAGCTGAAATCCAGCCCACATTCTGTTTCCCAAGCCACACACCCGAGGGGCTGGGTCTACCTGGATGGACCCCCTTTCCTCATTTGCACAAAGGCTCTGCAGGGCTCAGCTGTTTCCTATCTCTAGGGGCTTGCCACATCACATCACAATTATCCATGTGTTCGCCTACCCCCACCCCTTCATCAAACAAAGCAGTCTTTGCCACCCTCTCCCCGCCCTGGTGCCCAACACAATGCCTTGAGCATGTAGACATCCACAACTAAATGTTGACCGAACTGGCTGGCTGAATGGGAGCGGGACTGTGGCTGAGCAAGAAGAGCAGGGAGGTGAGCCCTAACAGCTTGTCTTGCTACAGAGGCTTCCGAAGAGCCCAAGAACTATGCTAGCGCCTTACAACTAGGGAGCAGGTCTCAGGAGCTGGGTGTGGGGGGGCGCTGGACTGTCCTCACACCCATGGAGACCAACAGAATGGAGTTCAAAATGGCTCCTTGTAGGGACAAAGAAGGGATGTGATCTGGTCCACGCTGAGGATGTAGCAACCAAAGGTAAGTGACGCAGTGACACCTAGTCCCGCAGGTGGCAGGAGTTCAGAGTGGGGAGAGGTCATGAGAGCTGCAGGAGGCAGCAGGGGACATACAAGGAGGCAGAAACACTCAAAGCTATAAGCAGAACTCGTGGAATCTTGCCCAGAACACGCGATTAATGCCCTACGCTGGGGGCAGGGACAGGGACTAAATAACTGACTTACAACCTGGTTAGAAAACCGAAGGGGCAGGGGAGCACAGGAAAAGCCAGTCTGGTCTATGAGAAAAAAATTCCAGAAGGCAGTAGGGATCAAAATTATGTCCAGCTAGATGGTGGAGACGCTGCATCCCCAGGGTCCGGATCCAGTTGGCTGGGAGAAGCCCTTATCTTCTGGGGCCACTAGGGCCACGCCCAAGGTGCTGGTGGTTGATGTGAGGAGGACATTGAGGGTGGCAGGAAGGGAGTGTGTTTTGTAACGTTTAAATATATCCCAGCTTTGAGGAATCACTTCTTCTCCAGGTAAATTTGCATAGGTGGGAGGAATTGTCCTAAAGCGGCATTGCCCAAAGTTGCAGCTACAGGTTGTGAAGGCTTCGTGGAGAAAGGGATCAGTGCGACCCAGGGCAGAGGTAGAGGATGTCAGCTGAGCTCCTCTCTGGGGAATAAGGGATAAGGAGAGGAGTATCGGGAGCAGGGACCTGGGTTTATTGATTCTAGATCCACTGACAATGGCCAAGGCCAACCTCCCCAACTTGGGGAGGTTCCAGAAACGATGCCAGGTGACCCTCGTTAGTCCCTTTCCTGCCATGTGCCCCATTTCCAGCCCCCACACCACGTCACCAAGGGGAAAGTCCTGAAAACCACACCAACTGCGCACCGCCTTGGATGCAGCCCAGACTGGTGCAACCGGGAGGGGAGAGGCAGTGGCATCCACGTGCGGGCGTGGCCGCAGGGTGACTGGTGGGGAAAAGCCAGGTTATGGAAACTGAAGTCAGACGCCAGAAAGGGAAAGAGCACAAAGCCAGCAAGGTCTGGAGAAGGAACTCCAGGGGCTTCTGTTCTGGAAGGTCTCTGAAAATGTAGGGGAGTATGGAAGAAAATGCTAAATGAAATTTTCAAAAATGAGTCCCTTGTGAATTCCAGCAAGTCTCCAGGGAGGGTGTGTGCATCGGGACCTCTGCAAGCTGAGGGACAAGGGACAACACTTTGGAACAGCTCCCCTAATAGACCAGTTGTTATCACCATGGAAGCTAGAGACAGGAACACTTGTCAGCTCTTCAGAGCTGAGGGGCTGCCCAGAGACCAAGTGCATGGAGGGAATTATCAGCGTTAAAGAAAGATGAAGGGCACCGACGTATGTAGCCAACACACGCCCACCGCGGATAACCAGGCCAACACGCTCTGGCCCAGGTCTAGAACTAGGCATCTGCTGGGGACCGTAGCTGCACCATCACACAGTTGCAGGGGGCCCCCTGGCCCTCCTCATCACATAGAATCAAAGGAAGCCTTGAAATCCTCAAACTGAGTATGGTTTCCAACCACGTGGGGCAGGCGCACCTTCACTGCTCTGAGCGTGGTGGGGTAAGACCTTCCAGAACAGAAGCTGACATTTAACGTTGTCCTTTAATGGACTAAGGGTCACATGGCAGACTGAATGCAAAGGGGCTAAATGCTACTCCAGCGCACAGGAGCTCACAAGGCAACCCGAGCCTGACCGGGCGGGGGGTGGGGGGCTGTCTCTGTCTTCCTGCTGACATCAGGGCTGGAAATGTGCTGAAGAACCGGTATCGTCAAAGTCCGAGATACCGCATCTGGATAAAGCAACCACTCCCCCCAGGGCCTCCCAAGATTTTTGGTTTCCGAACGATCCGTATCTTTCATCTATTTCCCACTTCCAGTAATTATGAGCAAATGATTAGGGAGAATTCATTATTCTTTTACTCTTTACTGCAGGGTGAAGTGATCTTCAACCTTAATGAGAAATGCAAGAATTGATCAGGAAGACACTACTTTAAAAGACGAAGGTCTGTCTTTCTCAGTGGTGCATTAAGAGCAACCGACTTGGAGCCAGAGGATTCTGAACTGAATTCAGCTACGCTAGCTGGGTCATCTTGGGCCTGTTCTCCCACGTGTAGAATGGAAAGAGTCATGGTAACATTTGCCTCACAGGTTGATGCGAGGTCCAGATGAGATCGTGTGTGTAGACAGTCGAATACAGACCCTGTAACATATTTGATACTCCATTAATATGAGATACTCAACTGATATAATTCTGCTCTACCTTAAGCATAACATTTGTTATCATAGGAAATAACACCAGAGGAGCATGAATTTGCCTTGACACTGTCAAACGTAGGCTTAAAAATCTCTGGCACGTGCGGCGCCTGGGTGGCTCAGTCGTTAAGCGTCTGCCTTCGGCTCAGGTCATGGTCCCAGGGTCCTGGGATCGAGCCCCGCATCGGGTTCCCTGCTCCACGGGAAGCCTGCTTCTCCCTCTCCCACTCCCCCTGCTTGTGTTCCCTCTCTCGCTGTGTCTCTCTCTGTCAAATAAATAAATAAATCTTAAAGAAAAAAAAAAACAAAGCTCTGGCACGAAATGATTCAAGGCTGAGCCTCTGGCCTGCTATCTTAAAAACAGTGTCGTGTTTGGACACACATGTTAGAATGACGATCCCAAGAAATGCTTTCTTCTTTCTCAGGGTCCAGTTTGAGAGGCTGGCATTTATAAAGACATCATCTGTTTCCATAAGCAGGTTAGGCCGGTTTCCCTGCTGTGGCTGACACCTGTGACCCAGAGTTGCTCTGAGCCACCTGCAGGGCTGGTGTTGGAGCCCAGCAAGTCCTGAGAGAGCAGAAGGTTCCAGGTGCTCTGAGGCAGGCCCCAGGAGCTGGAGGCAACTCGCTGACCACAAAACCGACCCAAAGCAGTGCAACCAAGAGGGGTGCACACACACCCTCTGTGTAAAGTGACACCTGAGGTGGCTTCGGAGGTCTCAAGGTCCTCTGGGAGAAATATTTTTTTTTTTTTTAATGGAGCAGAGTGGAAGGACAGAGAGAAGGTGACATTTGTCTGGGTTTTCCCCACAGATGGTAGAACAGAGAAGGCCCTGAGCTTAACTGGGAAAGGGCCTTGAGGACACTCCCCAGAGGGTACAGACTGAGGCCAGTGGTGACCTGCAGTCCCCTCCCCCTTCCTGAAAGCAATAGGCAACAGTGTTGAAACTCCAGAGTGGAGATGTTCCAGATCACACAGGAAGGCAGGCCTGCACGGTAGCTGCTGGCTGCCGGAGCAGCTGCTCTCAGTTATTAAGACATGGACATGCTCTCATACCAGGTGGTATAAACCTCTGCCCTGAGGCCCTCACCACTCCCCATCACTCTGCCATGATCTCTCCTCCAGGAGGCCCTAGCCCTCCTCAAGATCCAGAGATGCCACCACAGGGTTAACACCTGCCACAGGGGGCCTCCCGGAATTTCTGATTGGTCGGGACTGCTGGTGAAATGGTTTGAAGATCACCCCTGACATTGGCCCCAACTCCCTACGATCTGCACCATCTCCACGGGGTAGAGGCAGAGTAGATGGGGATGCCACCGCCCCGGTCACATTTCTCTCCCAACTCCCAGGACCCAACTGCCTCAGCCACCCACCTACTTTCTTACTGCCATCGGCAACCACTACAACGCAAACCCTGACTTCCCAGAGACAGCTCAGTTCAAACTACGGGGGGTGGGGGTGTTGCTGCTTCTAAGTGGAGCAAAAGCTAAGGAGCAGACAGAATTCCCCACAGCACCACGTCAGCGTGGAGATTGTGAAAACCACTCACAGCCAAGGAAGGGCAGCCAATTCGGCCATTCCCGACCCACTCGCCCACCGCCCTTCGCGGCCCCAGCCAGACACCCACGGCCCTCCTTATTTCATTGACCTCAAACTAAGATGGCCTCCCCACTCAACCAAGGAAAGCTCCCAAAGTCTGGGACCTGGACATTAAAAATGTATACTTCCAATTCTTTGTCCTCTTTTTGTAAATTGATCAAATAATGCACCACATACCACAAAGTTCTTAGAAATTGAACCGAGAATATGCAATTCTACAGCCAGTTAAGTCAGAGTGGAGAATAAGTCAGAATGCAGAATTAATGATAATGCTTGACAACCCTTTCTCTCCCTTCCTCCCCCTCTCTCTCCCCACCCCCAACTTCCTCCCTCCTTCCTTCCCTCCCTTCCCCACTCTCTCCATCTGACACATATGCAGACATACACACTCTCTTCCCGAGGAAATCGTCAAGAAAGATATTGCCAGAACTGGTAGGAATTATTACCAGTCCATTATGAGAGCCAGTTTACAGCTGCCCTGAAGCTATGATTTAAACCAGGTCTTTAAAAGTCCCTATGTCTGTGTTTTCAAAGGGTAGCTACCTGGATTACCTTGTTGAAAATATAGGAGAGACTCTCGGGCTGTGCTAGGGTCAGGTGATCACTGAAACACAAAGAGAGACATAATCCACATTAGACCATGTCCCCTAGGAGACCAGAGGCCTTCGAGGCAGGTAAAATGTCCATGGGACAGAAGATGCTCACCTGTCACCAGGCCAATTGGTTACCACAAATAATTTCTTTCCCTGGATAACACAAACAAGCAGGGTTTTCCTTGTTTTGTACAAGAGGAGGGGAGCAGCCGGAGACCAGCTGTCTGATGGTGTATAGTCCCAACGCCTGTTTCTAATAGCAAGACAAATTCTTAATGGAAAACGTACAAAGTAATTGAGCTGGCAAGAAATCAGAAGGAAATACCCAGGCCCCTTTCTTCCTAGTTGTACACGTATGATACCTCTGAAGCTCATAATCAAGCAGGAAAGAGAACGAAGACTACTGTATTGATATATTTTGATTTTCTTATCTGCTTAGGTGGCTTTCTGGAGTTGTTGGGTTTGGTTTTTAAAGGAATGCTTGTACCACAGGAAATCAATTTCAGTACAAAAAATAAAGTCATGTGGAATTTTTGAACACTGCCATACGGTAGAATCCGTATCCTGGTTGTTATAATGAAAATAGAACTCCTGCTTCTTAATTAAAAAAAAAAAAAGATCAAGTATAAAGCTCAGCTTTGTTAGCACTGCTGTGCCTGATGTGAAGTAGGTCATGAAGAAAGTGGCCCCAGATGAGATGCTACATGAAGAAGGAGGAGAGGCAGGTGAGAATGTGCCCATGTGCATCTGGGGCAGCACTCTGGGGCAGACTTACTTGGGTGTGCCTGTCGGTTTCCAGTACCTGCAGAAGAGGTACTGTCCGTCGGCATTGACCAGGTGAGGCAGGTCCTGGTATGGAACGCTCTGCGGGGTCTGCCTGGGAGAACTTTCCTCTGGCATTCTGAAAGGATCTGCAAGTCCTTGAAAGAAAAGAGGACATATTCCAAAGTCAGAAATATGGCAAAACACATAGAGATGGAGAGAAAAGCCTTGTTTGGTGTCAGTAATAATTTTTAAGCAGTTAAAAAAAAACACCCTCCATTTCAAAGATTTTTAAAAACCCATATATTTCTTGCAATCTCTCCGAGACTGAAAAATCCCATTTGTTCTTAAGAAAATGCTCACTTTATTTTTTAAGTGCCTCATTACAGCTTTTTCCCCCTTCCCATCTGTGTTTATTTTAAATCATTTCAGGAAACTTCATCTTAAAGACTATTTTAGCTGTAATCAAGTGGAAATTATAGTCAGCTCTGTGGGTATAAAGACCCAGCTGCAAGAAGACCCATCTATCTTAAAATCCCCAAGGAAGTTTCAAAGGGGCACAATAATGAGGTGGATGATACTCCAATTAATTCCTCCTGTCTGAAATTCCAAAGGTTCCATGACAAACCTGTTTCCATCATGTCCTGGTTTTTGCATTCCACAACCACCACAGCATGAAGGATCAGAGCCAGGCAAATAAGGGCTGTTCCCTCATCTCGGCCGTCACAGGGCAGCATTCAAGCAGCTCCCGAGCCCCTGTCCCCTACCCCACGCCCTGCCCCCAGAGCCTGCCTTTCGGGCTTTAGGGGTGCGGAGCCAGGGAGCCTGTTACCAGCTAGCACTGACAAGCTCTCCGGGGCTCCCCTCCTTCCCCAGGGGCGGGGGAACAGGCGCCTGCGATGCCCCGCTACTAGTTTAGGTCATTACTTTCCTTACACAAACCGATGGAGGGGTTCGGGGACGAGAGGGGCTCGCGAGCCCCGGGAAACTGGGAAACTAGCTCCGCGCACACCGAGGCACCTCGCACACGCACAAATGCGGGTCCCCGAGGCAAAGTCACCCCCGAGGCTCCTGACAAACTTTGCTTGCTGCCTGTCTCCGACAGCGCAGGGAATGGAGCTCTGCAGCTGTCACTGGGAAAGCCACAGGAAAAACCAGGAGACTTCGCCTGGCGTGTGCACGGGGACGGCGGGGACCAGGAAGATGGAGTTGACGGGGACAAGTTGGTTTGGGGGCTGGTGCGAGGGAGCAGGGGAGGGCGCGCGCACACACGCGCACACACAGACACGCGCACCACACAGACACGCGCGCACACACGCGCGCGCACCAGGGGGCGCGGGAGCCCACGCCGAACGCGCGGGGGACCCCCGAGGCTGCTCCCCACCCCTGGGGACGGCACTTGCTGGCTGGGGCGGGGGCCGGGAGGCAGTTACCGGGGCCACGAGCGCCGCTGTCGCGTTCCCCGAGCGCCGCGGGTCCTCGTCTGCGGCGGGCGGGTGCCGGGCCAAGCTGCGCGCCGCCGGCTCCGTGGCGACAGGGCGCGGCGTCTGCGCTGCCACTTTATCCCCGGGCCGGCTCGGCGGCGGGGGCGGCCCGAGGTGGGTGGGGACGCGCGGGACAGGCGGGCGGTGCGGAGAGGCGGCGCCCGGGGCCCACGTGTGCCCGGCCCGCGGGGAGGAGCCGGGGGCACAGCCCGCGGACCCGGCCACGCGCTCCTCCCCGCCCGACCTCGTGGGAGGCCGCGCCCCGGGGTGGCGGCCCGGGGACCGTCACGAGGCCTGGAACCCAGGCGGCTTACCGGAGTGTCAGCGCGGGAGGACTCGCCACACTCACGCGCAACACACCTCGCGCACACAGACCCACGTAAGGACACAAACGCACACCACACATACAGACTGCAAACGCACACGGACCACATGCGTGCCCAGACCCACACCCAGATACTACACGTACAGACACAGAAAACACACATGCAGATGCTACATGTTCACAGGGACACACACCACACATGCAGGCATGCATACACGTCCCCACAGATACACACGCATGGACACATGGGGATGCACAAACAACATACCACACGCACAGACACACAAACGCATACATACTTAATACACAAAGAAGACAGGCGACATCCACAGAGACACAAACCCACATAGACATACATAGAAAGGAACGCAGAGTGACACACTCATGCACACAGACACCCATAGACCTCTCCAAGCATACAAACATGACATGCACATATGGGCAGACACTCATATCGCGTGCACGCACACACGCACACACTCATACACAGACATATTCACCCCCCCCCAGAGAGACACACATGGTCAGACACACACATAAAAAGCTGGGGTGGGGTGCACAGCTCCCCAGGAGGTAGGGTAGAGGCAGACTGATGTAGGCCTTGTCCCTCTACTTCCAACCCAGCAACCGTCCCCAGGTCCCAGGAGGTGGGCCCCCAAACGAAATCTCCGGGGCATCTACACAGGCCAGGGGCAGGTCTGAACAGTGTCCGGTACAACTAGCAATGTAGCCTGTGGGGGTACAGGAGCCAGCCCTGGACTTAGAGTCCAGATCACCTGTTCTAGCTCCTCCTTCCTGTGGGCCTTAATCTCCCCTCCTGTAGTGGAGGGAGTGTAGTCCAGATCACCTGTTCTAGCTTCTCCTTCCTGTGGGCCTTAATCTCCCCACCTGTAGCCTGGTTACTACAATACCTGTGTCCCCAAGGAGTGTGACAAATGTCCCGAGCTCACACTGACCTCAGCTGGCCTTTGTGCCTTTCCTTCTTTCACAAATAACTTTACACCATAGCAATGTTGAAAAGAACTGCTGTCCTCCAGAAACTGGTATCTCAATGTCACATTGTGTGAGTGCAGGGGGCCCAGGCTGCTTAGAGCCTGTGATCTAACTTAAGAAGTAAAACAATAGCCTTTGAGAAGCTATGAGTTTTAAGTGCCTCCCTGTGGCTCAGCCAGCTCTCTGGCCTCAAGCAGTTCACCAGGCCCGGGACAGAGAAGGGGTAGCTACATGACTTCTCCAAGGGGCAGTGTACAACATCCGTGCAGGACGTGTCTAGACGCGTCTAGAGGCAGCAGCCCTGGGGCAGGGAGCTGGGGGCGGGCCTTCAAGCTGGCCCTGCTAAGTACATTGTATTTACTTGGATGGCAATTTCTTCAAGGCGGGGCAATTGGGGATCTGATGATACGGGTCAAGAGGGCCCAGAGCCCACCAGTCTACCTTGGATGCTGCTGTTTTTTCGGTTTTTTCCAGCTCCAACATTCCAAAACTTTAAATAGACAGTGTGAGAGTTTGGAGGACAGATTTTGCTGAAGTTGTCACAGAGCCTCCCTAGAAATGGTGGTAACAGAGTTTGAAGATTTGCTTGCTCGGTTACCAGCATAAATGAGAGCGTGGTGTACAGTCAGCAGGTTGGGAAACCGGGAGTTAAGAGATTGAGACTGTGCTATTGTGTATCTGGCTTTTTTTTTTTTTCCTAAGTAAACTTATTTTGAGATACTGGTAGATTCACATGCAGTTGGTAACAAATAATACAGAGAAATGCTGTGTGTCCTTTACCCACTTTCCCCCAATGGTAACATCTTGGGAAACTGTAGGACAGTATCACAACCAGGATATTGACATTGATACAGTCAAGATGCAGAACGTTCCAGAACATTGTGTTGCGCTTTTGTAGCCCACCCCCATTTCCTTCATAACCCTTGCCAGGTGCTAATTTGTTCTCTGTTTCCAGAATTTTCTCATTTCGAGAACTTTTTATGACTTGAATCAACAGTATATGACCTTTTAGGATTCACTGTTTTTATTTAACATTTCCGGGTGGTTGTGTGTAGCATTCTAGGATGTGGATAAACCACACGGTTCGTTGAGAGACTTTTGGGTCATTACCCCTTTGGGCTCTCACAAATAAAGCTGCTTTCGGCACTCATGTAGAGGTTTTTATGTGAACGTGAGTCTTCATTTCCCGGGACGGTAATTTCTGGGCCATATGGAAATTGCATGTTGTTTAAGATGCAATGTGTTCCAGAGTGGCCATGCCATTTCACATGCCCATCCAGAATGTGTGAGAGATCCAGTTTCTCAGCATCCTTGTTAGCATTCAGTGTTGTCTCTCTTTCTTTCCTTTAGCCTTGTCCACCCCACTGTCTTTTCTCCTCGTCTCCCTCTGGGACTCCATGATCCGATGTTAGATCTCTTGTTATGGTCCCATAAGTCTCTGAGCCTCTCTTCATTTGTTTTCCTGTCTATTTTCTCTCCGTTGTCCAGATGGGGTAATTTCTAGTGCCCTGTCTTCCGGTTCACTGCAGTGTTGGATGTGTCGAGCACGAGGTGCTTGTAGGGGAGGCTGGATTTGTGGGTCTCGAACTGAAGAGAACAGTCAGGCCAGAGATGTGGGAGTTGGCCAGAAATGATCCTTGTATCCGTGGGATAGAGCACACTCACCTCAGGAGAGTGGGCAGGCAGAGGTATAACTTGGCAGCCTGTGGACTGCATCTGGTCAGAGGAGGTTGAGATTGGCCATTGCTGTGCTTTCAAAATATTTGAAATCCTGGCCAACATTCCATGTGATAGTGCTGGTCTCTGGATTTCCTCTAAAAGGCCAAAAGCCTGGCAATATGGGGCCACATTTGTGCCTGACAGTGGTCAGCATTGTGGCTGGATGGAAGCTGCCTTCTTCGGGTGGTACACGCATCTGCCTGTTTGCCAGCCCCTCTGCTACACCCCCCTAAAGAAAAACTAACTCTCCAAATTGATTCTATGAGGCCAGCATTACCCTGATACTAAAACCAGATAAAGACAATACAAAAAAGAGAACTATAGGCCAATATCTCTGATAAATATAAGTGCAAAGCTCCTCAATAAAATATTAGCAAACCGAATCCAACAATACATTAAAAAGAATCATTCACCACGCTCAAGTGGGCTTTATTCCCAGGTTGCAAGGTGGTCCACTATTTGCAAATCAGTCAATGTGACACATCACATCAATAAGACAAAGGATAAAAACCATATGATCACTTCAATAGATACAGAAAAAACATTTGACAAAGCCTGACATCCATTCATGATAAAAACCCTCAACAAGGGCGCCTGGGTGGCTCAGTTGGTTAAGCGACTGCCTTGGGCTCAGGTCATGATCCTGGAGTCCCGGGATCGAGTCCCACATCGGGAGGGGGGGGGGTCCCTGCTCAGCAGGGGGTCTGCTTCTCCCTCTGACCCTCTTCCCTCTCATGCTCTCTATCTCTCATTCTCTCCCTCTCAGATAAATAAATAAAATCTTAAAAAAAAAAAAAACCAAACCTCAACAAAGTAGGTTTAGAGGGAACATACCTCAATATAATAAAGGCCATACATATATGAAAAACCCACAGCTAACATCATATACAATGGGGAAAAACAGAAAGCTTTTCCCCTAAGGTCAGGAACAAGACCAGGATGTCCACTCTTACCACTTTTATTCAACACAGTACTGGAAGTCCTAGCCACAGCAATCAGACAAGAAAAAGGAATAATCCAAATTGGTAAGGAAGAAGTAAAACTTTCACTATTTGCAGATGACATGATACTATATATAGAAAACCCTAAGTACTCCACCAAAAAACTACTAGAATTTAGTAAGGTCACAGGATACAAAATCAATGCACAGAAATCCATTGTATTTCTATACACTGATAATGAAGCAACAAAAAGAGAACTCAAGAAAGCAACCCCATTTACAGTTGCACCAATAAAATAAAGTAAAATAAAATAAAATACCTAGGAATAAACTTAACCAAGGAGGTAAAAGAATGGTACTCTGAACACTATAAAACATTAATGAAGAAATTGAAGACAACACAAACAAATGGAAAGATATCCCATGCTCATGGATTAGAAGAACAAATATTGTTAAAATGTTTATACTACCCAAAACAATCTACAGATTTAATGCAATTCCTGTCAAAATAGCAACAGCATTTTTCACAGAACTAGAACAAACAATCCTAAAATGTGTATGGAATCACGAAAGACCCCGAATAACCAAAACAATCTTGAAAAAGAGAAACAAGGCTGGAGGCATCACAATTCCAGACTTCAAGTTATACTACAAAGCTGTAGTGATCAAGACAGTATGTTACTGGCACAAAAACAGACACATAGATCAATAGAACAGGATAGAAAGCTCAGAAACAAACCCATGATTATATGGCCAATTAATCTCCAACACATGAGGCAAAAATATGCAGTGGGAAAAAGACAGTCTCTTCAACAAACGGTGTTGGGAAAACTGGACAGCCATGCAAAAGAATGAAACTGGACCACCTTCTTACACCATACATAAAAATAAAGTCAAAATGGATTAAAGCCCTAAATGGAGATCCAAAACCATAAAAATCCTTGAAGAGAGCACAAGCAGGAACTTCTCTGACGTCAGCCATACCAACATTTTTCTAGATAGGTCTCCTGACGCAAAGGAAATGAAAGCAAAAATAAACTATTGGGACTATATCAAAATTAAGACTTCTGCGCAGTGAAGGCAACAATTAACAAAACTAAAAGACAACCTACAGAATGGGAGAAAATATTTGCAAATGACATATCTGATAAAGGCTTAGTATCCAAAACATATAAAGAACTTATACAACTCAACACCCCCAAATCAAGTAATCTGATTAAAATGCGCAGAAGACATGAACAGACATTTCTGCAAAGAAGATATCCAGATGGCCAACAGACACATGAGAAGATGCTCAACGTCACTCATCATCAAGGAAATGTAAGTGAAAACTACAACGAAGTATCACCTCATACCTGTCAGAGTGGCTAAAATCAAAAACACAAAGAAACAACAAGTGTTGGCTAGGATGTGGGGAAAAAGGAACATTTGTGCACTGTTGGTGGGGCAACAGCCAACAAAATTGGGGCAGCCACTGTGGAAAAGAGTATAGAAGCTTCTCAAAAAGTTACCCTATGATCCAGTAATCACACTACTACATATTTACCCAAAGAATTAAAAAACACTAATTCAGAGGGATACATGCATCCCTATGTTTATAGCAGCATTATTGATGATAGCCAAGATATGGAAGCAGCCCAAGTGTCCAACAATTGGGGGTGAAGGGATAAAGAAGATGTGATATATATGTGTGTGTGTGCGTGTGCGCGCGCATGTGTGTGCGTGTGTGTGTGTGTACACATACACAATGGAATATTATTCAACCATAAGAAGAGTGAAATCTTGCCATTTGCAATGACATGGAGGGAGCTAGAGAGTATAATACTACATGAAATCAGGGGTCAGAGAAAGACAAATACCATATGATCTCACTCATGTGGAATTTAAGAAATAAAACAAACAAGCAAAGGGGAAACAGAGAGAGAGAGAGGCAAACCAAAAAACAGGCTCCATAACTATAGAGAACACACTGATGGTTACCAGAGGGGAGGTGGGTGGGGAGATGGCTGAAATAGGTGACGGGGATTAAGGAGGGCATTTGTTGTGATGAGCAGGGGGTGATGTATGGAAGTGTTGAATCACCATATTGTACACCTTAAACAAATATAACACTGTGTGCTAACAATACTGGAAGCAAAATTTAAAAGAACAATTAAAAAGCTAACCCTTGAGTGTCTGATTTGTTTCACTGGGTCAGAACATGAGGAAGGGGGTAGGTTTTGGTGGTGGCTGATGAGGTGCTATGTGTATTTCTGGACTTTTGGCCTCTTTGGGACATCCAAGCCAAAGCCTGATGGGTAATAGTCGACACAGTAGGAGAATCGGGCCAGAGATGAGGGCCTGGAAGTAAGTGGTACTTGATGTCATGGGAATGGATTCAATTGCCCAGGAACCATGAACTGGGCGGGGGGCGGGGTAGAAGTGAACCCAGGAGAGATCCTTGTGAGGAGAAGGAGGAGAATGGGGACCGGGAGAGTTTGCCAAGGCGACAGACACAGAAGAAGATTACTTGGAAGGTGTATTTCACAGAATCTAAAGGTACAGCCTGTTGTAAGAAGAACCAACAGGGCCAAGTGCTATTCAGACGTCAAACAAGAGGACTAGAATGGGTTCAAGAGACTCAATGACAAGGAGGTCATCGTAACCTTGGAGAGAACCCAGTTCATGGATTAACTAGGACAGAAGACAGTCTACACTGAGCTAGGACGTGGGTCAAAAGTAAGTGGAGACAGCTCTTTGAAGAAGTTTTGTGTGAACAAGAAGTAGTGGTACGTGGTGGCGAAGTCCGTGCATTTTGGAGCCAATCTGGATTCATTTCCGGCTCTGGTGACTTGAACTACACAATCTTGGGCGACTGGTTTACCTTCTTTATGCCTCTGCCAAAGGAGGCTAATTAAGAATCCTGTCTAGCTCATGAGACTTACTGGGATAGAGCAGGTTAGTTGCTTAGCACGCCTGGCATAGGGTAGGCAGGGTGCGAGACCATGTCACCATTATTAAATGAAGGGAATTTATGCATGTGTGAGAAGTTCCCATGAGAACCAGAGTTAACAGTGAATGGTGAGTCTCCTGCCGCCTCCTGTACCCTGGTTCCTGTCCCCAGAGGCAACCACCTGGCAGGTTCTTGTTTGGTTTTCTGTAGGTGCCCTGAGGTCTGAGGAGAGTGGAACATGCCAGAAATACCTTGAGGAGGAAGGGAGAAAGTAAGAAGCAAGAGCATCAGAGGGAAGTAACGGCATCTCTGCTGGCTCCATGCTGCTGGGCTTCTCGAAGAGGGGGGACCAAACTGTTGAGTTTGGGTGTTAAGGACAGGGCTTGAGAAACATCTCCTCAGGGGAGTGAGAAGGTCTGTTGTCCCAGGGGCCCCAGTGAATGGCCATTTGCATTGTGACTTTGCAGGTTTCCACTATCTCTAGGTAGACAGAGTCAGAACTGAGTTAGATCATAGGACACCCAACTGATGTCACAGACTTGTCTGGCATGGGGAAAACCCCACATCTTTGGTGACCAGGAGCACCAGAAGGGAAGTGTTCTGTGTAAAAGTAAAGGAGACACTATCGGAGAGAATTGGGTTTTCCCCTACTCAGGATGACTACTGGGTTTTTCCAAAATAAAGAGAAAGGAAAAAAGAAACACTTTGTAGTCTACACAATACCTACAAAAAAGAATTTACTGGTGGACAGAACCAACAAAGTCATGTACCCAGTGCTGTTACAGAGAGGTCATAAATATCCTTAATGTTGCTGTGACAAGGTGTGTTGATTCTGTTGTTCTGTCTTATTGAAATGGTTGTAAAAATTTTCCCCAAATCATTTCTGCCTTGGCCCCTTTCCCTATTTTTTCCATAAAAAAGTTCCTTCTTCGTAAATTCTTCCTGTAGTGGCACCTGGGTAGCTCAGTTGGCTAAGTGTCTACCTTCAGCTCAGGTCATTATCTCAGGGTCCTGGGATCGAGTCCCACTTTGGGCTCCCTGCTCAGTGGGGAGTCTGCTTCTCCCTCTCCCTGTGCCCCTCCCTGCCCCTTGTGATTTCTCTCTCTCTCTCAAATAAATACACAATCGTAAAAAAATAAAAATAAATTCTCCCTGTAGAGATTTGGGGCCCTTGATCTCCATGGTTAAGAGAGGGCTGCTGGGTATTAAATGTGAAATAAGTTCTAACACAAGTGTGGGTGCAGGAAAGTTCTGGAAAGTTGCCTCCACCCTCTGTCTACCCTTGCACATCAATGGAAGGGTAATGTCATTAGAAGAGATCATTCCAGAATGACAGGTGTGGCAGTCAAGGCACTTTCCTGCCTTTCCTTGACCACTAGGAATCATGCAGGAAAAACAAAACAGGGAATTTTTGATCCTTTTAGTGTGGTTCCCACAGAAGTTGCATCTGTTGGAATCAAAATAGGAACGTAAATGAATATAGGTGCCCCCATTGCCTCCCTGTGGGAGGGCCCTCACATGGGATTTTGCAGTTGAGGAAACCACATCAGTCCCTTTCCTTGCCCAAGGCTGTATGTGAGGAAGTGGCCGAGCAGGCCTCCAGACCCAATCCATCCACCTCCCGTGTTCTGTCCTTTGCCGCAGGCTGCTGTGTAAACCCAGGCTGCTAGGGAAAATGGATACAGGTGTTCAACATTCAAGGATGAAATAACATTCAGCTTCACAGTGAGAAAGGCCCTCTTCTCTTTCATCTTTCTGATGAGTAAAAAACAAAGTCTTTGTTAGGTTTTTATGTGTCGGTAACATTCCAATATTTGTGCATCTCCCTTTTTAGCCACTTCATTTTGTTATTATTATTATTCATTTTATTTGTAGGGCTACCTTAAATGTGTGGCAACTGTTCTTTTCTATTTCAAGAAACCTGTTAAAAAGACACGGAGTTTAAAACATGGGTTGATTTAAAGAAAGATATTTGGTAAATTACAGAGCATGTAACATAGATGATGCAAAGCCATAGTGTCAGTGGTGGAATCCTGGCAGGAGAGCTGGGTGTGGGCCTGGCCTCCCCCGCGGCTGTGCTCTGCCTCTAGCCTGCATTTCCTGGGGAGGGCTCCTTCCATACCAGCCTACTACTGCACTTCCCGGATTCAGCTTCCGGTGGGTCAGCATAGGATTGGCCCAGATGGTCTCCTAGGCTCTTTCCAGCTCTCAGAAACATTCTGTGGATGGCTATTTTTGCCATGTATTTAAGCACCAGGGCCAGCCCTATTAGGAAAGGCCATTAAGCACAATCAAATCTACTAAGATGAAAATACTAGTCCCCACCCACACACCACCTTCTTTAAATGCATTTGGCAAGTCCAGAAAGCCAGCAATTAGTAAGTGAGCCCAATCACTATAACGAGATCTGCTCTCAGCGGTAAAGGAGAAATTCCTGCACTGACTAATCTGGTTAATGGAGCGGTTAAAAGTTCTACATGCTGAAAAATATTCCTTTGGGGTCATTATAAGCACAAATAAAATGGACCCCTACAGCAAGTAACAGTGGCAGGTCACACATGTGTATCTTTCTACTTCGTTTTTTGCAAAAAAAAATTTTTTTTTGGCTTCTTTTGAAATAGATGCGATTGACCTAATGCTAAGTTTTGGTCTTTGAAGGCAAATGAGGTAGTGGTTATGATTAGGTAGGGAAAGTCCAATGATGGGTTGAGTAACTACAGAAACTGCTACATATGTATAGAAATTTCCAGATAATCTAGACAAGGTTGGGGAGGGGGAGGAGCACACTGCACAGTTTTTCTAAACAGTAGCTCTTTTTTTTTCTGGTCTGTTTTTAATTGGCTGGTTTTGGTTAAAGAGGCCACATGCTATGCTTGTTAGAGGCACAGACCCCGGGGTCTGACTCAGCTCTTGGACTTAGAATCTGTGTGACCTTGGGCAAGTTACTTAGCCTCTCTGCGCTTCCATTTCCTTATCAGTAAAATGGAGGTAATAATAGAACCTGCTTCACAGAACTGTTGTGAAGATTAAACGAATTAACACATTAACGTGCTTAGAACAATGCCTGGCATATAGCAAATCCTTTATGTATGAGGTACAGTATTATTATTGTTATTACTGTTTGTAACACAGCATCAAGTCTCCCCTCTAAGTTGCCTTTGTAAATACCACACACCTGAGAACTGTGTCTTCTGAAATCGTGTTACCTTATACAATATGAAATGTACATTTCAGTGGACATCAAGCAAAATTGGCAAGCTTTGGGGAGGATTTTGTAGCTGGAAGAAGTCCTAGATGTCATGGAATCTAAAGCCATCATTTTATAGGTAAAGCAACTGAGACCAGAGAGGTGAGGTGACTTGCCCAAGGTTGCACAGCAAGTTAGTGGCCAAATCTGAATTAGAAAAAGAGTCCAGTCTCCCACCTTTTGTATCTCGGGGGAACTACATTCTTAATGGGTTCTTAGTGTTTCCAATATGAAAAGCAATTGGAAACCAGGAATCAAGATACTTGGGGGTCTCTCACCCACATCCTGCCACAGACCTATGTCAGATTTCCTCTCATTCCTTCAAAGCTGGAAGAGATCTATACATACATTGGTTTTCTTTGATTTGTTTGCTGACCACCAGGCAATACTTGCTCCTTTCCAAACACAGCTGTATTTCCTTTTAATGAACCCTCCACTGCTGTGTGAATTCTTGGGGGCAACTGTCAAAGTGCCTGCATCACTCTGGCCAACCAGGGCCCACGGAAGCCACTGCACTGTCTCTGACTAATTCTTGAGCAGAGTGACATGGGCTGTGAGGCCCAGGCAGAGCTCACTCATTCTCAGGCTTTCTGGGTGAGGTAGTTGAGTGACCTGCTGCGTGTCCTGGTCCTCATTCCAAGCCAGGTCTTCTAGTCTTTAGTGGGTTCTATGAGCAACCCAACAGACACCTCAAAAAGGCCCCTTGGACTTACGTCAGCCATATTTGATTTCTGTTGCTTGCCATCAAAGAACCTTCACAGATACAGCTCAACTGGTTGCCTTTGGCTTTCAGAGCCATTGGGAACTGGCAGGTAGAAGGAAGGTCAGGGATGTGGGGAGCAGGAACTGCAGGGCATGCTGTCGAGATGTCTGGGGAGAAGGGAAAGAGCCGAATAGACCGAAGTCTAAGGAGTCTCTCCAGATCAGCCTGGAGAAGGCTCAGCAGCTGGAGCACTGGGAAATGGGAATTCTGTCAAGCGGAGAAGTTGGCCTATTTAAGTCCCCACGAGTGGGGTAGGGCGGGTGGTATGATGCAGCTGACAACTCGGGAACAGGAAAACAGGAAACAGAGAGAGGGAAACTTCCCAGGACTTGTTCCTCCCTCAGGAAAGTCTGCCAATGGCCACAGCAAAACAACCCTGCCCAGGGAGCCCTTGAAAATGAGTAAAAACGTGGTTTCAAGGACCATCTTGACAATAGAAGTAAATATTCATTTCTTCTTTCTTTCCTTCATGTAACTTGCATTTACTAAGCAGCTGCTACAAGCCAGATATGGTGCTGGATGCTGGGGCATGGAGCTAAACCCACCATCTTTCCTCTCATGTGATTTGCAGTCTAAGGAGCAAGAGGGCCAAGAAAGCTACCATCACAGCCAGGGAGGGGAACACCCTGAGGAAGGTGTGTGTGTGGACAGGCTGTGAAGGATAACACAATGATTCATACAAGAAGTCATGTGATGGCAACATTCATCTTCAACAGCCAGAGGAGGGTGTGTGAAGATTCTGGCAGAATCCCAAGCCTGTGACCTGCAGCTTATCTTCTCTCTAATGCGGGCTCTTGTCCCCTTCTGGGCATTGGCATGGAAGAAAGGAACGTGAGTAGGCCACGTTAGGCTTTGCTCTGGTTCCCAAAGTCCTGATGGTTTAACACCCAGGCCCCCTAGGGATGAGCACAGGCACCCAGTGGGTCCTTACTACCAGAGTATGGTCCATGGACCAGCAGCATCAACCTGTGCTAGGAGCTTGTTAGAAATAGGGAATGCCACGCCCCACCCCAGACCCACCGAACCAGTCTGCCGTTATAACAAGGCTCCCAGGTCATTCGTAAGCATGTTAACATTTGAGAAGAGTTAGTTAAACCCTTAGGTGAAATAGAGATATTCATTTAAGGATGGGTTATTTGGAAGGACTCAGGACAGGAGCCCAGCCATGCCAGCCAGGAGTGGTGTGTAACCAATTTCCTTGTGACTAGCAGGGACAAGGGCCGAGGGCTGAAGGAGGGCAGAAGACTCAGTCAAGACACATCCTGTGGGTTGAATGTCATAGACTTGTCTGAAAAGATGCAAGAAGCCAGTTCCATCTATTTATTTGGGTCCTTTCTCTTTTCTTTTTAATAAGCCTGGCTTGGGGTTTATTAATTTTATTAATTCTTTCGAAGATCCAGTTCTTTAGTTTCGTCGATCTGTTCTACCGTTTGTTTGTATATCACTTATTTCTGCTCTAACCTTTATTGTTTCCCTCCTTCTGCTGGCTTTAGGCTTTATTTGCTATTTCTTTTCTAATTAGTTCCACCTAAATTTCAGATAAACAGGGACTTAATTTTCAGTTTATTAGTACATCCCATGCAATATTTGGGACATAGTTATACTAAAAAGTTATTCATTGTTTATTCAAAATTCAAATGTAACCAAGCATTCTGTACTTTTAGTTGCGAAATCTAGCAACCCCGGTCTACCAGGACCCAGGTGTTACCTCTCAACACCTAAAAGAGCTTCAAACTATTAAAACAAAAGGATTAAGAAGATCCAAAATGACAGAATGAGTCACTTAAATTTAGGATGTGTGTATAGTTAATTATAACATTTTCAACCCAGATATGAATGCAGTTGAATCACCAGCTTCTCCCCACAAGCACATAAGAGCCAGAGGTGGCAAAGAGCTTGGTAAGTGGTATTGGAAAAATAACACTGAATTTCTACCTACTGTCACATGGACTGGACACCTACAGATGAAAGGTAGACTTAAAAAATTAATAGAAGAAAAGGCAGGAGAATATCTTTATTACCCAGATGGAGGAAAAATATCTTCAATTAAATTTTAAAAACACAGACTGTGAAAGAAAGAAAGAAAGAAAGAAAGAAAGAAAGAAAGAAAGAAAGAAAGAAAGAAAGAAAGAAAGAAAGAAAGAAGTGAAAGAAATTTTAAAGAAAGAGAGGGAGGAAGGAAGGAGGGAAGAGAGGAAGGAAGAAAAGAAGAAAGGAAGGAAGAAAAAAGAAAAGAAAGAAAGAAAAAGAAAAAAAAGAGAAAGGATTTGATTACATTAAAATGAAGGATTTTCGTCCAATAAGGGACACCAAGGACAATAGGGGAAGGCAAAGAAAAGGTGAGAATATTTGCCAAAGACAAATTAAGGATGAATTTATAAACTTTATGTGGAACTCTTACAAATCAACGAGAAAAAAGACAACTGTCCTCATTTTTTTAAAATGGGCAAAGAATATGAACAGGGAATTTCTAGAAACAGAATCTCAAAAAGCTAACAAACATACTGAAGAGAGGCTCCAATTCAGCAGCCAGTCATTAGAGAAATGCACAGCTAGATAACATTAGCACATCATTAGCTTGGCACCAAGTGAAATCCAAGCCATGGGAATTGACAGCAGGGATAGGACAGGGGGTGAGGTGGGGAAGGTTCTGCCGGGCTGGCGGGAGTAGATAGCTACGCTCGGGGAAGTGCATGCACCCATGGCCAGCCTCTCACGTTCCAGTTCTCACACAGGCCCAGAGGGAACAGAACAGTCCTTTGTGGAGGGCTGTCTTCACCTCCAGAGTGGCCATCAATGGGGCAATGGACACACCACAGAAAGTCACATGAAATTCCAAGCAGTGGTCAGACACGCCCAAAGTAAAAGGATGGATCTTATAGAGCACTCGGTGAACAAAGTGAAAAACAATGAAATCGAGAACACACTTCCATTATATGTGTTTTAAAACATAAACACTCCGTAGAAAACATATTTTTAAAACATGAACTATAAACAGGATAGGAGGGTTGTATTTGCTTGGAAGGAGGACTGGGAGAGGGATGGGAGATACAGAAAATGATAAATGAAAAATAATACTAAAAAGTAGTAAGGAAACAGCAAACAATAAAATAATAAGTAAAGAAGGAAGAAGAAAAATGTAAATAAAAGAAGACAGAACCAGCCATGATAAAGTAGCACGAAGTGAGGGGATGATTGGCTCAGTCCTGTGCACCTGAAGTTCAAGAATAAACACATAAATCTATAAACAAGTAATGACAGGTGTCTACAGTCACTGTCCTGGTCCCCTTTGGGGCTGACTCTGAGGTCCTCCCTTCTCCCCAGGACTTGGAGGGCCGGCCCCCTGGACCTGGTGCTCAGTTCTGTTCAGTGTCCAGGTTTTCTGCCCAAGGCTGCTGTACCTTTTACAGATGTGTGTCTCTGCAGTTTGAATGTTCATGCTTGGCCCGGCCCCACTATGACTCATGATCTGAGCTGCTTACATTCTGGGTCTTAATCAGTGGGTTTTGACCAGAGAAGAAGAGAACCACTAAAACTCTCCTCCTTCCCTGACACCTTCCTGCAACCTTGGATCGGGGAGGGCGTCTCAGCATCTCTACTGGAAAGTATACCTTGGGTGGCTCTCAGGAGCTTTGCAGGTTGAAAACTACTGATGTTGAAAAAAAAAATTCCATAAGAGAGCAGGATATAAAATTAGCACATAGAAATCAACAGCCTTTAAATACACACATATGTATGTATTTATATTTATATACATAAAATATTCAGAGGATATTAAGAAAGAGAAAATCCCCTTTACAATGACAACAAAGAAGGCAAGGTATTTAGGAATAAACTTAAGAAGAAATATACAAAACCCCAAAACATCATAAAGATGCCAGTTTCCCTTAAATTAATTTATAAAGTTTAAGCAATCCCAATAAAAATAGCAACAGGCTTCTTTGTGGAGGTAGACAATTGATACTAAAGCTCTTAATTTAAAAAATGCAAGAATAGCATCGAATGTCTGAGAGGCAAGAATGTCTGACCAGATGTTAAAGCATACCTTTTTAGACAGTGTGGTACTGGCACATAAAAAGACCAGCAGACCAGTGGAAAAGAACAGAAAGGCCCAAAATAGACCCAGCCACATAAGGAATTTGGTATTTGATAAAGACGGCATCTCAAATCACTGAGGCTTTTCAGCAAACAGTCCTGGGCAACTGCTAAGTTGTTTGGGAACAGGTAATACAGCTCACACCTTACCCAAGAACAAATTCTAAAGGGATCCGGGACCCAGACGTGAAAACAGGAAACCACACGGCTATTTGAAAACCACTGCTATAAAACGGTTCTCAGGTCCCTCCTGATTGTCTGCTGCTGGGATTTCAACTCTCCGGCAAATTGACTTAAGGCAGAGTGTTCCCCAAAAAACCAATATATTCTGTATGGTTTTCAAGCCCCCTCTGGCTCATCTACCTGCGCAGCATGGGACAACTCTGTGAGGTACATGATGTATTTAAGCCATATTTGTGGTGAAGATCACTAGCATTCATGGGCACACGCTTAGACTGCACTTCCCAGACACCCTTGCAGCTTCGGGAGCTCCTGGCCAATGAACTGTGACCTGCATCTCTGCCTATAAAACTCTCTTTCCCCTGTCTGCCAGCCAGGTGAAGAGTGAAGGATATCTAAAAGGTGGCGTGGAGCCACAAATGCAAAGAGCTTAGGCTCCTGAATGACCCCGTGGAGCAGAGAGACCCCCACCACCAGCAACTTGCTTTGAGCCATGAAGCAAAGGAGAAATAGTAACCTCCTGCCATGTGAGGCCACTGAGATTCGGGTTTTGTCTGTTACAGCAGCTGGTGTTCCTTGCTCTGACAAATATGGTGTCTAAACTGTTGCTATCCCAGCAGGAAACCCTTCCGGCCCTTGAAAACCTTTCCCATCTTTCCCGCCTCGGTATATACGTGTAACATGTCAACACAAGAACACCCAGGTTTGAAGCTGAAGAGATAGGTGTGAACCAACTGCCCTTCTGTGCTCAGGAATCACGAGAAGAGAGGGAGGACCTGGGCATGTGACAAAGGGGAACGAAATGCTTGGAAGAGAAAAAATCCTTTAAATTCTGGCACCCGGGGCACCTGGGTGGCTCAGTTGGTTAAGCAACTGCCTTCGGCTCAGGTCATGATCCCGGAGTCCCAGGATCGAGTCCCACATCGGGCTCCCTGCTCAGCAGGGAGTCTGCTTCTCCCTCTGACCCTCTTACCTCTCATGCTCTCTATCTCTCATTCTCTCTCTCTCAAATAAATAAATAAAATCTTTAAAAAAAAATAATAAATAAATAAATTCTGGCACCCGAAGCACAGCACAAAGACCAGGTTCAAAAATGTTGGAAAGAATGTGTGGTTCTAGCCCAAAGTTAAAACTCTCCTATGTTTGTTTAGAAATTAAGCCGGAACAGGAGGGATCATGGCTACGGTCCCCCAAACGGGTGTCAGGTCAGGAAGAGAGAGATGGTGGCCTGGCGCCAGTCATGCAAAGCTGTCACTACGGGCCTAGTAGCACTTCCCACTTCTCTGTGAGGGGTTAGAAAAAACACTGTTTTCATGTAGCCAGCAGCCCCACATCTGCTATAATAGGAGCCCTCGTTCTCCCCATCGATGGGGGGTGGGGTGCGACATGGCCCCTAACATCGCAAATCACTTTGTGAGAGTGATGAGCATAACTTGGCCGACTCCCTGAGGACGGATCAGAACTTGCCCGAAAGCAGGAAGTGGAGGTGCCACACTGACCTCCCAGAGAGCTAGCTGGAGCTTATGGGGCCACTGGGAAAAGGCACTGCAGGTGAAGGGGGTGGGAAAGGGGGGAAGGAAAAGAGAAGGGGTGACTGAAATGCATCGGCAACATACTGAGGAAGTCTACAGAAAGAAGCAGAAGGGGCTGCTCAGACCACATTAGGGATGCCTGCTCCTACCCCCAAGTGCCCACTGACCTCACTTGATGCGCAGTCTTGGGGGCAGCGTCTAGTGGTCCCTGTGTTACAGATGTCAGCGGTGCTCAGAGTGTGGGGACTTGAGTTGATCAGCGGCACGAAGACGAGCTGGTTAAGTCAGGCTCCCTGGGGTAAGGGAAAGGACAAACCCTTCCCCTTCTCTGACCCTAGAAAAAAGCTGATAATGCATTTATAACTCTCTTTCTAAACACGACTGTGATACGTGCAAATAAAGCAATTCAAAGGGCATGCTAGTGACTTGCGACACCTTGCAGGGAGAAAATGCCTTTAAACAGTTGTGTGTCGGCATGTGCTGCCCTCCAAATCCCAGATGTGCTGTGCATGGTGCAGGGCACATGACTATAGCAGTAATACAGAAACTGTTAGAGACACTGAAAGAGAAGACCTGCCAACCACTACATTTAAAGTGTTAAGGTCCTAAGACAGCACCAGAGAGAGGCTTTTAGACTTTTACCATTTAACATGAGGGAAGGAAACGGAACATCTAAGAAACATGAGCGTGGATTCATGTCCCCCAAACAAGACAGGGGCATGGTAGGCCAAACTCCTTGCCTGGCCCGTGGGGTTCCTGCAGTCAGACCCTAGCCCTGACGGCTCCACACTGGTTTCCCCAACTACCACCCTTCCTTTGCTCCAGCCGCACATGCCATCCTGCCACTCCACATGGGGTCCTGACTCAGGGTCTTCGCTCTTGCTGAGCCCTCCACCTAGGAAGTTCTTTCTCCAGCCCTATCGTGAGTCCCTGCCCCTCACTCCCTCTGATCTCTGCATAAGCATCAGCTCCTCAGAGAGCAGCCTGGCCAGATGGCCCCTCATCCTCTTGGTTTTCTCCCTAATACCTTTACTGTTAAGAATACTTCATAATATATCACAACATTTGACACTAAAATGACATGATTTATAAATATGCTTATTATATGTTACATCTTTGTTATCTAGAATGGCACCATTCAATATGGTAGCCACTGGCCACACATGGCTATGGAGCACTTGAAACATGGCTCGTCTGAAATGAAGAGGGTTGTAAGTGTGACATCCAGACTGGATTTCAAAGACTTAGCCTAAAAAAAGAATACGAAGTATGCATCACTAATAATTTTATATGGATGATATGATTGAATACATGAACCCAATATATTGGGTTAACCACAATTTATTCTTGAAATTAATTTCATTTACTTCTTTTTACTTTGTCTCTGTATCTACTAGAAAATTTACAGTTCCACATGGGGCTTGCATCTGTGACTTTCACTCTGTTTCCATTGGACAGTGGGGATCTGGGATGAGCTTTCCATGAGAATAGGGACGTTGTCTGTCTTGTCCTGGCGTTCAGAAGAGCACCTGCGCATAGGACAGGCTTAGGCCACACTTGCTGAATGGAACTTTGTGTTTGTGGAAAACTTCTCCATATGCAGTCTCTCTCTCTGCCCTCAATCTCTGTCTTTCCCTTCCCCCACCGCCATTCCTTCCCCTCTGACATCATCATTACATAAGAAACTGACAGCTTTCCTTGTGTGCTTACTGAAGCCCCTGTCCTGATTTAGCCCCTTCTTGGTTAGGTTCCGAAACATGTTTTAAAAACCCTGTCTTCTGAAAATAAGCTCAGGTCTTTTCCAAAATAGTTATTGCATTTTGCATGGCTCATCTTATGGACAAATTAGTTAATCTAATTAAACTGAGAGAACACCTGAAAGAAAGCAAAAACAACAACAACAACAAAAAACACCACACACACAAACAAGCGCTCATCCCACGGGAGACAGCGGGGCAAAGCAGCAGGCCTGGGGGTCAGAAAGGTGCTGAGTGCCGCTGAATCAGGGAGGGGTAAGGAGTGAAGGGCGAGTGAAGGGAGGGGTAAGGAGTGAAGGGCAAACCCAGAGAACAAGCTTCTTCCCAGATTTGGAGAGGCAGACCCTGCTCAGAGCAGCTGGCTAATGCAGCAAATATGTCTACAAAAGAAGAGACACAATCCATTCAGCCATTGCACAGATGTACTGAGCACCTCCCATGTATGTGCCAGGTGCTGAGGAGACAGCCAGGATGCCTCTCTTATTGGAGCTTATGTACTCTGTCTGGAGGAGACAGAAAATGAGCAAATAAGCCCACGATTTAATATATGCTTTCTATCTACCTTACTATTGCCTGCTCAGAGAAGAGAATCCATGCTGTCAATTAATTTTTTAAAATCCACAGCTTGGGGGATAAGATTGGGCAGCGGAATTTTTTCAGAGACTAATTGTAGGAATTTTACAAATTAAGGACATTTAAGATAAATCTTGGCAAAAATAAAGCCCGGGCTAGATATGAGAATACACAGGCCACCACCTAAAGAGGCACTCAGGATGGGTGGGGAGATTCAGTCCCAGGAGAGTGCCATCAACATGGGATAGCTTCAAGACTCATCACACACATTGCATGTTGAAACCTGGAAAATGCTAACCTCGTGTTTCTAGAGAGGAGAAAATTAATTTTAATACCAGTATTAGCATTCGGACAAAAGTAGTGCCAGATGCACCTGTGTGGTTACTAGAGTTGGTAGGATATTTGGCACAGAATAAAAGAAAGGCAAACCATGACACCCACTGAAAAGCCTGAAAAGTCCTTGAACTCCACAGTGTTCCAGGGCAGGAAAACACGCCACTCTCTTTGTTAGCTCTGAGCATGCCTGAGCATTTTCTGGAAACTGCTAGTACTGCAACCCAGATCGCCTGCTCAGAACTGAAAGGAGACAAAAACCAACAGAGCGGCAGCATTGATTTAACTAGTATTCTATGGTCACTGCAATGCTGGGGCGGGGGAGCCCATCCCCCGGACTGCAGCTAAGGACACCTGACAAATCTATTGTGCAAGCTCTTAGGCAATGTATAATCGGTTCCCTGGTTTACAAATTACAAAATAGTAAATTTCTGCTCGTTGAATTTCTGTGGGAGGAATGGGTATGCTATTCACAAGAGGTATCACGTGAAGAAGGAAACACTTGTGTAAAGAATGAGGGTTTGGATGGATATATGTGTAATTGTATTGTCTGTGTTCATTCATCCATTCACCAAAGATCTATTAGCACCTTTCACAAATCTGGTGTTGGGGATACAAAAGGGAATAAAGTATGGCTCCTGACTTTAAGAAGACGACAGTCTAGTTGGAGAGATCAACATGTGAGCAAATCACCATGGTACACATAGTGTAAGTGCCACAAACAATTTGGACAATTTCTTATGGGTTCAAAGAAGAGAAAAAATGAATCCTGCCCGGTGGGGGATGGGAGTCAAGAAAGGCTCCCAGGGGGAGAAGATACTCCACTCAGAGTGGGGTATCAGAGGGTGAGGAGGAGTTTACCAGGCAGAAGAGGGGAGGGGAGGGAAAAACTCACAAGCAAGACCATGCGCATGTGTAAGTGCGAGGTGTCCTCAGAGAGCTCCCATGTAAAAGGAGGGAGGAAAGCCAGGTAGCATGAAGTTGAGTGTGTCCTCAGCTGCTACATTGGAAATAGGTTCAGCTGTCCTAAAAAATAAGTCACCAAATAAAAGTGGCTTTAAAAATGAATTTGTTTTGGGGCGCCTGGGTGGCTCAGTGGTTAAGTGTCTGCCTTCGGCTCAGGTCATGATCCCAGGGTCCTGGGATTGAGCCCTACATCGGGCTCCCTGCTCCGCGGGAAGCCTGCTTCTCCCTCTCCCCCTCCCCCTGCTTGTGTTCCCTCTCTCGCTCTGTCTCTCTCTCCAAATAAATAAATAAAATCTTTAAATTAAAAAAAAATGAAGTTGTTTCTTTTTTTTTTTCCTTACACAATCATATGACCATGGGCACAGTAGGGCTGGCAGGAAGGCTTCTCTGTGTGAGAGACCCCAGCTCCTTCTATCGTGGTGCTGCCATGCCAGGGGCTGGGCCCTTGTCCACAGGTGCAACACGCTCAGCCCTGAGCCTCACTGCTCTACTCTGGCTACCTCTGCACTCAACCCTTGCCATGGCTATAATCCCTGGGCACCCTCCATTCACCCCTATGGGGTGCCAGTGTTCTCTCCATTCACCCCTACATGGTCCCAGCATGTTCTCCATTCACCCCTGCTACATCCATAGTCTACCCCTACCACATCTATATCAGAATTCATTGTATCTTCACTCCTACCACTTTTGTGCATTCACATTCCATATTCCATCTGGAAGGGGCATGCAGAGCACAAGCCTCTTCCCTCTAAGGATACAACTTAGAAATTGCACCCATGGCTCATTCATGTGGCATACCAACATGGTAAGAACCTACCTGCAAGGAAGCCTGGGAAATGTAGTTCTTGTTCTGGGCGGCCTTATGGCAGCCATCTGCCAAGCTAAAAGTGGGAGGTCCTATTTCCATGAAGGGGAGAGTGGAGACTATAGGGGCTGTTAGCAGCCTCTGCCTTTGCATGCTGTACTGGTGATCTCTGGACTATTTTGGGGAAAGACTGGTGTAACAGGCTTGTATCTTCTGCTTGATTTATTCTGACATGCTGTCTTGAGAGTGATTTTCTGATTTCTCATAAGTAGAATTGTCAGGATGTGAGAGGTTACTCAATGCCAGCAAGCAATAAATGAGTGCTGCCCCAATCACATGTGCTTCGTAAGCACTAATTCTGGCATTGTTTTAAAGGACATTTTCTAACATCTCTGGCCTGCAGACATTTTAAGAACTTCCCTGCATCTACTACCCATGTGTCAAGAAGCATTTCCACCCCCCAGAGTAAGGAGACAGGAACAGACTTCTAGGCAGGGTAGGGCAGGGAAATAAGGCAGATGTCAGCTTTACACCATCTTGGGTCTGAATCCCAGTGTATCACCTAGGTGCGACTTGGAACAAATCACTTACCTTTGTAGGTCTCAACAGCCTCGTCTATAAATGGGAATAATGGTGACACTCCATGACAAAGTTAAATGAGATACTACATGTGACCCATAGAGGGAGCTCAACAAATGTTTGCTTTTCACTCCGGACATCAACTGCCAGGTACTATGTGCACAGCACTTGGGTAGAAACCACACCCCAAGAAAGAATCGAAAAACCCAGTTTCCCACGTAACACCGTATGTTAATTATATTTGAATAAAATAAATAAATTTAAAATAAATTTACAAAATAAACCCAGTTTCTTAAAAAGAGATCAGGGCCCCTTCACAATGATACCTTAGCCAAATGATCACAAGTAATAAAGGTACAAAGTGACATCATGTGCCACTATTGCGTTGCACTGAAGATAGAGCATCACTTCTATGGTATTGCTTCCAAAAATATACGACCCGAATGTAAGCATAAAGAAACATAAAACAAACTCAAATCAAGGGACATTCTGGAAAAAAACTGGACTGGACTCAATCATACTGATGTCATTAAATGCACACGCACACATACACAGAAGCACACACGTGAGCACGCAAAGGAAAGGGAACTCTTCCAGCTTAAAGGAGATGAAGGAATAGAACAAATTCATGCAAATATTTGATTAAATCTTTGATCAAAAAAACCGGTAAAGGACATTGTTGGGACAATTGGAGAAATTTGAATACAAGCTATATGTTAAACAGCAGTGTAGATCAATGTTAAATTCATTGGCTGAGATAATCGTGTGGTGATTATGTAGAATGCCCTCTCTCCTAGTAAATACATGCTGATGTATTTAGAGGTGAAATATTACGATGACAAAATTTACTTTCCAATGATTTTTTTAAAATATGTATTTGTGTATGTAAGTATATGAGGAAAGAGAGAGAAAGAGAAAGAGGGAGGGAGGGAGGGAAGCAAAATGTTGCAATATGTTAACAAAATAAACAAAAAACAAAACGTTGCAAAATGTTAACAATTGGTAAATTGATATAGATCATATACCTTTCCACTGTATTATTCTTTTAACTTTTGGGGTGGATTTGAAATTTGTCAAAATGGAAGCTGGAGAAGAAAAATAAGATGTTATTAGGGAAAGAATTTGAGTTACATATAAAGGAGTCAACTTGAGACAATGTATTCAGGAGAGCTTCTGGATCCTACTGACCTATTGTTTCTTCCAATGCCAATGTAGAAAATAAAGAAAAGTACTTACATTAAAAAAAGAAAAAAGCAAGATGTCTTAGTTCTTTTTGGCTGCTATAGCAAAGTATCATAGATGCGGTGACTTATAAATAACAGAAATTTGTTTCTCACAGTTCTGGAGGCTCGAAGTCTGAGTTCAGAGACCCAGCCTGGTCAGGTTCTGGTGAGAATCTTCTTCCCGGTTGCAAGTGGCTGACTTCTTATTGTGTCCTCACATGGCAAAAAGGGGGCTAGAAAGTTCTCTGTGGTTTCTTTCATAAGGGCACTAATTCCATTTATGAGCCCTCCCCATCACCTGGTCACCTCCAGAAGGCCCTGCCTTCTAATACCATCACATGGGGGTAAGGTTTCAACATAAGACTTTTGGGGACATGAACATTCAGTCTATAGCGCAAGGGTCCCTTGCTCACAATGGGTTTGGCACTGTCAGTGGGCAGTGGATGACACAGAACAAAAGACATCGTCTGGGACATCATCAAGTTTGTCACTGATAACGCACAGTGAGGTTCACAAGCTGAGGCAGCAAAGTAAGGGGACAACTGTCTGTAAAATATACTTACACAAACATGAGCTTCCACAAGTGATATCAAAAGCCATCAAGTGGCCTATGACAAGGCTGAGCCAGTGACAGACTCCTTATGAATGAGCCAGGAATTCTGGCTACAGGATGGGAGGGGAACCAAGGAAGCAAAACTTCTCAAGGGGATTGGAAATCCCTCCCTCGATTTCTCCGCACGTTTGTAGAAATCATTTACTCATGCAGCTGGATGGCGGGGTAATCTGCAACCCAACTTCATTAGAGGAGGATTTTCCATCTCAGTGTTGAACTGCAGGCTCAGCTGACATGGAACTGCCTGACCTAGTAGGCAGTGAACTTTGCCGAAATCATCGGAAGAAGACTCAATTAAATATATCCATATAAGGAGAACACAGGTGAAAGCTATCAGTATGTGGAGTACAGTAGGTGGTCCACAAATCTTACGTTAAAAATAATTTAAGAAACTTCTAGAACATGAAGTATATCCTAAGGGCAGTGGGAGCAGGCCACCCAGATCATTCAGGGAACTCGCAGGTCCCAAGGACAGGCAGGTCCAGCCCCCCGCATTCACGGGAAGTCTGGAATCTTTACTCTCCTTTCGGGCTCCTATCTCCAGTGTATCCTCAGTATGGACAGTCCATGTTCTGCTTTTAAACGGTAGATTCAAAACAAACAGAGATGGCACAGTGATTTTACAGAGGAGAAAAGGGAACTTGAGTTACTTCAGTTCTGCTATTCTTTTACATGATGACTTGGAGTTTTTATGTCTTTTTTTTTTTAAGATTTGTTTTTATTTATTTGAGAGAGAGTGGGGAACGAGGTGCAGAGAGTCCTAAGCGGACTCCGAGCTGAGCACGGAGCCCCACGCAGGGCTAGATCTCACGACTCTGAGATCACCACCTGAGCCGAAACCAAGAGTCAGCGCTGGTGCTCAACCTACTGTGCCACCAGGAGGGACCCCTTGCGATTTTTATTTCTGCTTAAAATTTAAAACACTGAAAGAGAGTATGAATGCAGTGTAAATTCATCCTCTAAAAGTAATGTAATTAGGGTCCCTGGTGGCTCAGTTGGTTAAGCATCTGCCTTCGGCTCAGGTCATGATCCCAGGGTCCTGGGATGGAGCCCCGCATCGGGCTCCCTGCTCCGCGGGGAGTCTGCTTCTCCCTCTCCCTCTGCTGCTCCCCCTGCTTGTGCACTCTCTCTCTCTCTGTCAAATAAATAAATAAATAAAATCTTTAAAAATTTTTTTAAAGTAAAATTAATGCAATTAAAATAATAATCCAATGTTTTTTCTTTGTTCGTGTATATGTGCACTGACATGATTTAACTATGAAGTTCAAAAAAAATTTTCACTGCAGCATTTCTCTTCTAGATATTCTTCATTATTATTATTACTATTATTATTATTATTTCACGATTGTTATTGAAAATAATTTGGTGAAAGAGAGTTGTTAAAAGAAATATTTTCCTGGGGTGCCCAATAAGTCACACGAGGTAGAGAGAGCAGATTGAACATAGGCTTCTCTTTTGCTCCCTTCCAAAACCCCTTTTAGATGCCAAAAAGAAGGTTGTTTTAAAGCCAGAACCTGCAGGGAAAGGAGAAAGGAAAGAGAAAATTGGGACCCAGCTTTGGCAGCTGGAATGCAGAGGGAAGAGAGGTGAATGACACACTAAGCAGCCCCAAGAAGACCAAGTGCTAAGCTGGCAGAACCAGGATTTACCCTGCAGAATCCCCAGATGCCCAGGAACGAGAGGCGCTGGACACCTCTGGTGGAAGGGTGACATCAATGGGTGACATCAATGGTGATAAGTGGGGTTCCAGCTGCAGCCAGCCACTGAGACCCCCCCCTCCCCACTCCACATCATCTGTTACTGCCTTTCTCCCAACCTAGCAGAGGATGAGAAATGTTCTGGGAGGAGAGGATAATAAAAATTAGTCTTCTGGACTGGGAAACACAAGGCACAGTTGAGGCCAGTGTTGTCATTCCAAAAAGACAAAAATGTTATGTGTATAGTGGATGCTGAAATCCCCAGCCCTGCTCCTGACTCATTTTCCAGAAATCTTCACCTTGAGGCAGGAGACCTGAGGATCTTTCTGGATGGATCTGTGGAATGACGTTGGGACATCCTCAACTAAGTGACCTAGCCACATCACCCTGCAGTGAAGCTGAAAGTTAACAGGCCCCACTTACACCCCCGGTTTCCAATAATCATTTTAGTGCCCCATTCCTGAATATGAAAGGCATCAGGGCACATCAGAGGGAAAGCTCTAACATAAAAATGGACATCAAGGTGCAGGCAGAGATGGACCAAGATGGAGACAGAGAATAGGAATTTGGAGGAAACAGAGATTTTTGCAAGGAGAAGAATGTTTAAAACAAAAAGATTATTAATAGCCTCAGAAAGATAAAAGAAGATATTGCAACCATGAAACAGACAAGATGTCATAAAAATTAGTATTCAGAGAACAAAAAGGAAATCCTAGAAATTAAAGTCATGATAGCTGAAATGAAAAGCACAATAGAAAGCTTAGAAGATAAAAGGACACAACGTAGATAAAAAGACAAAACGCGGGAAGTTAAGGAGAAAAGTTAAAAAAAAAAATTAAAGGGGGATGCCTGGGTGGCTCAGTCGGTTAAGCATCTGCCTTCGGCTCAGCGATCCCAGGGTCCTGGGATCAAGCCCCACATGGGGCTCCCTGCTGGGCAGGAACCCTGCTTTTCCTTCTCCCAATCCCCCTGCTTGTGTTCCCTCTCTCGCTGTCTCTGTCAAATAAATAAATAAAATCTTAAAAAAAAAAAAATTAAAGGACTAGTCCATGAGGTCCAGTATTCAAATAACATGCGTGCTGGAAAAAAGATAATCAAATAGAGGGTGGGTGGGAACAGATAGGGGAGGAGTCTAAAACCCCCCAGAAGATGAGTTGCCCCATTATAAAGACCCACAGAGTACCCACTGAGGCACACCATCCCAAAAGCTCAGGATGCAGGAGGCAGAAAAGATCCTATATGTTTCCAGAGACAGAGAAAGGCTGAGGAGAAAAGATCGAGAATCAGATTGTTATCCACCTATAGTCAGCTATCTATCAGACTATCATTGAAGGGCATTTGTATTTGTTTCCCACTGCTGCTACAAAAAAATAACCACACATTTAGTGCCTTATGACTATGTAAATTTAGTATTTTACAGTTGTGGAGGTCAGGAATCCTAAACAGGTCTCACTGGGCTGAACTCAACCAGCAGGCTGAGCTGCATTCCTTCTGGAAACTCTGGGGGAAAATCTGTTTCTTTGCCTTTTCTAGCTTTTGGAGGTCACCTGTGTTCTTTGGCTCATGGCCCCTCTGTCTTCAAAGCCAGCCAAGAAGCATCTTCAAGTCTCTCCCTCTCTGTCCCCCGCCCCACCTCTGCCTCTACTCTCTCATCTTTTTCTCTGATTCCAACTCTCCTGCGCTCTCCTATGAGGACCCTTGTGGCTATATTTGACCCACTATAATCTCCCTGTTTCAAAATCCTTAATTTAATCACACCTGCAAAGTCCCTTTTGTCATGTAAAATAAGAGGTTCACAGGTTCCAGGGATTATGGCCAGGACATCTTTGGGATAAGGCCATTATTCTACCACCACAGCACTGGACTTTTTTAAAGAGCAACACTAGAACCTGGCTGGCAGTGAAGCAACCCTCTTTTCCTGCCTGGAAGACCTCTCTCTCCTCAGCCAAACTATCAGTCAAGTGTGAGAGTAAAATAAAGACATTTTCATATGTAAGATTCTCAAGAAATTTGCCTCCCACACATCCTATCTGAAAAGGCTCTTGGAGGATGTTCTCAAACAAATGACTCGACCAAGAAAGAGAAGGCACTAGGGATCCAGGAAATAGTAGATCCCACATAGGGACAAAGAAAAGGGTACAGGCAAGATGATGTTAAACAGGCATTCTAGAAGGACAGCTGTGCAGCAGGGCGGGTTGGAGTGGTTCAGAAGATTCCAGAAGAGACTTCCTCAGGAAGATGAACTGATAGTGTATCTGATGCATGTGACCTGATTGTGAGAAAATATAGACAATGGGTATGGAGTTTGGGTTTGAATTAATAGTAAGTTCATGAAAACAAAGACAATTATTAACTCCAGGGAAAACAAAAGTTGTGCAGGGGAAAAGAAAAGGTAATCACAGTTTGCTACATTTGGCAGTTCCTTAGCTGCAAATAGCATTTCCATAGCTATGATGGTGTGAACACTGACCACCCACTTAATCAAGCTAAAACCATGGGAGGGTGAGGGATAGGCCAGAGTGGGAAGCAGAGCCCACCTTGAGTTTCAGAGTGAGGATCAATAGTCAGGGAGAACAACTGAAAAAGGAGTGATACAAGAATGTTTTTTTAGGGACCTGGAGGCACATTCCAGAATAATCATCCAGAAGAGGTGAAGGCTAAGGAAATTTTTATGGAGAAAGAGAAATGGGGGCTGTCTAGTACAAGGTCAGCAAACTTTTACTGCAAATAGCCCAATAGTAAATATCTACAATACAACAAAAATCTATTCCTTTTCTAGGCTGCATAACAAATGATCTCAAACACAGTGACTTAAAACAACACCTGTTTATTAGCTCTCAGCTCTGTAGGTCAGAAGTCTGACACAGCATGTCTAGATTCTCTGTTCAGGGCTCACAAGCCAGAAATCAAGGTGTTGGCTGCTAGCCTCTTAACTAGAGTCTCTGAAGAACCTGCTTCCAGAATCCTGCTCCTTTCAGTTATAGGACTGAGAGGTCTGTTTCTGGCCACATGGCCTCTTCTGTCTTCAAGCCCTTTGTGCTTGGAATTTCTCTACTTTCCTTTTCCACTCCCCCCCCCCCATTGAGGTATAATTGACATGCAATATTATGTTAGTTTTGGGTGTACAACATAATGATTCATATTTGTATACTTTGTGAAATTGTCACCACAGTAAGTCTAGTTAACATCCATCACCATACGTAGTTACAAAAAATAGTTTTTTGTGTGATGAGAACTTTGAAGTTCTGCTTTTAAGGGCTCATGTGCTTCCATTGGACCCACCCAGATAATCCATGATAGTTGATAGGTCACCTTAATTACAATAGCAAAACGCCTTTGCCAAACAAAGTAACATATTTATGGGAGTAATGCCAGGTGGTAAAGATCACGTTCTCAATGTTTGTCTCACGTACTCAATTCCACTGCTCTAGCACAAAAACAGCCCTCAGCAAAATATAAATGAAGATGTTCATGGGTACACAAATGTTTAGGGAAAGAACCAGAAAGACACATTCCAAATGCTTAACTGTTACCACTCCTAGGGAAGGAAGTGAGGGCAGAGGGTGGACATGCTCATGCATATTTTATTCTGCATGCTCACTGGTCTGATTACTTCACAATGTACTGACTAATAAATTTTTTAAATTGTACATTTACATAAATACATGAATGTTAATATATGTATATTAAAGCTCAGCCCATGATGGTGATTATATCTGAGGAGAGGAAGTATAAGGAACTTTGTCTTTCCAAATTACATTTTCCTGTCATCTTTGATGTTTTTTGTTACAAGGAGCTTCTATTGCTGTGGTGAGCAGAAAAAGATATACTTTTTTCCTTTTTTTTTTTTTTTTTTTAGAGAGAGAGAGAGAGAGAGAGAATGAATGGGGGAGGGGCAAAGGGAGAGAGAATCCCAAGCAGACTCTGTGCTGAGCACTGAGCCTGACCCAGGGATCAATCCCATGACCCTGAGATCATGACTTAAGCTGAAATCAAGAGTAGGACGCTTAACTGACTGAGCCACCCAGGCGCCCCAAAAGATATATATACTTTTAGTTTTACTGATGTTTCTGAAGAGTTTAAGCAAAAAGCTAAAAAAATAAGTAAGAAGCTAGATAGTAAATATCTACAATAGTCATCCATCATGGACAAATGTTCGTGTTATAACTTCAAGTTAAAAGTGCAAGATAAAGACTGTCCCAGAAAATAAATCCAACTATATAAATATTCATAGAAAATGACTGGAAGGAAATCCACTAAAATGTTAACAGTGGGTGTTCCAGGCAGTGAAATCATGAATAATTATTTCTTCCTTTCTAGTTTTTAATACTTCCCAATTTTCTATTATAAGCCTGTATTATTTTTATAATTGAAAAAATAAGCACTATTTTTTTTTTTTTTAAAACTAAATGTAATTGCCAAGTATACTGCAATATTCAGGTCGGCGGGCTGCCAGGTTTTCCTCCCAGTGCAGAAGCTTGCTTGAAAAATAGTCAAATCAGAGTGGATCTTGGCCAGTATGGGTTCTAAGGAAAAGGAACCCAAGGCTTCAGGGGTGAGAAATCATGTCATTTTACAATCAGGTGGGGCGACTCCTGCCCAGTGACCCAAACACTCAGGGACATTGAGAAAGCCACCCCTGGCCCTGGTCCACACTTGATGCATGCTAATGAGCTGCTGTTTTCCATATAGATCAGATTTCTGATTCTCATATTCTTAACAACACCTACTTTTGCAACACCCCCATTTGGTGTGATATTCTCAGCAGGTGGCTTTCTGGGTGTTCCTGAGGTGGCTTCCCCTGCAGGTTGATGATAGGCTTTGTTTGTGGCTATTTTTACAGTTCAGGGGAGCAGGCACGCACCTGAAATGCAGCTCTCACCAGCTCCTACTGAACAGGCCCATTCCCAGACACACAGATCCGTGACCGTTCAGCCCCCACCGCACAGATTTTCAGTCCTTGCCGGGGCCACTTGGAGCCCTCGCTTCCTGCAAGGTGCCCTGGGAGAGCCGAGAACACAAAGGGTAGGGCGCCTGCCTTCACAGGAGCTCATAGACAGTGAGACATAAAACGTGTCCAGAAAAGTGGAGAATGGTAAGTGCCCTGAGTCATGTCAAGGGAAGTGCCTCATGGAGGAGGGAGAGATTCAATCAGTTTTAATGGAGGGGATGCCCGTTGAACGGTGCCTTAAAATATGTGGAGGATTTGTTCATAGTGAGATGGAAAGAAAAGGCAGAAGTATTCCAGCCCACTCCCAAAAAAGGCAACATGAACAAAACTGGGATTTCCTGACTCTTCAGGATCCGAAATGTTAAAATATTTCTCACCGCACGGTGGGCGGCTGCAGCCCCACCTACATGCCGTTGCCTTGGGCAGAGACGCCCCCAGGTTGGAGTAAATTAAACTGTCCGTCTGCCTCTAAAGTACTCTAAAAAGTCACCAATAAACTGGTTCTGAAAAGTCCACTTTGCCCTAATATGACAGGTGCCAAAAAAAACCACACTGGGAAATCAATGTGCTCTTTCAGTGTGTATGTGTTAAATTTAAAAACAGATGGGAACCTTGGAAATCATAGGTTTCAATCTCCTCTCATGTCAAAAGGGACACCTGGGATTCAATGTCAGGAAAGTCTCAAGGTCACACCCCAAGCTGGTGGCAGAGCAAGGGTAAAATCTGTGGTTCCTCAACTCCAGATGGAGCTGATCTTTAGCTGGGACTCGGGACCCACTTCTGCCTTAGTTAGTAAATAGCTATTTCCCTAAGCCCTCCGAGGGCCCGTGGCCCATCCCAGCTGCCCTGTCTCCTCCCCTAGAAACTTTCAGACATGTTCACAGTCCAAAACCTACAGGCCTAGCCTATAGACTGATGGTACCTAATGCTAGTCAGGGTAGAGGATGACTGGAACTCTCACACGTTGGTCAGAATGTCTGACGCTTTCTTATAAAACAAAACATGCACTTCACCCGTGCCCGGGCAAAATCACGCCTGGGTGTTTGCCAAAAGAAATGAAAACATGTGTCCATACAAAGATTAGTTTAAGAATATTCACAGCAGCCCTATTCATAATAGCCCCAAACTGGAAGCAACCCACATGTAGTCAACTGATGACTGGGTACATAGCTTGTGGGGCATCCGGGAGTGTGCAAACAGCCTTAGACAAAACAGTACATGTGCAATGATTCCATTTGTTCTAGAACAGGCAAAACTCATCTATGGTGAAGTCAGACAGTGCTTGCCTCTGGAGGGTGGGGATGGGGCAGGCTTGACTTGGAACCAGCAAGAAGGAATTCCTGGGGTGATGGTATCTCTCTTTTTTTAAATCGAAGTATAATTGACATCTAACACTATACTAGTTTCAGATGTACAACATAATGATTCAATATTTATATGTATTGCAAAACGATCACAATGGGTTGAGTTACCATCCATCACCACACATAGTTACAGAATATTTTCCTTGTGATGAGAAGTTTTAAGAACTACTCCCCTAGCAACTTTCACATATGTAATGCTGTATTATTAACTATAGTCACTATGTTGTACATTACATTCCAATGACCTATTTATTTTCTAACTGGAAGTTTGTACCTTTTGACCCCCTGGGTGATGGTATCTCGATGAGGGTCTGGGTTACATAGGTATGTACATTTGTCAGAACTCATGCTTGAAATTGGGGCATTTCACTGGATGTAAATTTTACCTCCAAGGAAAAAAAGGAAACAAACATGGAACCCTGCTTAATGATATTCATGCTGAAGTGTTCCTGGATAAAGTCCTGATGCCTGCAACCCACTTTGAAATGCATCATTATAAGCTGGACATGTTTAGAGGTACAGATAGATGGATAGATTGGTGATGAAGCAAGTGTATAGTAAGTATGTAAAAATCTAGGTGATAGATACACAGGAGTTCACTGTACAAGTCTTTTAACTTTTCTGTATGTTGAAACATTTTCATAATAAAATCCTGGGGGGAAATTTATAGGTTAACTAACAAAGGAGGTGTGGACAGCAGCTTCCAGGATCCTACTCAAGTGTCCCTGCTGTACCAGTTGCCGACGAGATATTAAATTCTTGTGCAATCACTGTTGTCCCAGTTCAACATGCTTCCCTCTGCCCTCTGGGTCATGCTTCCTCCCTCCTCAGTCTACCCCGGGGCATCTGAGGGATAACAAATACATTGTTCACTGAAATAATCTTCTCATTAAAGTTACCTGGCAGCCCTTGACACCAGTCTCCCTGAGCCCTCTAGTTTGTGAATTCATCGCTGTCTTTGGAACGTCTGTTTATTTTTTGGTTGTAGATCAAAGCAAAATTGAGATGTCCATTTAACAAACATTTGTTGAGCGTCTACTACATGCTAGACGGTGGGGATGTGAAGACATTAAGAAATGGTCAGGGGCGCCTGGGTGGCTCAGTCGGTTAAGCGGCTGCCTTCGGCTCAGGTCATGATCCCGGGGTCCTGGGATCGAGCCCCACGTCCAGCTCCCTGCTCGGCGGAGAGCCTGCTTCTCTGCCTGCTTGTGCTGTCTCTCTATCTGTCGAATAAATAAATAAAATCTTAAAAAAAAGAAAAGAAAAGAAAAGAAAAGAAAAGAAATGGTCAGGAGTTGCCTTAGCGGCCAGAATGGGAAGTTTTAGAGGTGGGGAAGGAGTGGGTGAGGAGAAGGGAAGGAGAACAGGGAGCAGACCATGATCTCATCTTTCATGTCATGCTGAGAGGTTCAACTTCTATTCGCAAAGTAGCAGAGCTCTCCAAGCCCTCCTGAAAAGCTGTGTGTAAATCCTTTCGTGTTTCAAACATTTTACGGAAATGTCCAGGAGATTCTGAAATGTAAAAAACAATATTGGAGATATTTTTGGAAATAAAAAATTATTTTATATTGTCAATCATTCAGTTTTACTTTTTTTTTTCATTTCAAATTTGAAAATATATCCTATCCCTTGCCTTAAAGTGAAGTGTCCTAATTATAAGACCCCTACCCTCACATGGTCTTCGTGACATCAGTGGGCCATCCGATTACACATGCATGGGGTCATAGCTCTTGGATGAATTGATTCAATCTCAACACATAATAGTTTAACATAGGAATGCAACCTAAGAAGGTTAGGAGGGCTGTAGGAAGCACCTGGTCCAATGTCGCCTCACTTTTTGGAGAAAAAAGATAAAACGAGGCAATATATACATGACTCAGAGCTACATGGCTGGTGAGAGGCAAATGATGAGGCTCAGATTCAAGTTTTCAAATTCCAAATTCAATGTTCACATAGTCAGCTATCATTAAACAACCATTGTCTGTTCCTTTTTCTCCCCCTTAATCCATATTTTTTTAACATTTCTTGAGGGATGGGTACAAATAAAACTTAATTCTAAATATTTTTAAATTTCCTATTATTTTAGAAGTTCTTGTAAGAAAAAAATATTTGAGGAGAAATAATTACTCAAAATGGTTAAAGCTCTTAAATTCCACATATGAGCGAAATCATAAGGCACTTGATATAATGAGCACTGGGTGTTCTATGCAGCTGATGAATCACTAAATTCTACCTCTGAAACTAATAATACACTGTATGTTAATTAAATTGAATTTAAATAAAAAAATTTTTTAAATAAATACCCCAAAAAATGGTTAAAGCTCACGATCTATGATACAATTCAGTCACACACATTTCACATCACATGGCTCTCTGTCCAGAAAGAAACTTTCCAGCAATTTATGGATTTTGAAAACATGAACTACCTCACTAAAGGGTATTAAAATATCCTTCCATAAAGTCAAGTTCCACCAAATAAGAAAAGAGTTTTTAAAACAGGGTGACTTCTGGGGTGCCTGGGTGGCTCAGTCATTAAGTGTCTGCCTTCGGCTTCAGGTCATGATCCCAGTATCCTGGGATCGAGCCCCACATCGGGCTCCCTGCTCTGCGGGAAGCCTGTTTCTCCCTCTCCCACTGCCACTGCTTGTGTTGCCTCTCTCGCTGTGTCTCTCTCAGTCAAATTAATTAATTAATATAAAAAACAGGGTGACTTCTCTGAGTGCCTTATTCACAAGGCAACCAAAAGGATGAACGTTCCAGGCACTGTTCTGAGGACCGTGCATGCATTAACTCATTTATCCTTACAACAACCCTGTGAGGTATTGCTCTTATCATGGCTCCAGTAGGGAAACTGAGGCACAGTGATCCCTGTTCTGCTAAGAGGCAGAGATTGAACCAGGCAGTCTGGCTCCTGAGCTATTTGCTGAACCTCCCATGCAAGCCACTCGATAATGTCTTATTACCAATTCCACTGCAACTTCGTTGCTTCAGGGGAGTTGGTCCTTTGCGGTGTTTCAACTTTATCTTTTCTTTTTCCCCTTATGCTGTAGGGAATGGAAGTGAGAAACACCCTTGCCCAGATGCCCCTAGCAGCAGGGATCCAGCTGGGCTTTTCCAGGGGGAGGCCAGGCATATGCCACCCAGATGCCAAAGGCAGGTTCCAGCCATCTGCAGCAGCAAAGGGAGCGTCAGCATCTGCAGAGACAAGCAACAGGCAGACTCCATAGTGAGAGCGCGGTGGACACCAATGGGGGCATCAGCACATTCATTTACGCCCTGGTCTCTGGGCACCAACACCTCCCCCCCTTTATGCACCTCCAGCCCTTCTTAGTTGAAAACCAATTTCCTTCATATAATCCCTCTCTGCTTGAAATATGTAGGTCAATGCTTTTTTTTTCTGGACTACTGATTGATTCTGACACCTTACTTAAACGTATTACATTTCCCTGTCTTCTGAAATGAATATAATGAACTTGTGTACCCTCGACTTGACAAATCACAATGCTGTAACAGCGAGGTCCCTGGGACCTATCTCAGGAGCACGCACATCTGCCGCCCCGCTTCCCAACATCACTTTGTAATGATGGGAGAAAAACTTATTTTTCAATTTATGAGCTATAATAAAATTGGAAGGCAAGAAATGGTGCCCCCTGCAGACCAGAGTGTTAGAAGAATTTTAGGAAGGGAAAAAGCAGCTGGAGCCTAATGGGTGGAGAAATCAGGGCAGAGGGTAAAGGCGTTTTTTCCCAAGGGAGGCCTGGAGAAGCCCTCTGATGGGCATCAGTAGGTACAGAGAGCAGGAGCAAGCCATTCTTGGGCATCTGAGCCGCATCCAGAACCACTGGGGAAACCCAAGTTCTCCCCTCTGTGTACATACATTTCCTAGCAGTAAAGGCACTCCCAAGAAAGGGCAGGACCCCAGCTGAGGTCCTTGGTGAGAGAAGCAGAGCAGAGCAGACAGACACAGGGAGGATGCAGGACAGAAAGGGGAGTTGCTCAGCCAAGTACTGGGATACGGCAAAACAGAGCCCTTCTTGCCATGGTGCCCCGGGGGCAGCTCCCTGACCTGCACCGCGCAGCGGACCTCTGCCAACATGGGCTTCACTTCCGGTTCACACACAAGCTGCCATCAGAAGACCCAGCCCTGGGGGACAGAGGCTCACAGCAGGGGGACTGACACTGGCCAGGATGGTCCTTCCTTAAGAAATACACACGGCAACAAATGGTCACCAGATATTTGAGGAAGATGGACAGAAAGTTGAAGGACAACTGATCCTGAAGGAACCAGAGGTGATTTGGAACACTCAAGAAAAACACAGAATAAATCCTAAATTTAATGTTTAACTTTTAAAATCTGTACTATCTTTGCATGATTCAAAAATCAAAGAAAAGTAAGAAGGGATACATTGAGAAGTTTTGCTCCCACCCTTGCCTTTCAGCCATACTTTATGTGCAAAGGCAAGAAAATATGAAAAACATATACTTATTTTCCTTCCCATCTTACGCAGAACATGGCATGCTACCTGCATTAACAAAGCAGGTGGCTTCAGCAACAGAAACATACTGTCTCCATTCTGGAGTCTAGAAGTCCAAAATCAAGGTGGGCCGGGAGGGAAGGGTCTATTCCAGCCCTCTCTCCTTGGCCTGTAGAAGGCTGTCTTCTTGTTCATATGGTGCTCTTCCTATATGCATGTCTGTCTCCAGATTTCCCCTTTTTATAAGGACACCAGTTGTATTGGGTTAGGCTCATCCCAATGACCTCACCCTGCACTCAGTTACCTCTTTAAAGACCCTATCCTCAAATAAGGTGACAGAGATCCTGAGGGTTAGGACATCAACATACAAATTTTGAGGGGACACAATTCAACCCCTGTCACTACAATACCATTCTACTTTTTTCACGTACTAATATGCCCCTGAAGACTTTCCCACATCAATACATAGAGCGTTTTTTTCATTTTTTCATGGCTATACATTACTTCGTTCAGAGAATTACTGTGGTGTACCTGATCACTCCTTCATACTTGAAAACCTGGGTTGCTTTTTCAATCTGCCACAATTATAAACTAGGCTTCACTTCCTAAGTGTGTTAGGTGTGTCTATATGATCTGATCATAGCCATAGGGTTGCTTGGCCAAAGGGTAAAGGCATTCATAATCCTGAGAGATATTGCCAAAAGGCTCTTCTTGGGGGCTATGCCATTTTGCACTTCCCCCAACATTGTATGAGAGGGCTTGTTTCCCTCAGAGCCTTGCCAACAGGCTATGTTGGTAATCTCTGGAATTTTTGCCTATCCCATAGTTAAGAGATGCTTTCTTCATACAGTTTCATTCTTATTTCTCTTACTAGTAAGGTTAAGCATATTTCATCTATTTTAGGGCCATTTGGATTTTTTTTTTGTGTGCGAATTCACAATTTTTTATTGGGTTATTACCTCATTTTGCTCTAGATTCCTAGCCATGTCACACATTAACCAGATTAATCCTGTGTCTGCGATGTATGATGAAAGTATTTCCACAAATTTATCATCTGTCTTTTCACTTTGCTTTTTAAACTTTTCATTTGGAAAATTTCAAACACTGACATAGGTAGAGAGATTATATGGTGAACCCCACATACCCATCACTCAAATGCACCCATTACTAATGTGCGGCAAATTTTCCTCTGTCTGTAATCCCACTGATTCCCATCCCAGATTATTTTATTTAAAAAAAAGATTTATTTATTTATTTTAGAGAAACAGAGAGAGCATGAATAGGAGGGGCAGAGGGAGAGAGAGAGAATCTCAAGCAGACTCCCTGCTGAGCACAGAGCCCAATGTGGGGCTCGATCTCACTACACTGAGATCATGACCTGAGATGAAATCAAGAGTCAGACGCTTAAACCAACTATGCCACCCAGGCACCCCCCATCCCAGATTATTTTAAACACAACCCACTCATCATAGCCTTCATCCGTAAATAACCCAATCCATAAAAGATTCTGTTTGTATCTCTTAAAAAAAAAAAAAACTTAATCCCAATACCATTATCACATATACAAAATTAAAGTTTCCTTAATATCATCAGATAACCAATTGGTGTTCAAATTTCCTGAACATACATTATAATTAGTTAATATGTCTCTTAAGTCACTTCTATTTTTTATTTTATTTTTTTAAAGATTTTATTTATTTATTTGACAGAGAGCGAGGGAACACAAGCAGGGGGAGTGGGAGAGGGAGAAGCAGGCTTCCCACTGAGCAGGGAGCCCGATGCGGGGCTCCATCCCAGAACCCTGGGATCATGACCTGAGCCGAAGGCAGATGCTTAATGGCTGAGCCACCCGGGCGCCCCTCTTAAGTCCCTTTTAATCTATAGGTTCAGCCTCTGTCACAGTTTCTTCTTTCCTTTGAAATGAATTTTTGAAGAATCAATTGGGTTGTCAGTCTGGCAAAAACCCCACCATCTGGATTTTGCTGAGTGTGTCTCTGTGGTGTCTCTGCACATGTTCCTCTGTTGTCTGTACTTCTGTAAACCGGTAGCTAGATTTAGAGGCACTGTCAGATTTTGATTTGATTTTGGCCAGGGGCTGGGGGGGACAAGACGACTTCATAGGAGGTGTGGTGAACTTCCTTCAAGAGGCGCTTCATGTCAGGTTGTCCCTCTTTTTGTGATGTTGGCAGCTGTTGATGATCATTGCTGAAATCCACTGGTATGTTCAATGTTGCAAAACGATGCCTTCCAGATTCTAGCACCCCTTCTTCATTTATTTTCTGGAATACACCTATAACGAGAAACTCATCATTTCTTCACTTAACTAGAAGAGGAGTTTATGTGACAGAGGCAAAGTAAGTGTCTGTCTCTTTTCCTCTACTGTCACTTTAAAAAAATAATGACTGGTTCCCTAGGGCACTCCAAAGGAGGATAGTATATGCTTGCTATTATGAACTCATTTCTTTTAACATATGTTGTGTTTCTATCCATCATAGTTATTCTCCCTCTCGATGCTCCATTTGTCCCATCTTTGGCCTGTGGGAGCCTCTCCAGGTTGGCTCCTGAGCGCTCCAGACACAACCTCAGTCCTCATCATGACTTCCCCTGCTGTTCAGTCTAATGAGCTGTTGCGGTTCATCTTGCATCTTTCTTGCTCCAGACCTGGAATCAGCTTTTCCTCCAAGAAGCCTGCTTTCTTTTTTGTGGGAATGGTATTTAGAGACCACAGTATGGACATACTTACGAAATAATCTAGTCCATGTACTGTACACAGCATTATTTTCTGCTGCGTAAAAGGAATCATCTGAACCCCAAAGTTCTCAGAAACCAGAACATGCTTCCTGAAATAAAACATTCAGTGGATATAGAGAACGTCATGGGCATAGAGAAATACCAAATTAGTGATCTGGAAAATGAAACCCAATAAAGCTAAGAGCAAAAAGACAGAGATGAAAAAGATGAGAGAAGAAAATTCAGAGACATAGAAGATAGATCCAAGGTTCAATACTCAATTATTAGGAATTCTAGATGAAATGGAAAGAAACAATGACATAGAGAAAATAATTTTTAAAATGATAATCGTAAATGCTGTTTACATTTACAATTACAATTACAAGGCACTGTCTTAGAAATGGAAACAGTAACTGAATCAGCTTCATCATGAAAATGTTAAAAAAAAAAGTAAACTCTGTGGAGACGTGTTTCTGATGTACTAATTTATTACCTGGATTCAGCATTCAGTTACATCTTTCTCTTCTTTTGTTTGTTATAATCACTTATATAATTCTATAAAATTAGAAGACCCGGGTGTACCTGAGTTGAATCCATCTCGTATAAGGTCCCTCCCTTGGAGTGATGAAAATAACCCCAACAGCAAGCTGGTTTATCCTTTGAAAGTCTATTTTCTGGGAATCAAAGCGCCTCCTGTTAGGAAAGAGGATGTTAATGGCAGAAAAAAAGAACATACAGAGCAAACAAAATAAATACACTGAAGAGAGCTTCTCAAACTGGGAAAAATACCATATTGTGCTTTCTCTGTTGGCCTAGAGCAAGGGTGGGCAAAATCAGGTTTGCAGACCAAATCCAAGTGTGCCTGTTTTTGAAGATCCTGCAAGCTCCAGATGCCTCTTCAATGGCTGGGGAAAAAAATCCAAATGAGAGTAATATTTTGTGACATGTGAAAATATATGCAATTCAGATCTCAGCGTGCATCTGTAAAGTTTCATTGGGACACTGCCACGGTGTCCATTTTGCAATGGAGGAGTGGAGTAGTTATGACAGAGGCCCGCTAGCCAGCAGCATGGCTGGCAGAGCCTCCAATACTCACAATCTAAAATGCTCACTTTCCTAGAAAAGTTGCCAACTTCTGGCCTAGAGGGTGTGGTAGCCTCACAACCTCCCCTTCAGCCCAGTGCTCTAAGGAAGGCAGTCTTCAAGCTAAAAGAACACTGAAGGCCAAGCAGGATTTCATTTTACATAAAAGTCACAGGCAGACACATTGAGGTGAAAATTCAGAAGGAAGGTCAAGAACCTAGCCCGTAGCCCTAGCGATAAAGCAGGGCTTGTAAAAGGTAAGCGATTAGGCTTTCCCACCAGAATTTTCATTGGCAATACTAGCCACAAGACTACCGTGGAGCCATGTTTCAAAATTCTGGGGTGAAGACTTTGGAAACTAGAATCCTAGACCCACCCACACCTTAGATGAATGTGAAAGTAAGAGAAAGATGTGTAAAAAGACAAGAACTCATAATTTATTGGCCATAGTCTCTATATTAAAAAAAAAAAAAACTATCCTAGGTATTCTAGCAAAACAAACAAGGCTTGAATAAAAAGACCACATAGGATATAGCAAATTGTGGCATCTGTATGTGGCCCAGAAAGAATGAGTGAGCCAGAATGAAAATAAAAAGGATCCAACAGGATGAGGGGTGTCAGTCTTTAATGTGTGGGAGAACCACACTGAGTACCTATGAAAGATACAAATTCCCAAGAGCTCTTTCGGAGATCGCAGTGGGGTGGTCTGGGGTAAGATGATGGATTTTAAGCAAGCTCCCCGGTCACTTCCTTAGCTCTCTTGGAGAAGCCGCACTGCATTCTGGCCTCTTGCCAGCCACAGTACTAATGGCAAAGAATGACATTTTCTTCTCTATGGGTCCAATCATACCACTGAGTATTTTCACTTATTCAGCAAATACTTATTCAAATATTTATTCAGTGCTTACTATGTACCAAGGCACTGTTCTCTTCTAGGCTTTTGGGCTATATTCATGTCAAGCAGATGAAAATCCCTGCCTGTGGCACTTTTTCTAAATTCTGGAAGGAACACTTACATGATCATCATGCAGTAAATGAAGTTTATTGGCTTTCCATTTTTAGAATCAGAGCATGGAAGACTTGTTTACAAAGATAAAACAGATGTAAATAATACAAACCTTGGCAACCTAAAAATAATAGGACTTACACAAAATTATATGATAAGGGATAAATGGAGGGGGAGAAGTAAGCATAAATTTCATCATCTCTCCTGGTGGCAATCAGAGGGGTGAGGGGAGAAAAGTGTATGTAACAGCTGGGGAGGAGAAGTTCTCAATTATCATGAACAATGCTGCTAATTTTTTTTTTTTTTTTTTTTTGCACAGTATTCAACTATTTCTTTAGAAGAAATCCTAAAAGAAAAAATTGTTTGGTGAAAGGTTTTGATACAATAAACTGCCAGGTGGTCCTAAAAAAATTGTACTATTTCGTCCCTCCTAGGTACAAACTGCTAGTTATAAAATAAATAAGCCATGGAGTTAAAAACTACAGCATAGAGAATATGGTCAATAATATTAAAATAAGGTTGTGTGGTGACAGTGACTACACTACATGATGAGCATTTCATAATGTGCAGAGTTGTCGAATTGCTATGGTGTACACCTGAAGATGATGTCATATCATATGTCAACTATATTTCAATCAAGAAAAAAGAATGGTATGGTCAGATACACCCAAAGTATTAAGCTAACCATAAAGAAAGTACTGCATTACTTTATAGTTCCGCTAAGAGTACAGGAAAGTACCCACTACCTGAAACTTCACCTACCTTGAGTTTTAACCAATTTTAAAAATTTCTTACTTGATACATATACAAAAAAAAGACATCTGACATCCCACAGTTTGAGAATTACATTTATTTGTCTACAAGTAGGAAATATTTATGGAGGGGGCGGAGCAAGATGGCGGAGGAGTAGGAGACCTGGATTTCGTCTGGTCTCAGGAATTCAGCTGAATAGGGATCAAACCATTCTGAACACCTACGAACTCAACAGGAGATCAAAGAAGAGGGTAGCAACAACTATCTGAACAGAGAAGCGACCACTTACTGGAAGGTAGGACATGCGGAGAAGTGAATCCGAGGCGATATTCGGGAGGATAGACGGCGGGGGAGGGGCCTCCGTCGGCCGCTTCTGGCAAGTGATAGAGCCGCGGAGCACAAAATCGGAACTTTTAGAAGCCGGCTCCACGGAGGGACATCGCTCCAGTGGCTAAGCGACGGGTGGAACCCTCGCGGGACAGTGTGGTCCCAGGACCCTTGGGGTCACAGAAAGACTGGGGTGCCTGAGTGCGGCAGAGCTCCCAGGTATCAGAGCAGGGAAGCCGGCTGCAGAGACGGAGCCGCGGCGCGGGCTCTCAGCTCGGGGTTGCCATAAACTGTGATCGGTGACAGTCGGGCCACTGCTCCTCCAGCAGGGATCCAACAAACGGCAGATCCGGGGAGACTCCCCTTCCTCCACCCGGAGGAGCGGCGCGGGAGCGCACCGCAGGGATCTGCTGGGTTTGGAGACTCCACACGGGGTCGGGTGCCAGAGATAGAAACGCTCGGTCACAGGCCGGGTGAGCACGGAGTGCGGCCGGAGACCGGGGACACGGGAGTGACTGCTTTTCTCTGGGGGCGCACTGAGGAGCGGGGCCCCGAGTTCTTAGCTCCGCCGGGCAGAGATTGAGAGGCCACCATTTTCACTCTCATCCTCCAAAGCTGTACGAGAGCTTGCAGGGAACAAAAGCTCCCGAGAGCAAATCCGAGCAGATTGCTTAGCCCGGAGGAACAAGGGTGGGGCAATTCCGCCTCCGGCAAAGACATTTGGGAACCACGGCAACAGGCCCCTCCCCCAGACGATCAGCACGAACAGCAAGCCAAGACCAAGTTTACCGATGGATTGATGAGAACGGGAGAACTCCAGCGCTAGGGGAATACTGCAGATAGAATTCATGGCTTTTTTACCATGATTCATTAGTCTTTCAATTTCTTTTAACTGTTTTTTTTTTAATTTTTCTTTTTCCCCTTTTCAACCAACATCTTACCAGTCCCTTTTTTAAAAAAAAATTTTTATTTTTCATTTTTAGAGTCATATTCTATCCCTTCATAGTAGTTACCCTTATTTTTGGCATATATATATATAAGTTGTTCTCCCTTTAAAATTTTGAGATACAGTTTCTTTTAACAGACCAAAATATACCCTAAATCACGAGTGTATGGCTTTGTTCTAGTCTCCTGCCTGATCACATTCTCTCCCTTTTTTTTTTCTTTTTTAAAAATCTTCTTTCTTTTTTCAAACAACTTCTTATCAATTCCTTTTATAAAATCTTATAATTTTCATCTTTACAGCCATATTCCAGCCCTTCATTGTATCAACCCTTATTTTGTACATATATAAGTCTTTCTTTCTTTAAAATTTTAGGAGGCACTTTCTTCTAACAGACCAAAATATACCCAAAATCTAGTGGGTGGCACTGATCTATGCACTAGCCTGATCATATTTGATCATATTCTGTTTTTTTGTTTGTTTGTTCCGTTTTTGTTTGTTTTTATCTTTTTCTTTTTCTTTTTTTCTCTCTTTGTTTTTTCTTTCTTTTCCTTTCTTTTCCCCTGGTTTCAGGTCTTTTCTGATTTGTTTAGAGTATATTTTCTGGGGACATTGTTAACCTGTTAGCATTTTGTTCTCTCATTCATTTATTCTCCTCTGGACAAAATGACAAGATGAAAAAAATCACCTCAGCAAAAAGAACAAGAGGTAGTTCCATCTGCCAGGGACCTACTCAATACAGACATTAGTACAATGTTGGACCTAGAGTTCAGAATTATGATTTTCAAGATACCAGCTGGGCTTGAAAAAAGCATGGAAGCTATTAGAGAAACCCTTCCTGGAGAAATAAAAGAACTAAAATCTAACCAAGTCGAAATCAAAAAGGCCATTAATGAGGTACAATCAAAAATGGGGGCACTAACTGCTAGGATAAATGAGGAAATGATGGAAAATAAAGAAGCTGAGAAAAAGAGAGATAAACAACTACTGGATCACGAGGGCAGAATTCAAGAGATAAGCGATACGATAAGACAAAACATTAGAATAATTGGGATCCCAGAAGAAGAAGAAAGAGAGAGGGGGCAGAAGGTATATTGGAGCAGATTATAGCAGAGAACTTCCCTAATGTGGGGAAGGAAAGAGGCATCAAAATCCAGGAGACACAGAGAACCCCTCTCAAAACCAATAAAAATAGATCAACACCCTGACATCTAATAGTAAAACTTACGAGTCTCAGAGACAAAGAGAAAATCCTGAAAGCAGCTTAGGAGAAGAGATATGTAACCTAGAATGGTGGAAACATTAGATTGTCAACAGACCTATCCACAGAGACCTGGCAGGCCAGAAAGGACTGGCATGATATCTTCAGAGCACTAAATGAGAAAAATATGCAGCCAAGAATACTATATCCAGCTAGGCTGTCATTGAAAATAGAAGGAGACATAAAAAGCTTCCAGGACAAACAAAAACTAAAGGAATTTGCAAACACGAAACCAGCCCTACAAGAAATATTGAAAGGGGTCCTCTAAGCAAAGAAAGAGCCTAAAAGCAACATAGACCAGAAAGGAACACAGACAATATACAGTAACAGTCACCTTACAGGCAATCCAATGGCACTAAATTTCTTTCAATAGTTACCCTGAATGTAAATGGGCTAAATGCCCCAATCAAAGACACAGGCTATCAGATTGGATTAAAAAACAAGACCCATCGATATGCTGTCTGCAAGAGACTCATTTTAGACCCCAAAACACCCCCACATTGAAAGTGAGGGGGCGGAAAACCATTTACCATGCTAATGGACACCAAAAGAAAGCTGGGGTGGCAATCCTTATGTCAGACAAATTAGATTTTAAAACAAAGACCGTAATAAGAGATGAGGAAGGACACTATATCCTACTTAAAGGGTCTATCCAACAAGAAGATCTAACAATTGTAAATATCTATTCTCCTAACATGGGAGCAGCCAATTATATAAGGCAATTAATAACAAAAGCAAAGAAACACATTGACAACAACACAATAATAGTGGGGGACTTTCACACCCCCCTGACTGAAATGGACAGATCATCTAAGCAAAAGATCAACAAGGAAATAAAGACGTTAAATGAAACACTGGACCAAATGGACTTCACAGACATATTCAGAACATTCCATCCCAAAGCAACGGAATACACATTCTTCTCTAGTGCCCATGGAACATTCTCCAGAATAGGTCACATCCTAGGTCACAAATCAGGTCTCAACCGGTACCAAAAGATTGGGATTATTCCCTGCATATTTTCAGACCACAATGCTTTGAAACTAGAACTCAATCACAAGAGGAAAGTCGGAAAGAACTCAAATACATGGAGGCTAAAGAGCATCCTACTAAAGAATGTATGGGTCAACCAGGAAACTAAAGAAGAATTAAAAAAATTCATGGAAACCAATGAAAATGAAAACACAACTGTTCAAAATCTTTGGGATACAGCAAAGGCAGTCCTAAGAGGAAAGTATATAGCAATACAAGCCTTTCTCAAGAAACAAGGAAAGTCTCAAATACACAACCTAACCCTACACCTAAAGGAGCTGGAGAAAAAAGAGCAAATAAAGCCTAAACCCAGCAGGAGAAGAGAAATAATAAAGATCAGAGCAGAAATCAATGAAATAGAAACCAAAAGAAAAGTAGAACAGATCAACAAAACTAAGAGGTGGTTCTTTGAAAGAATTAACAAGATTGATAAACCCCCCTGGCCAGGGGTTTTCTTATCATTTCTCTTTTCTTATCAAAAAGAAAAGAGAAATGACCCAAATCAACAAAATCATGAATGAAAGAGGAGAGATCACAACCAACACCAAAGAAATACAAACAATTATAGGAACATATTATGATCAACTCTATGCCAGCAAATTAGATAACCTGGAAGAAATGGATGCATTCCTAGAGATGTATCTCTAGGATGGTTCAGACACCTGAACCAGGAAGAAATGGAAAACCTGAACAGACCTATAACCACTAAGGAAATTGAAGCAGTCATCAAAAATCTCCCAACAAACAAAAGCCCAGGGCCAGATGGTTTCCCGGGGGAATTCTACCAAACATTTAAAGAAGAATTAATACCTATTCTCCTGAAACTGTTCCAAAAAATAGAAATGGAAGGAAAACTTCCAAACTCATTTTATGAGGCCCCCATTACCTTGATCCCCAAACCAGACAAAGACCCCATCAAAAAGGAGAATTACAGATCAATATCCTTGATGAAGATGGATGCAAAAATTCTCACCAAAATACTAGCCAATAGGATCCAACAGTACATTAAAAGGATTATTCACCATGACCAAGTGGGATTTATCCCTGGGCTGCAAGGTTGGTTCAACATCCGCAAATCAATCAACAAAAGAAAGAACAAGAATCGTATGATCCTCTCAATAGATGCAGAAAAAGCATTTGACAAAGTACAGCATCCTTTCTTGATCAAAACTCTTCAGAGTATAGGGATAGAGGGTACATACCTCAATATCATAAAAGCCATCTATGAATAACCTACAGCCAATATCATTCTCAATGGGGAAAAGCTGAGAGCTTTCCCCTAAGGTCAGGAACGTGGCAGGGATGTCCACTCTCACCACTGCTATTCAACATAGTATTAGAAGTCTTAGCCACGGCAATCAGACAACAAAAAGAAATCAAAGGCATCCAAATCGGCAAAGAGGAAGTCAAACTCTCACTCTTTGCAGATGATATGATACTTTATGTGGAAAACCCAAAAGACTCCACCCCAAAACTCCTAGAACTCAAACAGGAATTCAGTAAAGTGGCAGGATATAAAATCAATGCACAGAAATCAGTGGCATTCCTATACACCAACAACAAGACAGAAGAGAGACAAATCAAGGAGTCGATCCCATTTACACTTGCACCCAAAACGATAAGATACCTAGGAATAAATTTAACCAAAGAGGCAAAGGATCTGTACTCAGAAAACTATAAAATACTCATGAAAGAAATTGAGGAAGACACAAAGAAATGGAAAAACGTTCCACGCTCATGGTTTGGAAGAACAAACACTGTGAAGATGTCAATGCTATCTAGAGCAATCTACACATTCAATGCAATCCCCATCAAAATACCATCCACTTTTTTCAAAGAAATGGAACAAATAATCCTAAAATTTGTATGGAACCAAAAGAGACCCCGAATAGCCAGAGGAATGTTGAAAAAGAAAAGCAAAGCTGGCGGCATCACAATTCCGGACTTCCAGCTCCATTACAAAGCTGTCATCATCAAGACAGTTTGGTACTGGCACAAAAACAGACACATAGATCAATGGAACAAAATAGAGACCCCAGAAATGGACCCTCAACTCTATGGTCAACTAATCTTTGACAAAGCAGGAAAGAATGTCCAATGGAAAAAAGACAGTCTCTTCAACAAATGGTGTTGGGAACATTGGACAGCCACATGCAGAAGAATGAAAGTGAACCATTTCCTTACATCACACACAAAAATAGACTCCAAATGGTTGAAAGACCTAAATGTGAGACAGGAGTCCATCAAAATCCTAAAGGAGAACACAGGCAGCAACCTCTTTGACCTCAGCCGCAGCAACTTCTTCCTAGAAACATCACCAAAGGCAAGGGAAGCCAGGGCAAAAATGAACTATTGGGATTTCATCAAGATAAAAAGCTTTTGCACAGCAAAAGAAACAGTCCACAAAACCGAAAGACAACCGACAGAATGGGAGAAGATATTTGCAAATGACATATCAGATAAAGGGCTAGTATCCAAAATCTATAAAGAACTTATCAAACTCAACACCCAAAGAACAAATAATCCAGTCAAGAAATGGGCAGAAGACATGAACAGACATTTTTCCAAAGAAGACATCCAAATGGCCAACAGACACATGAAAAAGTGCTCAACATCGCTCGGCATCAGGGAAATGCAAATCAAAACCTCAATGAGATACCACCTCATACCAGTCAGAATGGCTAAAATTAAGTCAGGAAATGACAGATGTTGGCAGGGATGCAGAGAAAGGGGAACCCTCCTACACTGTTGGTGGGAATGCAGGCTGGTGCAGCCACTCTGGAAAACAGTGTGGAGGTTCCTCAAAAGGTTGAAAATAGAGCTATCATACGATCCAGCAATTGCACTACTGGGTATTTACCACAAAGATACAAATGTAGGGATCCGAAGGGGTACGTGCACCCCAAGGTTTATAGCAGCAATGTCCACAATAGCCGAACTGTGGAAAGAGCCAAGATGTCCATCGACAGATGAATGGATAAAGAAGATGTGGTTTATATATACACAATGGAATATTATGCAGCCATCAAAAGGAATGAGATCTTGCCATTTGCAATGATGTGGATGGAACTGGAGGGTGTTATGCTTAGTGAAATAAGTCAATCAGAGAAAGACATGTATCATATGACCTCACTGATATGAGGAATTCTTAATCTCAGGAAACAAACTGAGGGTTCCTGGAGTGGTGGGGGTGGGAGGGATGGGGTGGCTGGGTGATAGACACTGGGGGAGGGCATGTGCTATGGTGAGTGCTGTGAATTATGCAAGACTGCTGAATCACTGATCTGTACCTTTGAAACAAATAATGCAATATATGTTAAAAAAAAAAAAAGAAGATAGCAGGAGGGGAAGAATGAAGGGGAGTAAATTGGAGGGGGAGACGAACCACGAGAGACAATGGACTCTGAAAAACAAACTGAGGGTTCTAGAGGGGAGGGGCGTGGGGGGATGGGTTAGCCTGGTGATGGGTATTAAAGAGGGCACGTTCTGCGTGGAGCACTGGGTGTTATGCACAAACAATGAATCATGGAACACTACATCACAAACTAATGATGTAATGTATGGTGATTAACATAACAATAAAAAATTTAAAGAAAAAAAGGAAATATTTACTTCATTTTCTACCTTTTTAATGTTTCTTGTCTTTGTGACTAGTCTGTTCATGCCATTCATTTCTTATTCATTTGTGCAAGCGCTTATATGTTAAAGATATTAATTAGTTGCCTACTAGATAGATAGATACATACATAGCCAAATTTTCCCCAGTTCACATTTGATTTTAATCATTTGTGTGGTGGTTTGTCACATACAAACATTTAAAATTTCAAGTAGTCAATCTTATTATCATTTTCGTTTGTTTTTCTTCTTGAGGCATCAGAATGACCAAGTCCTCCCCTACCAGAAATCACCTACAATTTCCTCATCTTCTTATGCTGCTTCCTATTATTCTTCCTTTTTTTAAACTCTAAGATTCTTAAACTATTAAAGACTTCTTGTGTTACATGTTATGAGATAGCGTTTCAACTTATTCTTCAAATACCTAACAGAATTTATTAAATAATGCCACCAATTTAAGGCACTCCATCTAACAGACACCGATTCCCATAAAAGCATGAGTCAGGGTATAAACTCCATTCTGTTCCAGTGAAATAGCTACCTGTTCTTCCCTCCACTCCACATTGCTTTATTTCCTGCAATTGCATTATAATGTTTCAGTATTCAATAGGGCAAGTCACCCTTCTTTGCTGTTGTCTTTTTTTTTCTTTTTTTTTAAGTAGGCCCCATGCCCAGCATGGAGCCCAATGCAGAGCTTGAACTCAGGACCCTCAAATCAAGACCTCAGCTGAGATCAAGAGCCAGACGCTTAACCAACTGAGCCACCCAGGTGCCCCTGCTGTTGTCTTTTCTAAATTGTATTGGCCATTCTCATATTTATTTCAAAAACTTACTAAAGTTTCAGTTAAATAAAAAATAAAAATAAAAATTTAAATAATTTTTTAAATAATTTTGAAAGTATAGAAAACATATTAAAAGTAAGCAAAAACCAACAAAACAAAAAACTGCCCCAAATTCCACCAACCAGGAAAAGAAAACAGTGTTAAGCATGACATAAATATCATTCCAGACCTACATCAGAAGACATACACAAATCAAAGGATTTATATTTAATATTTGACTTTACCAAAAGAATAAAAACTTGTGTGAAATTTAAGAAATTGCTGAACTTCAGAAAAAAATATTTTTTATAAGATGTCCCTAAAAGATTTCTCCAAGGTTATAAAACAATTGAAAAGTTGAATTTATTGTATTTTTTTCTACATGCCTCAATTTTGGATAAAAATTATTGATTCCCTGCTATGAAATATGAGATGTTTATTCTTACATCTCTTTCACCCACCGGCATCTTGTTAGCTGTATTTTCATTTTGTCAAGTGTTATAACACATTTGGTTCAATAAACATTTCCCCAGTTGCTCAGTTTTAGTCTGTGTTTTTATATGAATTTAACACGTAACATTGACCTTTTCTTTTTTCACTGAATAAGGGTAAAAAAATTAATCTCATCATTGGTTCTATTTAATGTCAAGTCATTCTTTTTACAAGAAGTGCCATATGCAATATTTCTTGGACTCTTCCGTGGTTGAGTGTGACTTCCTGTTTCCTTTCTACTAGAAAAACTCTGTGGCTGGTCGTCATCATCTTGGGTCACACCTTCTTCCCCTCAGAACACTACCAGTATTACTCCTCTGCAATGTCTACTAGAAATGAATGCTACTGTGGAGAAATCAAAAGTGATGTCCTCCCTCATAAATGACTTCTTTATCCATCTGGATGCCTGAAAAATTATGTCTTTAGTCTCAAAGTCCAATAACTTAACAAAGTGTAAGGTATTGATTGTTCTGTATAAATTTTCCCCTAGATAGTATGTGCCCCTATGAGCCAAAGATGTTATTGTTCTTTCATTACATGGGATGGGGATGTTTTCCTCTATCATATTAATGAAAATTCTTTCTGGTCAGTATCTTGAGTTCTATATTTGACAAACTCTAGTTATCTTTACGTTGGTTCATTTTGTCATTCCCTCAAATCCATCATCTATTTTCCCCAAGATTTACTTACTTTTAGAGAGACAGAGGAAGAGAGGGCGTGAGAGAGCACAAGTGGGGGAGGGGCAAAGGGAGAGAAATCTCAAGTAGACTCCCCACTGAGCACAGAGCCTGTGGCTCCATCCCACAACTCTGAGATCATGACCTGAACCAAAACCAAGAGTCGGACGCTTAACCTACTAAGCCACCCAGGGGCCTCCCCATCTCCTTCTTAATTGCTTTAGTCCTTTTGTATTTTTCCTCTGAAGTTACTGTGATTATCTTAAACTTTTTTTTTTTCTATATTAGGAATTTGATTTCTGGCTCTCTCTAAATTATGAATCAGATCTGTAATGGTGTTTGGAGTCTCATTGTTCTTCCACATCTCTTTTCTTTGCATCTCTATTATTTTATTACCCCTGTATTGAGCTAGTTCTTGCAGTTCTTCCATATCATGAAAAACACCTGGAGGTTTCCTTCTGCTCCTTAGATTATGTTTGCTTCCAGCCTGGGCTCTTTGTCATTTCCATGCAACATTTTGTGCATTTTTGTTGTTACAAACTTACAGAGCTACATGCCATTTCTTTTCATCTTGCACATGCTAATGATGGTACCCATCTGTCCAGATCTTCTATTCGCTCTGCTATCATGTGGATAAGTTCCCCTTGATATTTTCCACCTGATCTGACACCCATTTGTCTTCCCCTCTGAGCCACAATCTATAGCCTGAGAAGCATGTGCCATGTAGGGTGGGGGGCAATGTTGAGATAGCTGAGGTGTCTAAAGCCCTTACTAGGGCACTGACCAGCACCCTCTCTCTTTTGAGCATTCATTTAATGTCTTATATCTGGGACAACCATCCTCACAGAGATGTGTCCCACTCTCATGGGCATTGAGTCATTTTCTTCATGTTTTGGGCAAAACACCAAAGAATCCTGGGAAATGGCCTTTTCTGGCCTCCTCTATCATCTGTGCTGATGTGTGAGATGTCCCACTTTCAAAGATATTCCTTCTCTCTTCCCCAGGGCTGCATAGCTACACATTCCATCCACCTTTCTTCCAGTTGGAGGATGTTTGTAAGAACTTTCTGTATTTCCTTTTGTGGCAGGAAGTGAAAGGGAGGATATTCATGAGTTTGAAATTACTCTCAGGGATCTCAGTAAATTACCTTAAGGACCTTCTGACATGTTGAAAGTTAGACCTAGATTGGTGAGGAGGGAAACTACAAATATCTGCAAAGTGAGAAGGAATCCTGGAGATTGCAGGAAGCCAAGGAGGAGAAGAGAAGTGGAAAGGAGAGAGCCCAGATGTTGGATAGCAAACGTAAAAAATGGCCAATGAAAGATCCACAGAGGCATATGCATCATTTCATGTGTTATGTTCAATATTAAACTGCTCCACAGCTTCAAAAGTTCAGCCAAATGGACTCCACACACAACCTTCAGTGAAAATATTGTGCTGGTTTTGTGGATGTTATCCCAGGAAAAGAAGGAGTGTGAAAAGAGCAAAGGTAGCAACAGTCTAGGACACAGATCACAAAATCAGTAGAAGCAGAGATTTCAAGTCAGCAGTGATCAAGAGAATTATAATCCCTCCCCACTTACTAAGCCCCAGAAATATTGCCAGGGGAAAGCAGGTTTTAAGATTTCTTACCAGCCAAAGGGAGGATGGGGTGACATCCAAGATATTGACACATTTACAGATGTTTAATAATAAGAGTTACAAACTGTCCTTGAAACAGGTTTGGTCACATCCATGTTTTCTGAGTTTTGGTAATGTGGAACTATAGTTTTTAGTGCTTCCTACATTATTAATGTGGGACACATCAGAAGACTTCTAAAGACCTCTCATATGTACATATTAGATGAAACTATTATTCCTTGGGAATCCCTTGGGAATTTTTTTCATTGAAGTGAAATTTACATACAGTGAAATGCATAGATCATAGTGTATAATTCAATACATTTTGAAAAATACCTACACCCATGTAACTAACACTCAGTCAAGATACAGAACATCTCCATCACCCCAGAAAATTCGCTTGTACCCACTTCTAGTCAACTCTCCCCATTCAAAGCACCCACTACTCTGATTTCTGTCACTGTAGATCATTTTGCCTATTGTAGAATTCCGTATAAATGGAATCATGCATATGTACTGTTTTATATCTAGCTTCTTTTACTCACATTTGAGATTTTTGCTCATATTATTTTTGAGATGCATTATTTTGAGATTCAGTAGTTTGTTCCTCTTTTCCATTCTATGGATACGCTACAAATTGTATATTTATTCTCCTACTATTGGACATTTGTGTTATGTTCAGTTTTTTACTATTTTTTCTGTGTATCTTCAGCTGAACCTACATTTTTGTTTCACTTTGCTAAAACCTGTAAGTGGCACTTCTGGGAACTGCATTAACTGTATTGGAAAACACCAGTTTTTCCAAGTTGTTGTACCATTTTATACTCCCACAAGTCATATATGAGACATTTGTTGCTCCATACCCTTGCCTACACTTGATATTGTCTGTCTTTTTAATGTTAGTCACTTGGTTGGACATATAACAGGACCTCATTTCAGGTTTCAAATTGCATTTCTCTGGTGACTAAGAGGTGAGCATCTCTTCATGTGCTCATTGGCTATTTCTGTTTCTTCTTTTTGAAGCACCTGTTTAAGTCTTTTGCCCATTTTGAAAAGTTGGGTTCCAGTGCCATTTGCTGAAGAATCAATCAGCTATGTGTAAGTGTATTTCTGGATTCTCTTCTATTCCAATAATCCATTTGTCCATTATAACACCAATACCATGCTGGGTTTGATTACGTTAGCTTTATAGTAAGTCCTGAATTTAGACTGTGAGGTCTTCAGCTTTGCTGTAGCTTTTTTTTTTTTGAGATTTTATTTATTTATTTGAGAGAGAGAGAGAGCACATGAGAGGGGGGAGGGAAGAGGGAGAAGCAGACTCCCTGCTGAGCAGGGAGCCTGATGAGGGACTCGGTCCCGGGACTCCAGGATCATGACCTGAGCCAAAGGCAGTCGCCCAACCAACTGAGCCACCCAGGCGTCCCCTTTGCTGTAGTTTTTAAAGGTTATTTTGGCTACTCTATGTTCTTTGTACTTCATTTAAGTTTTAGAATTCACTTATCAATTTTTTCTGGGCTTTTGATTGAAGTCAGATTAAATCTAAAGATCAGTTTGGGGAGATTTTACATTTTAACTAAATTGAAACTTCCAATTTATAAGTATGGTATATTTTCCCACTTACTTAGATCTTTAATTTCTCTCTGTTTTATATGCAAGTGCATTTGACATATATATATGAATTATGATAATTTATATGCAAATAGTCAACCCAAAACTATGTGTGATTTTTTTTTAAACTCTGGAGTTCTAAATGAACTGATAAAAGACTCAGCACAGAAGGAGAAAGCAGTCAGTGAACACTATATAGAATTTTTAAGTGCTACTATAATAATGGTAATTTGATTTTTAAACATGGTAGCGGCTCTTAGTGAAGAAAACTGATATTGGAAAGAAGACATTAGTCTCACTGAAGCCTTGTGTAAAACATCATCTCCAGCCTTACCTCCCATGACTTGTTGTCCCGCTCTTCATCTGCTCCTCCCAGAGATCTCTCCTCACTGCCACGAAGGCTGTCTCCTTGCTTCCAACTGAGTACCACTGCCTGGGGTCAGGTGCTCCTCGCCTCCTTCCCTGACCATTGAAATAACGTCCTAACTGCTATCTGTGCCTCCAGCCTTCTAGCTGCCAATTCACCCCACATGCTAGACCCCAACGTTACTTTTAAAAACATACACCTGCACATTTAATATGTTTGTTATTTCTGTTAAATAAAGTGGCTCAGACACATGTTGTTGTTGTTGTTGTTTTTAAATATGGCATGCCAGATATATTCCCTATATATCTATGGTTATTTGGGTAAATTAGAAATGATTGGGGGGTGGCTCAGTCGGTTAAGTGACCAACTCTTGATGTCAGTTCAGGTCATGATCTCAGGGTTGTGAGACCGAGCCCCGCATCGGATGAGCACGAAGCCTGCTTAAGATTCTCTCTCTCCCTCTTCCCCTTCCCCTCTCCACCCCTTATCTCTCTGTCTAAAAAAAGAGAAAAAAGATAGAAATGATTAATCCCCCAGTAAAGAAATTAAAAGTATATGCTATGAATAATTTGGTTGTTAAAACACCTGAATCATCAATCTGATTTCTTAGTGATGAAAACATGAAATTTTAAATACTGCATTAAAATAGAATACACCTTCTAAGTCTTTGCAGAACACCCATTAACTTACCAGCAAACCAAACTGCTAGACCGCACCCTTTGCAGAAGGGAACAAATAGAAATCAAGTCTCCTTGATTGATGATTTGAATTGAGTCTTCCTGATTGTGACATAAATCATGATTTAAAATGTGATTAACGCTGACCAGATGTGAATAAAATCCACACTACCTGGAAGCCACATATTCAAAGATGGATGGTTTGTCATCATGTAAATTATACTCAGAGAAGACCCCCATGGTATCTTCAAGATATAGATAAGCAACAGAAAATTCCTACTCAATAGAATTACGGCTTTGTGTCTTAAAGTGGTGTATTCACTTTATTTTCATTATCGATGACTCTACAATCCATTCTACAAACCTGTCATAATTATGTCGAGAAAAAAAAAAAAGATGTGGTCCGCTGCTGTGTTTCTGCTTGCCAAGTTGGGAAACAAGAAAACAGAGTTATTATGCCACCCTGCTCTACCGCAACATTCCAGCAGTTCCAATCGACAAAATAGCATCCATCATGCTTTGCATCGCAATTTTTCCTTGCCATTTTCTCCCAGCTCATCATGACATAATTACGTTCCATTTTTTCTAGCCAGGGGCCTGTGTTTTCTTTCATCCAGGACAGCAGCTGTGAAGCTCAACCTTGATGTTTCCACAAAATGGTGAAATGTACTTGCTTTTTGTTGCAGCCTTGACAATTTCAATTTTCATACTCCTGCTTGACAAATTTTCTTGCTGCCAAAAAAAATGCAATCAGCCCTGAAACTTTCATAGGGCTGTGCAAAGGAGCTTCCAGGGGGGCTTAGTACTTGTCTGTACTGTAATTGATCCTTGAGCCAAGTTGTTTGGAAATGTGTTGAGAACACTATCTGCTCTCATTCTTTTTATAGCTTCCTAATTGCTAAAGGAGAATTGTCTTTGTGTCAAACCCATCTGAATATTTTTATTCTTCTTTCTATTTATGTCTACTCATGTATACTCACATCAACATTTTCTGAGAGATGGGGACGTCAGGCCAAAGGCTTGTCAATAAAAATCCGATGCTTCATGGCAAAAAATTCTAAGACCTTGTGTGAATGGTAATAATAGCTAACAGTTTTTTGAGTGTTGCTCTGTGATAGATAGATGTTCTAAACGCTTTTGGTGAAATACCTAATCTATGCTTCACAAAAACGGTGAAATACCCAATCTATGCTTCACAAAAACCATGAGATAGGTGCTACTAGGATCCTCATTTTTCAAAGGAAGACAGGCCAAGAGGGATTGGGGAAACCACATCCGCTTGGAGAGCTCACAACGGATGTGGCTGTGCTGGGAGTTAAATCCAGGCAGCCAGAACCCAGATCACACACCTTGCCTTCCCACCTTCCGTGGTGGTCATCACCAGCTCCCAAAACACAAGAGGCCCAGACTTATCCCTTGGGCTTGTTCCTCGGGAAGTAGTACAACGATATTGAAAACCTGATAGCCAATCAAAGACTGGTTACATTGTGTATACCAAATGCCTTCTTGAAATTTCTCTTCCTGATCACATAGAATTTAAACGGCTGTGGTCCTGGTTGTACACTATTCATCTGAATATTCACAGTTTCCTTCATCCCCACGTGGTGATACTGAATAGGAAAGGCAGAGATTCACAAGCCACCAGTGAATGGAGGCTTCCATGGTCCTGTAAGGAGGCTCCATACTGGTGAGACCCCTTATGGGAAGATCAGAGATAGAGGCCTGTGGAGCGCCGCCAGCCATTCTTCCCAGCCCAGGTGCCAAACATAGGACTCAAGAGGCTTTCAAGGTGACCCAGGCCCAGTCACCAACTGCCTACAACCTCATAAGAGACTCCAAGCAAGGACTATGCAGCTGTTCAACCCCCCAACTCACGGACTTTTGCTCCTTTTTAGACCACTGTTTCGGGGTGCTTTGTTACACAGCCATAGATAACTAAAACACTAGGCAAAATAGCAACAGAGAACATGGGGGAGAAAAAATTCCAGCAGGCTCACATGTTAACCAAATGTTTGTAGAAGGACCCACCACTGTGATGTACTCATAACACCTGTTGCATTGGGGCTGGGGTTAGTACGTAGGTAGGCAACGTTACCTGCTGGACTTTTATCCCGTGGATTGGGTCTGACTTGAAGAGTGAGATAATCCATTCTGTCAGTTATCAAAATTCTGCCTATCATCTGGGGACTGGGAAGAATCTATCAATCCAGAAACAAGAACCAAGAAGGGCTTTATAAAGGCATATAAAATAGAATCACTCTCTTGACCAGGCAGTGAATGACTTACCATGTCTGAGAGGCTGAGTCTGTGAGCTGTTGGTGATGCCTTCCGCGTGGACACAGGCCAGGAGCAGGGAAGTAAGAACCCATGTCAAGAGCCTGTCTAGTTGTACCAGCCTCTGGGGGTTCGGGAGGGAAGAGTGAGTGGCACAAGGCCTGTGTCCCAATCAAGTCTGTTAAACTAAGATCTTTTGTAAGCTGACCTCTTTTTATGCTTCTTGTATGTTCCTGGTTTTCACTTTTATTCTCCTTGATATTTAGCAAGGTCTTTTTAAAAACTCTGTCCTGCTTTGGCTATGCTATGGGAAATCATATTTGGGCCACAGTTTTATTGGTTTTTTTTTTTAAGACTTTATTCTAAAGTAATCTCTACACCCAACATGGGGCTCAAGCCCACAACCCCGAGATCAAAAGTCACACGCTCCAGTGACTGTGCCAGCCAGGCTCCACTGGGCAACAGCTTTAAAAGGGAGTAATACAATAGCAACACAACAACAACAACCACAACAAATAATCCAATTAAAAATGGGCAAAACACCCATATAAACATTTTTTCAAAGAAGATATACAAAAGGCCAACAGGTACCTGAAAAGATGTTCAACATCAGGGACGTGCAAATCAAAATCAAAGTAAGATAGCACCTCACACCTGTTAGAATGGCCATCATCAAAAAGACAAAAGATAACACATGCTGGCAAGGATGTGGGCATGCACTGTGGGCGGGAATGTAAACAGGTGCACCCACTAGGGAAAACAGTGTGGGGGTTCCTCACAAAATTAAAAATAAAACTACCATATGATCCAGCAATCCCACTCTGGGAATATATCCAAAGGAAATGAAATCAGTAACTTGAAAAGATATCATTGTAGCATTATTCACAATAGCCAAGACATGGAAACAACCCAAGTGTCCACTGGTGGTTGAATGGATAAAGAAGCTGTGATATGTGTACACATACACACACCAAACAATGTATACACACAATATATACAATTGTATATAAATGTATATATATATACATATACACACACAAATGGAGTATTATTCAGCCATAGAAAACAAGGAAATCTTGCCATTTGGAACAACATGATGGACCCTGAGGGTATGATGCTGAGTGAAATAAGTCAGACAGAGAAAGACAAATACCATATGATTTCACTTACATGTCTAAAAAATCCAAATCTTAAAAAGCCGGAACCCAGAGAAAGAGAGAGTAGAGTGACAGTCACCGGGGGCTGGGGTCTGGGGGAAGTTGGGACATGTTGGTCGAAGGCTGTAAACTTCCAGCCGCGAGATCAACAAGTCCCGGAGCGCTAGCGTACAGCATGGTGACCACAGCTAATAACACTGTATTATGTACTTGATGTTTGCTAAGAGAGTAGATCCTAAGTGTTCCCACCACAAAAAAGAAACAGTAATTACGTAATTAGGGTATTATTTTCCTGCATTGTGGTTTGCAAATCACACCCAAGTGGAAGGCCAGGGTAAACATGGAAGTCATCTCAAGTAGCTTCCCTTGGCTCAAAGATCATGGCTCTAAGCTACTCACTAATGCCTGAAAAGTACTGCTTAAGTTTTGTCCAATTTTAAAACAGTTATTAGTGGTAGAAGGTTACATCTAATACCAGCTACTCCATCATGACCAGACTGGAAATCTGTTGAATAAGTAAATATCAGAATAGGACAGCTCAAAGTTACCTAAGATAACTGAACCCTGAAAACCTACTGGCTGTCGCCCTCTGGGCCCATCCCATAGCTGAGCTGCTATCTTGAGCGCAGGTCCTAGTCTCCTCTTTCTCACCAGCAGGCCCTACAGCTGGTCCCATTCCAGTTGACACTCTATCCTTTTTCCCCCTCTCCGTCCATTCTGAGCCTTTCCTGAGATAGAGGAATTACAAAATGGCCATTGTTTGGAGGAAAGTGAAATTCAAGATAAAAGCTCAAAAGCGTCTCAAAACACAAAGATCATATAACATAATGTGAAACAGGACAATGGCTTCTAAACAGAGGAATATATTCTATTGAAAGGCAAATACAACATGAGAGATTAGAAACCCCTGAAGAGCTGTTGGCTTGTATTGCTCTTTAACAAGGCAGAAAATCCTCTGGATAATATACCCTAATAGAGGAACAGCGATGACAATTCAAAACTCAAAACAGCTCTTCAACGCAAAACAGGAAAACAGATAGATTCTATATATAGATAGATAGATAGATCTTACACTTGAGGTGGTACTGAATCAAGTCATGATCCCAGGGTCCTAGATCGAGCCCCACATCAAGCTCCCTGCTCAGCAGGGAGTCTGGCTCTCCCTCTGCCCCTCCCCCGACTCATGTGCACGCGCTCTCCCTCTCCCTCGCTCTCTCTCTCAAATGAACAGATAAAATCTTAAAAAAAAAAAAAAAAAGGCATGTTCCAAGTAGGCAGTCAGGAAGGTCCCAGGAATATTCTGGGCACCTGCTGTAGCTGACCAATACTGGGATTGAAGATTTGTGACAAAGAATCTATAAAATGGAAATAAACATATAGACAATTGACAACATTAACAACCTATTCTATGCAATACTGGGCACACTACAGGTGCTTTAAAGTATTTTTGAATACTTATATTCAAAAATATATTTTTGAATAAATATATATAACCCAAATCTTTAAGCATTCATCCCAAAGCCTTCCTTTCACGGGCCACGCTTCGATTCTTAGATTCTTCCCTGGTTCCCTCTGTTGACCCGAGATCTTATCCATTCACCCTGTTTACTGTTTTTGAAAATTTGTTTAACTCAGAAACCACTGTTGCATCTCTCCACAGCATTCTAGCTTCACATCTGGCTTTGGGAACCATCAGCTTGCTGAGTGCATTCCCGCCTGCTTATATTTCTACAAGCTTTATTTTGGAAATTCGGTGCACTTTGGCTTTGAAACATGTGTACAGAAGATTTTTAACATAAGAAGCCCTGCACGCATTGTTATTTTTAAATAAATGTATGCAACTGTTAAATTTTGTGCTTCTTGGGTTTTGTTTTCCACAGCTGACTGGGCACATTCCAAGTCAGGAAACGAGCTCGGCGAAACAGCTGCCATGAGCAAGGGGACCGTGGCCACAAGAGAGAACGGATGACAAAGTCTGCTACTGTATTGACACAATGTTGTGCCAATGTTTCATATGGCATAATAAAGTGCCATATGAAATCCTAAGGTATGAGACTTCCATGCAAGACTTCTTACAGGTTCAGAAAATCAAAACTGTATGGACACACTAACACGTACATAGTATAACACATGAAATGTAACATTTATCTTAAACTATGGTGGGTTCTAAGTCTAATGAGTATTCAGGTGGCAGAGCTGGAAGAAACTTAACATTTTTCTTTCTGGAAAGCAGTAATTTTGTTCTAATCTCAAACCTGCTTCTACCTAGCTGCGTAACCATAGGTGAGTCATTTAAACAATCCGAGTTGTCTTAGTTTCCTTGTTTGAAACCAATGATTCTCAGAATTCCATTATCGTACCCTTCTTCCCTTCCCATCCCACGCCCCTGGAAATCTATAATTCTTTGGGAACTTAATATTATTTGTTTCAGATATTGACGTTCTTTTAGCTAAGTGTTACAGATTGCAGTGGAAGAATAGTTGGTGGGAAGTATTTTTCACGTGTCAAAGCTAATGTTTAGAGCACAGAGAACAACCAGCAAATGTCTCACTCAGTGTCCTGATTACACTGCCTTTGTTAAGTCTAACCTTTTAAATTTGGTTTTAAGTCAGATGCTCTGGAGTTAGTCATATGATATGAATGAATTCATAAATGACTGTATTTCCTGTTTGGATGTCTCTACACATACCCTCAATGGGCCAGTGTTGCTGTAGATGTTCTCTATAAGGACTATACAGATTTATGCTAAATAATTACTTAGCATTTTCTTTAAAATACTGAAATCATCAAAACTACTTGCTAAAATCTACAGACTCTCAATTCTTTTTGCTCAAACAATGAATCACGCTTCCCTTATGGCTCTTCCAATTTTACTCACCTCTAAACACCCAATTTGCAGGTTATAATGAGATAACACAGTTACACACGTGGGATGTATTTTTTCTCATACGTTGTATACTTTTCCTCTAGAACTATATAATCTTCATTTGCAATGGCTATCAAATATTTAATGGAGTTGATATAACAATTTTTTGTCAGCTTTATCTGTCTTCCACTGAAATAAATGAGTTAAGGTCTATGATCGGTGCGTTTTGTGTATTTCTCCTTATGTCTCCTTAGTTTATGCTTAATAAAAGATGCTACGATTTGATGCATAGATGTGTGTAACTGCTGTATTTCCATGGTGTTCTGTGGCATAATAAAGTGCCAGCTTTTGTCTTATTCAATACTTTGGGGCCTGAACTTTACCTTGTTTTATATTAGGATTATGATGACCCCCCCACACACACACAGTTCATTTTTCTGCTGGTGTATCTTTGTCTATATGCTTTCTTTTGATTCAACAATTCTGTACATTACTCAGTGCTCATCATCATACGCTAAATCCCCTTCACCTACTTCACCCCTCCTCCCACCCACCTCCTCTCTGGCAACCATCCGTTTGTTCTCTGCATTTGAGAGTCTGGGTTTTTTTTTGCCTCTTTTTTCCTTTGTTTGTTGATTTGTTTTGTTTCTTAAATTCCACAGAGGAGTGAAATCATGTGTTACTTGCCTTTCTCTGTCTGACTTATTTCACTTAGCATAACCCCCTCTAGGTCCATCTGTGTTGTTACAAATGGCTTTTAGTTTTAGTTTTTCTATTTTGCTTTGTGATCCAGTCTGAAGATCTTTTTCTTCTAATGGGAGAATTATATTTACATTTGTTAGTTTGACATATGTTTGGTCTCAGTTTTGTCATATTTTATACGATGTTTTCTGTTTTTAGATGCTGCATTGTAGCAATGCCTGGTCACTTTTTCCCCCATTTTAACATCTTTGGAATTGGGATGTGTCTTACAACTGATGGTGCTTTGTGGTTTCATTGGCAACAGTGATGATTAAAATAATAGTGATCTTACAATCGATACAGTCTTAAGATCTAATAAAATTTGGTATATATTTTAATATATAATGTGATGTATTTTCTCTACCTTTTATTGCAGTGCTTCATCTATTAAGGAAGATTTGTATTCTGCTCTAGTGCTTATCTCTACATTTATATGTTTATATAACACCTGTAATGTCTTCTTTGTCTTGTCTAAAAAGTGAACAATAGAATCAGCTTCTGTCTCTTCTTCCTTCACCTCTTCCTATCTTTTCCTACCCAATTTTCGTCAATAATACTGTTTTTCTTATAGTTTATCTTTTTATTCTTAAATATTCTTAAATTTGGACAACGCGATCTGTCAGCATTAAAGGCAAGGCAATCCAAAAACTTACTCCATCTTATTTGTTCATTGCCAGGGCATACAACAATTACATTATGTATCATTTAGCTCTCTCTGTTTAACAAAACACCTCAGAATGGAGAGGCTCAAAGCAGTGAACATTCATTATTTGTCATAGTCCTGTGGGTTGGCTAAGCAGCTAGCTCCTCTGGGTCAGCTTGGCCGCGTGGTCTAGTTAAGGGGTTGACAGCAAGACTGGTCCTGAGGGGCCTCACTCAGGGGTCTGGCAGTGGCTGGATGTCAGCTGAGGCAACAGCAATACACCTCTAATCATCCAGCAGGCTAGCCTGGGCTTGTTCAGATGGCCACAGAAGGGCTTCCAGCAGCAAGAGAGGCAAGTCCCAACACCCAAGTGCTTTTCAAGTCTCTGCTTATACTACATCTACTATCACTCCATTGACCAAACAAGTCATGTGGCGAAGCCCAGAGTCAGTGCGGAAGAGAGGCCATTTTGCACGGTCTACCCCACACTCTATTCCATTCATCTTGTCCCCTTCTTTGCTTTTGCCTTATGTCTCTTGTCAAATATTTCCAACATTCAATCCTTTTGTGAAGTTTCCTCTGCCATCTCTTGGCTGGTTGGAACTCATCCTCCAGTGGCTCCCTGAAGAGGGTCTCATGAGCTACCTGCTTCCAGTCTGCACAAAGGCACTGTATATGCTGGCTGCAGCCAGGGCCTGAGTCTGAGAAGGAGGAGGATGTGTCTAGAATATATGGGCTGGGGATCAGCCTGCTCATCTGGCCAAACTTCTGTTCCCAGGCTGCTCTATGTTTTGTTTTTTTTTTTAAAGATTTTATTTATTTATTTGAGAGAGAATGAGCGATAGAGAGCACGAGAGGGAAGAGGGTCAGAGGGAGAAGCAGACTCCCCGCTGAGCAGGGAGCCCAACGTGGGACTCGATCCCGGGACTCCAGGATCACGACCCGAGCCAAAGGCAGTTGCTTAACCAACCGAGCCACCCAGGCGCCCAAGGCTGCTATATGTTATTCAAAGTCAGCTGCCAGCCCTTGGGTCTCACTGGATGCAGACAGACTTTTTTTTTAATTTTTTATTGTTATGTTAATCACCATACATTACATCATTAGTTTGTGATGTAGTGTTCCATGATTCATTGTTGTGCATAATACCCAGTGCTCCACGCAGAACGTGCCCTCTTTAATACCCATCACCAGGCTAACCGATCCTCCCACCCTCCTCCCCTCTAGAACCCTCAGTTTGTTTTTCAGAGTCCATCATCTCTCCTGGTTCGTCTCCCCCTCTGACTTACTCCCCTTCATTCTTCCCCTCCTGCTATCTTCTTCTTTTTTTTTTTTTAACATATATTGCATTATTTGTTTCAGAAGTACAGATCAGTGATTCAACAGTCTTGCACAATTCACAGCGCTCACCATAGCACATACCCTCCCCAATGTCTATCACCCAGCCACCCCATCCCTCCCACCCCCCCCACCGCTCCAGCAACCCTCAGTTTGTTTCCTGAGATTAAGAATTCCTCATATCAATGAGGTCATATGATACATGTCTTTCTCTGATTGACTTATTTCACTCAGCATAACACCCTCCAGTTCCATCCATGTCATTGCAAATGGCAAGATCTCATTCCTTTTGATGGCTGCATAATATTCCATTGTGTATATATACCACATCTTTTTTTTAATTTTTTATTGTTATGTTAATCACCATATATCACATCATTTGTTTTGGTGTAGTGTTCCATGATTCATTGTTTGTTCATAACACCCAGTGCTCCATGCAGAACGTGCCCTCTTTAATACCCATCACCAGGCTAACCCATCCCCCTACCCTCCTCCCCTCTAGAACCCTCAGTTTGTTTTTCAGAGTCCATCATCTCTCCTGGTTCGTCTCCCCCTCTGACTTACTCCCCTTCATTCTTCCTCTCCTGCTATCTTCTTCTTTTTCTTTTTTCTTAAAATATGTTGCGTTATTTGTTTCAGAAGTACAGATCTGTGATTCAACAGTCTTGCACAATTCACAGCGCTCACCGTAGCACATACCCTCCCCAATGTCTATCACCCAGCCACCCCATCCCTCCCACCCCCAACCACTCCAGTAACACTCAGTTTGTTCCTGAGATTAAGAATTCCTCATATCAGTGAGGTCATATGATACATGTCTTTCTCTGATTGACTTATTTCACTAAGCATAACACCCTCCAGTTCCATCCACGTCGTTGCAAATGGCAAGATCTCATTCCTTTTGATGGCTGCATAATATTCCATTGTGTATATATACCACATCTTCTTTATCCATTCATCTGTCGATGGACATCTTGGCTCTTTCCACAGTTTGGCTATTGTGGACATTGCTGCTATAAACATTGGGGTGCACGTACCCCTTCGGATCCCTACATTTGTATCTTTGTGGTAAATACCCAGTAGTGCAATTGCTGGAGCGTATGATAGCTCTATTTTCAACTTTTTGAGGAACCTCCATACTGTTTTCCAGAGGGGTTGCACCAGCCTGCATTCCCACCAACAGTGTAGGAGGGTTCCCCTTTCTCCACATCCCCGCCAACATCTGTCGTTTCCTGACTTGTTAATTTTAGCCATTCTGACTGGTGTGAGGTGGTATCTCATGGAGGTTTTGATTTGGATTTCCCTGATGCCGAGTGATGTTGAGCACTTTTTCATGTGTCTGCAGACAGACTTTTTCATATCCAGGAGCCAGAACTGAGGTATCAGAGGCCCTAAGTGGAATTTACATTCCTGAAGGGGAGCTGGCATCCTCAGCCTGGGGTCCTAGAAGGGGTCCTTCCCACGATGTGTCAGACTAGACTACTGCTCTAGTTATTTACTTGTTCCCTGGTACAAGAGTAGACATCCACACCCGTCGCTATGTAACATCCACCCAAAAGGAGCCAGGTATAGTTTCCCATCCTTTGACATGCGTTGGTCGAGGGGATGTTAGCAGATGAGGTGCAAGCAGAGGCTTGAAAGTGCTTGCATGGTTAGGCTTGCCATCTTTGCCTCTGTCATATTCATGCGAAGAACATTCCTGGGGAGTCCGTTGGCCCAAAGAAGATGAGAGACATGTAAACAGAGATGCTCCAGCTGACTCACAGACGGGAAGTAGGAAGCAGAGCAGCCCCGGCTGCCACAGTCTGGGGCAGGGACACCTGCTGAGCCTAGATCAGATCACCCCAAGGCAACCTGCAGTAATAAATATAATACCGGTTTAAGCGACTGAGTTTTGAGGTGGTTTGTTATGCAGCCATGTTATCATTGCAAACTAACTGACACATGTCAGAATTTCGTTTGTGAGTGTCAGTGTCCCTGGCAAAACCCTCAAGAGCCCCAGTGAAAAAAGGTGACCTACTTTCCAGCTGGCGCCACCTCCCCTCTCAGGCTCAAGCTGGAACTGCTCCTCCCACAGCCACTGAAAGCTGGTGACTGAATTCTGCCCAAGGATAGCCAGGAGCCACACAAACGATATGGGTCTCCTGTCTTCTCCAAGTTCTCTTATTCCTTACCACTGCTAGACTCTAAAATATCTCGCCGCTCTCAGCACAGTGCTAATGATTCAGAAGTCCTTTAATACCTATTATTTGAATAATCAATGAATACATTAGGTCATTTTCTGAAAGTGTTACATGAGTTAAAAGGTCCACCATTTATTGTATCTAATGCACTTAAGTACACCACTGATGTTATGAATAAATAAGCAAAGTTATATTTCAGTGGAATTTGATTTTGATTGCATTTCATTTAAAATCTAGCTCTAGGGGCACCTGGGTGGCTCAGTCGTTAAGTATCTGCCTTCAGCTCAGGTCATGATCCCAGGGTCCTGGGATCGAGCCCCGCATCGGGCTTCCTGCTCCGCAGGAAGCCTGTTTCTCCCTCTCCCACTCCCCCTGCTTGTGTTCCCTCTCTCGCTGTGTCTCTCTCTGTCAAATAAATAAAAAATCTTAAAAAAATAAATAAAATCTAGCTCTAGTATTCTGACACTGACACACATTTTAAAGGGCTGCTGGAACCCTCTGACAAAAGAGGGAGTAAAATTCCCTTAAATCTCCTCTAGCCCTTCCAAAGTTGGTGTTAAGGGAAACCTGTTTGGCCTAAAAGGAAACTATCCCTTGCACTAATATACTTGCTTAATCACTCAGCGAATTAAAACTGGATTCTTTGCTGCTGTACTTCTCAGAACTTTTAATATGCTAATGCACATTGTAGAGTTCTGAGTGGGGAATTAGCAGGCAGCATTTCCTAAGCCAACTTGGCCCCGGAACCCTGAGAACTTTTTGTGCTTAGGGCATTTGTATGATTAATATCAGCCCATGGAACACAGTTTGAGAAATTCTGCTCTTTTCCAATGACCTACAAAGTAATAAATCATTTTGTCAGCTACACAGTTATATTTAAATCCCACCTTCCTGGATCTAAATTAACTACCCCCCCCCCACACTCCTTGGTAACCTTTTTATGGCTCTAGCACACTTGAAGGGAATAAAGGATCAAGGCAGGGGGCGGGTAGGAAACCACTAAGCAGGTCAGAAATAATTACAGCGAAAACGCTTTTTTCAGTTGAACAAAGTCTCACAGGTCTCTAAAAGAGTCCACGGTTATCTTGCTATTCACCCCCAACACTGGGTCTTTGAGGGAAGCTTGTGACTGGGCCTGCACTAATAAGGAAAAGTTTTGAAGTGTTCCAAGGAACGCTGGATTTTTTTTTGGCACTGGCCAAGGTTACAGGACACCCTTTAACTCTTATGGGTAAAAAGCAGTATCTTGAGTCTTACAACCTGATCATATGCCAGAGCTGCACATGGACTCACTCGGAGTATAGCAAATTTGCACAGGTTCAACATTTAACAGACACCTGCCCTCAGAAGTCACAGTATCTCTGCAGCGAGCTCCCGGAAACCAAAGGGGAAACACTGAGTCAATCATGGCAAATCATATTGCACCAAAAACTATGTAAGTGCTTCGGATTAAATGGTAACCAAATAGAGCACTATTTTCCTCAATGGTACTCAGTTTAATTTAGTTATTTCAATATAAACAAACACAAGAATAAAAACGAGAATGAAAATACCTCTAGCCCACTTGGCCCTCCAGTGGTCATTTGAACAGCACGCATGATCTTGTGCTCTCATGGGTTGGGTTCTAAAGTCTGCACGTATGGAAAAATCAGTGATAGTCCAAATTGCCCTTAAAAGTCTTAAATTTTTTCTAAGGTGCATGACACATGGTGTGTGCCCCTCAGTGAGGTCCACCCAGGCCAAGAACTAGAGGCATTTTTCATGAAGAGAAAAATAATGCTATCAAGGGACATCATGGAAAGCTCCAACGAATAGAACGTCATATCTGAATCTTTTTTTAAATTTTTTATTGTTATGTTAATCACCATACATTACATCATTAGTTTTTTTTTAAAGGAAGTTGAGGATTTTTTTTAAATTTTATTTATCTATTTATTTGAGAGAGAGAGAATGAGAGAGAGAGCACATGAGAGGGGGAAAGGTCAGAGGGAGAAGCAGACTCAGGGAGCCCGATGCGGGACTCGATCCTGAGACTCCAGGATCATGACCTGAGCCAAAAGCAGTTGTTTAACCAACTGAGCCACCCAGGCGCCCCTACATCATTAGTTTTTGATGTAGTGTTCCATGACGTCATATCTGAATCTTGGATAAAATACCCAATATGGTAAAATTATTTTGTTTCCCCAAATAATATATTGGGCTTTTTTGCAATTCTAAATAACATTACAGAGTGCTTTTTCTTGGACACCAGACAAAATGATGCTAAAATGAAGTAGATAAAGATAGTCAAGAAAATATTGAAAATGAAGAGAAACTTATCCTAGCATGAGTTAAAGAATATTATAAAGCTAGGGGAATTAAAGTATTATGTTACTGTGACAGGACAAACAGACAGCCCAGTAGGAAAAAAGAGAGTACAGAAATGGACAGAAGTAAGTAAGGAAATTTGATATAGGAGAAAGTTAGAATTTCAAATCAGAACACTCCAGATGGAATGATCAATAAATAGAATTGGAATAACTAACTCAACACTTGGGAAAAAATAATAATAAATCTGGATCCCCACGTCATTCTTGACACCAAAATAAATCCCAAATGGGTCAAAAATTTAAAGATTTTAAGTAGACAAAGCCATAAACACACTAGAAGAAATATTGATGCATTTTTAAAAATATCTTGGGATTGGGGAAAAACATTTCTAACCATATTGCAAAACCCAGAAAGCAACAGAACTTTTAAAAAATCCGTAAAGTTGAAAGACAAAGGGGGAGGGGAGAATATTTATAATACATTACAGGGAAAAAAATTAATGTTTGATATCATTTCTATCCAAGCCTTAAATAAGCCAATAATAAAATAAAGCAAACCCATAAAAGGAAACTAGGCAAAGAAATTGGGCAAGAAAAGTTACAAAAGAATACAAATGAACAGTAATCATATGCAAAGATGTTCAACTTTGTTAACAATACAAAGCAAAAATAAAAACAGGATAATAATTCTCGCCTAACAGAATAGAGCAGAGGAAAGATCACAAGGGCTGGCACTGGCCAAGATGTAGACGTTGGGTACTCTCACACCCTGTGTGTGCAGGCTGCGGGTACAAACCCTGAGGGCAAAGTGTGCACACGGTAACAATATCCAATGGGAAAAGGACAGTTTCTTCAACAAATGGTGCTGAGAAAACTGGATAACGATGTGCAAAATAAAGAAACTGGACCACGTTCTTATACCACATAAAAATAAATTCAAAATGGATTAAAGATCTAAATGTGAGACCTGAAACCATTAAAATCCTAGAAGAGAGCACAGGCAGTAACTTCTTTGACATCGGCCATAGCAACTTTTTTCTAGATATATCTCCTTGAGGCAAGAGAAATAAAAGCAAAAATACACTATTGGGACTATAGCAAAATAAAAAGCCTCTGCACAATGAAGGAAACAATCAGTAAAGCTAAAAGGAAACTTATGGAATGGGAGAAGATATCTGCAAATGACATATCCAATAAAGGGCTAGTATCCAAAACATATAAAGAACTTATACAAATCAACACCCCAATTTAAAAATTGGCATAAGACATGAACAGACATTTCTCCAAAGAAGACATGCAGTTGGCCAACAGACACATGAAAAGATGCTCATCATCACTTATCATCAGGGAAAGTCACATCAAAACTACAATGAGATATCACCTCATACCTATCCAAATGGCTAAAATCAACAACACAAGAAAAAAACAGGTAGGTGTTGGTGAGGATGTGGAGAAAAAGGAACCCTCACGCACTCTTGGTGGGAATGCAAACTGGGGCAGCCACTCTGGAAAACAGTATGGAGGTTCCTCAAAAAATTAAAAATACAACTACCCTACAATCCAGTAATCGCACTATTGCATATTTACCCAAAGAATAAAAAAACACTAATTCACAGGGATACATGCACCCCTATATTTATAGCAGCATTATTTACAACAGCCAAAATATGGAAGCAGCCCAAGTGTCCGTCCATCGATTGATGAATGGATAAAGAAGATATAGTATGTGTGTATATGTATATACTCCATTCCATACATGTATGGCCATAAAAAAAGAATGAAATCTTGCCACTTACCATGACATGGATGGAGCTAGAGAGTATAATGCTAAGTGAAATCAGTCATTCAGAGAAAGACGAGAGAGAAACCAAGAAACAGAAAGAAAGAGAGAAACCAAGAAACAGACTCTTAACTATAGAGAACGACCTGATGATTAACACAGGAGAGGTGGGGGGGGAGATGGGGGAAACAGGTGATGTTTCTTAAGGAGGGCACTGGTGATAAGCACCTGGTGTTGTATGGAAGCGTTGAATCACTATATTGTACACCTGAAACTAATAAACATTGTATGTTAACTAAATGGAATTAAAATAAAAACTTTAAACAAACTACAAAAAATTATAAAACCAAAAAAAAGTATGCACACCTTTTGCCCACGAAATCCCATATCTAAGAATCTATCGGAAGAAGAAAATTATTAGAAGCTCAAAAAGCTGCACATGCAAGGAAATTCATCACCATATTTACAATTGCTAGACAAGAGAACAGAAAAAAAGAAAAGACCTGAAATGGAACGAGATCAGTGAGAAGCAGTTACATATATTCTGGTATACTCCCTGCACCATACCATGCAGACGCCAGAAGTGATGATCTATGTCACTGACATGTCTATCAACTGTCAAAACACCAAACCAAGTTACAGAAAAGGAAGTGTGATTCCCGCTGGCAAATAGTGTGTACCTTTATCAAAACAAGTACATGGTGTTTTTGTCTAGAGCTACGCTTGTCAAAAGGCTTTTGTTGTTGTTATCCTTTGCGGTACGGTTTCTTTTTTCTTTTTTTTTTTTTTAAAGGATACGGATTTTATTTATTTATTTGAGAGATAGAATGAGAGAGAGAGAGCACATGAGAGGGGGGAGGGGCAGAGGGAGAAGCAGACTCCCTGCTGAGCAGGGAGCCTGATGCGGGACTCGATCCTGGGACTCCAGGATCCTGACCTGAATCGAAGGCAGTCGCTTAACCAACTGAGCCACCCAGGTGCCCCTGCGGTACAGTTTCAATTAGTTTACTGTGATTACATAAAATTTTCCATAACCAATGTTTTCAAAAGAGAAAAAAGTCATGACTAGATGGGCAAGGAAAGCCGAGAATGTTTTTTAATGTAATGAAGGGGCATTTGCCCTTGCTGGTAGTAAAGCATATTCTAAAGATGTAACCATTAGAACAGAGAGGTAATGCTGCAAATGCGGGTGGAGATTTGAAAGGCAGAGAGCTAACAGAATGCCGAGAAAGTGATCCAGCTACATAGGGAAGTTTAGCTTATGACTAAGGTGGCATTACAAATTAGTAAGAAAGAGACGCATTCTGAATAAACTGTGGTGGAGAAACTACTGCATCATTGAGGGCAAAGAGGGGCACGCTCCTTTCACACGACTGATCCCAGAGGCATTAAAATTTAAGTGTAAAAGCCAAAGACAAAAGACGACTAGAAAACACAACAGGAGGATGTTTGTACAATCTTTAGGTGTGCGTGTCGGGGGAGGTGTCTTCTAAGTATGTGAATCCCAGAGGCCCAAAAGAGAAAAGATGGATAAATTTGATCACATAACAAATTTAAATCTCTATAGTGAAACATACCATAAACAAAGTTCAAATACAAATCTCACGCAAGAGAAAAATAGAGTATTTACTATAAGTACTACAAATTCTGTCTGCAAAGATATAACCAACACCTTAACTGTGGTGATCTCTATAATGTTTTGCATTTTCTTGACTTTTGTTATTGAATATAATACTTTCATAAATGAACAAAAAACTTCTTATTTTTTTATATTTTTTAAGATTTTATTTATGTGTCAGAGAGAGAGCGCATGTACAAGCAGGGGGAGCTGCAGGCAGAGGGAGAAGCAGGGTCCCCCTGAGCAAGGAGCTTGATGTGGGACTCGATCCCAGGATCTGGGATCATGACCTGAGTCGAAGGCAGACGCTTAACCGACTGAGCCACCCAGGCGTCCCCAAGAAGCCCTTTTTAAAAACTAAAACCAAAAAATGCTGGGAGGAAATACAATTATTCATAAAAAGTTTTGAAATAGGGGATGGAGAGTAGAATTTTCTAAGCTTAAAGGTTTTAAAGGAAGGAAAGAAAGTCCTTTCCTGTGTGGGGCCAAGACTTACACATCCAATGGCATCCTCGAAATCTCCACTTGGGCATCTTAGACATACTTCATCCCAGCACAGTGCAACTTCTTGGCTCCCACACCCAGAGAGGGTGGGGGAGATCTAAACCCCAACTACCAAAACAAAATGAAGTCAACGTATAACTTTTTAAATGAGTCCATCAAGACATAACAGGGTCTGCTGTTTTTTTGCTAAAAGCTCTTTAGTACTGTCATCACTTGGAAGGAAAAAGGGCAAGAGGCAGCCATGTCCCTTCCTCCTTGAGGACCTGGCCCAGAAGTCGCGCACCCTCTGGTCTCTCACATGCCATTGGCCAGAACAAAGTCACATGACTGTGCCTAGCTTCAAGGGAGACTGGAAGATGCTGTCTTCACTCTGGGAAGTCATGTGCCTAAATGATATTAGTCTGGGAGGAGGAGAGGCTGGGTATGGAAGGGTCAATGGTCTCTGGCATCAACAGAGCGTAGCCTGCAGTGCACAATATCACCTGTGTAAAATACACTGCCCACGCTCACACACACATGCACCTTGATGGATGGGAAGACACAACAATATTGGGACTTTGGGGACTTTTACTTACGTCCTTGAATTTTTTGGTAATGATCAAATATTTATAATGGGCATATTTTTCAGTAGAAATGAACAATAGAAATTAAATCTAAGGTCAGAGACTTCCTTGTGAAAGACATATAAGCCATAGGAGGCTCTGGGTCTGGGCTGGCTCTTCAAAGCTGTCCCAAAATGAGGGCCTTTATACACCCTCAACAACCAGTCATGGGATGCAGGCTGCCCTCAGGGAGGGGGGAAACTTGACCCAGACACCTCCTCTGGGTCTAGAGCAATTCCAGGAGGGGACTGAACTATGGGTCCTCAGCAGCTAACACTCAGTTGGTGGAATCAGTCAGTGGGATCTATCTCTGTGCTGGAGGGGGGAATCTCAGTGGTGGACGAGAGCATACACTATACCAGGGACAGATACGAGGCATGGCCTAGAACCAGAAGAAAGAAAGAAAGGAAAGTCAGAAATATCATTTTACACATACTACGTGCCATGTGTTTGTCACTGTGCATGTTACCTTCTTCAATTCAATAGTCCTGCAAGCTGAGCGCTTAAGTTCACAATTTTTGTATGTATGGAAACTGAAGTAAGGATATTAGGAAAACTTGTCCAGGAAGAGACAACAGAGAAATAATAGAATGAGGATTCAACTCCAGACGGGATATTTTATTGCAGAACCACTTTCTACCCCAGCATTAAGTCATGAAGATTGAGACCTTGTTTGGTTTGATTCAGATGAAAATTGCTAACGGCATCACAAAAGACTTTTAAAACTATGTTGGCAATGAGAACAAAGAAGGGAAAGTTCTGGTTTAAGGAAAAGGTCGTGAAAACAAATTAATAAATAGAAGAGGGGCGCCTGGGTGGTTCAGTCGATTAAGCACCTGACTCTTGTTTTCTGCTCAGGTCATGATCTTGGGGGTCCTGGGATCAAGCCCCGCTTTGGGCTCCCTGCTCAGAGGGGAGCCTTCTTCTCCCTCTCCCTCTGTGCCACCCCCACCCCCCGCTTGTGCTACCTCTCTCTCTCAAATAAATAAAATCTTTAAAAAAATAAATAAATGCAACATGTACTCTTGCATTGGGGGAAATTGTATAAAGGGCAACATGAGGGCTTAGGCATAAAGTCAGTATGGATTATAGGTATAGTAACAGTTTTGTTACTGATATTAAATTTTCTAATTTTGATAATCACACCATGGATATGTAAAATATATTCCTGTTCTTAAAATTATATGCATAAGTGTTTAGGGGTAGAGGGTCATGATATCTGGAGTTTATTCTCAAATATTCAGAAAACAATTATATGTAGAATAAAAAAATTATCTATGTATTATATATATATATCAAGAGAGAAAGTAAATGCAGCAAAAAGTTAATAACTGGTGAACCTAGGTGAAAGATATATGAGAATTTATTGTAATATTCTTGAAACCGTTTTGTATGTTTGAAATTCTTTCAAAATGAAAGAAGGAGAAAAATCCCCAAGACAGGAGAACCTCATCAATAGGATGAGAGAGTCTCCAGCCTTCCTAAAGGAACTCAGATCTGGTAAGTCTCCAGATGGGCAAGTGCCGCAATTGATAAAAAGTGGATTATGATCATTATCGATTAACAAACTTGAAGTTGATCCTTGGGAAAATTCTGAAATGTATTTTCAAATGGATGGGCTAAGAACATTTTAGAAAAGATTGCAATCTCTAGCAGTCAGTATGAACTCCCCCACAAAAACAAATAAATATATGCAAATTCGGTCAAGCTAAGCTCATTTTCTCTTGTAAAGTAAATTAAAGAAATGATCATCTGCACAAGGTGTCCTGATTTTGGCAAAGCTATTGACTAAGTTGTTCATAACATCTTCATGAATCAGAAGACAATACAACCCTTGCAGGCATTTTTACAGCAACCTGAACACCACCACTCACAATGAAGACTGAATCTGCTTGTGGGTAGGGATGGGGTCGTGGATTATTTTCTAGGGCTGCTGTAAGAAAGCATCACACACTGGTACCACCGCAGCATGAAATTTATCTTCTCGAAGTGCTGGAGGCTGGAAGACTGAAATTAAGGTGATGGCAGGGGCAGCAGGTTCCTTCTGAGGACTGGGAAGGATCCATTCCAGCCCTCTTTCCTTGTCTTGTAGATGACCAACTTCACTTGCATGGGCGACCACACATACATGTCTGTCTCCAAGTCTTCCCCCCCCCCTTTTTTTTAGATTTTTATTTATTATTTATTTGCAAGAGAGAGCAAGCAGAAGCAGGGGGAGTAGTAGAGGGAGAGGGAGAAGCAGGCTTCCAGCCAAGCAGGGACGCCTGATGTGGGGGCTTGATCCCAGGACCCTGGGATCATGACCTGAGCCAAAGGCAGACGCTTAACCAACTGAGCCACCCTGGCGCCCCCATGTCTCCCTTTTTGATAAGGACACCAGTCATATTGGATTAAGACCCACACTAATGACCTCATTTTAACTTAATTACTTCTGTACAGACTCTATCTCAAATAAGGTCAGATTCTGAGTTGCCAGGGAGTTAGGACTCCCACACATAAATAGGGGGGACACAATTCAACCCACAACAGTAAGAGGTGGTGGGGGATATCTAGCAAAGTGTCACAAAGCCTTGCTCTGTTAAACTCTAGCGACAGGAGATCCTCTCTTCACACTTGGGGACTATCTAAAGATGCAAAGGGAAAATAACCAGTAGGATGATGAAGCAGCTGGTATAACAGATACGGAATGAGGGGGTGGGATTCTGTGGCCACATCCCTCACCGGCCAGTGGCACCGCCCTGTTATTCCTCACACACACTCTTGGGTGGCGTGTGGATTAAATGAGAACTAGGCAGGAGGCATTATGCAAACGGCAAGGCTCACATGACCCACTAATCACTGGCACCGCCACCTGCTGGAGACAGAGTCAGAGCCCCCGCAGGAGCGCCAGGCGGAAGACAGCATCGACATACATGAGTGACAGCACTCTGTCATTTCCTTTACAGCTGTCTTTAGTAGGTCTGGGAGATGGAGAGGTGCTTGTGCCACTTTGGTTTCTGGTTCCTTCCCACCTCCCCGCCTTGATCCCATAACCTTCCACCTCTCTGACACTAGGGATCTCCCCCTTTCCAAGGATGTCTCTCAGTTCTTGTCTTTACAGAGACTTAAAGCTTCTATCTGAACATATTCTTAACTTAGGCTGAGGTCCTCTTCCACCCCTGTTTCTCAGGTGTGCCCCACAGGGTCTTAGCATGCATCATACCCAGACCCATAGTCACATCACTGATCCAGAGTCAAGAATATTTAGGAAATGCTTTGCATCTTTTTTTTTAAGATTTTATTTATTTATTCATGAGGGGGCGGGGCAAAGGGAGAAGGAGGCTCCCAAGGAGCAGGGAGCTCAATGCAGGACTCGATCCCAGGACCCTGGGATCATGACCTGAGCCGAAGGCAGACGCTTAACTATCTGAATCCCCCAGGTGCCTGAACTGCTTTGCATCTTTACTGCAGGATTCATCAGAACCTTTCATTCTGCATTCTGATTCTCCAATAAGGGTTATGGAACAAAGCGTTTCTCAAATTGTTCTAACTCTGAACTCCATTTTCCAATCTGTAGGAACTATTGTCCTGTGTTCGTCAGTGCTGGTTTGCACTCAGTGTCTCTGCTTCCAGTTGGTCCATGACACACAGATACCCACCAAAATCCTTTTCCCCTTTTTTTTGGACATGGAACTAGACTCCACTTCTCACCCTTCCTCAAAGCTATGCACCTTCATCCTCTCCAGTGGGATGTGAGCAGTGAGATTTACCCCTTCTGGGCCTGACCCACAAACCAGCTATGTACTCTCTACAGCATCCCTTTCCTTCTGGCTGGCCAGGAGATGAAGACCCGGGGGCCTTCGGGGGGGGCCACTGTCAGCTGGAGTCCCTGGACCACTAGATGAAGGACAGCTACCTCGATGGTCTAAATATCTGCCTCAGGCTTTGCATCAGCAAAAGATCATTTCTATTATGTTAAGCCATGAACCACTGAGGCCAGTTATTATGGTGCCTCACACTGCCCCATCTGCTTCTTCACTCCCTGTAATTCTGCATGAAGGAAAAAGAAATTTCATTTTCGTTAGGGAACTATTAGTCAAATTGGTTGTTAGAGCAGCAAAACCTATATACCTGAACTTACACAGTGTATAAATAGTGGTCACTGCATAATAATGCAACAGACGATAATAATTAGTTATACCTGTGTTGAGAAACTACTTGCTTAAAAAGCAAGATTTGATGATTCATATACTCGGGATTTGAGGATTTCATTGCTGGGGAACATGAAATAATCTTGGGGTATGGAGAGAAATTTGGCTTCCAGAAAGTTCATGATCTTTGAAAACCCCTCAGATCTACTAGATTTAGGGTGCAGCCTTGAACACCTGTAGGCTGAAGGCTGGACTGTCTGAGCATGGTTTATCATCACTGAAGGGGGAAAGCAGGGCTGAGTAGCTGAGAACTCCCTTCCCCATGCTTCCCTGTGACAGATTCTGAAAGTGGAAGAGCCTCTGGAAGAAATATGGTCCATATCTCTGCCTCAAGATGGGATACGATCAATATTACCAGGAAGAAATGGCTTTCGGTCCCATTTTCAAGATCTTTGGGGAAAGGAGTTTCCAGTGAATATCACATGCCTCATTAGGGAAAATGACGTTGAGTTACTTTACAGTTTATCAAAGCCCTTTTACATATCCGTTCGCTCCCCTCGCCCATACTCCTAATAACTTGGCCGTGAAGTAGATGCATCTTCACTTTGCCTTTATCCTCCAGGAGTCTGAGTTACACGAGGCTGTGAGGCCTTCAGGAGTGGTGCCAGGTTAGGATACCGGGTGTCCCATTCCCCAGCCCCACTTTCCTGTCACTTACCAGCCTTGCCTCTCGGTCATCCAAATCAGTGAACGTTCCCTGACCATCTATTCTCCGGAGGGGCTGAGGCAGCCACGTGAATGCACCACAGAGGTGAACAGGACAGAGCCCTTGGCCTCTGGGAGCTTTCGGGCTTGATGGGAAACTATGACAAGTGTGGACACATGCTACAAAACAAAGCTCTGTAGGGTGAACACCATGTGACAGCCACAGGCAACAATGCTCTGAGCCCTTCAGACCAAAACAGCCAATGAGGATATCAAAATGAAGGTGTTGCAATTGCTAGAACCCTCGCCCTTTCCAACCCTCCAACTATGAGAGCTGGAAAGTATAAAAACACTTTTTTCTTCAGGATCCATTTCTCAGCCTCTCTCAAAGCCAGGGTGTGGAGAGGTGACCCGGCTTCTGTCAATCAGAGGCACCCACAGTTCACCTGGAGGTGGAGGAGAGTCAGGTCACCTGGAAGTGAATCAAGGTCCTCTGACAAGCTCTGTGAAGGAAGAGTATGAGGCAGTTGTAGAAGTTTCTGATGTCCATGCCCTCACGGGGCAGAGCAGCAGGCGACGGGGGCATTTCTTCCGTTGCCCTGGGACACACCGCCCCCAGTGCTCTAACATCCAAGCCTGCTTCCAGGGCATCCTACACTAGCCACACTGAATTCCACTACCCGCAACAAACGGTTCTGACCCACTTACTTGTTCACTCCCTAAGAATTATTGAGCACCGCCTTTGTGCCAGGCACTTTTCCAGGTGCTAAGGATCCAGCAGTGAACAAGAAAGACATACTCCCTGCCCCTCAGGGCGCTAACATTCAGGATGAGAAGAGAACCAGCTACAGACAAAAGACATAAATTAACAGTGTGATAACTTTGGTTCTTGTTTCGTCCCTCTCCCTTTCAAGGTGCTCCTTGTTGCTTGCTGAAACTCAAGTTGAAAGAAGAATCTCCAGGCTCCCTGAACCCTGTCCCACATAGGGTGACAAACCACTTCTGCGGATGCTCAATGCTTCTGCACCAGACTCTGCGGGTGTCAAGCCCTCCATTTCCACAGTCCACAAACTACAGTGTGGGTGAAATACTACTTTATTAGTGTCAACACGTTCTAGTTGAAGTTCTCATGCCACCAGGATAGCCAAACCTTCCCTTTCCTCAGGGTCACATCTAAGTTCTGGGGGGCAGGGGTGTCTAACCAACACTGGAGTCAGGCCAAGGGGTGTGCCTTTGCTTGCTCAATGTCTGTCATCTGTCTGCACAGACCCACAAGAAGTCTGTTGCCCCTAGGTCCTTGGTCTTGCCAGAAGCTTCACGTACCTGTCTGCACAGGCCTCTCTGGTTCGGTGGCTCTCTCTACCACTGGGACCCCAGGAGGATAGGCAAGCCTCTGGAATGGTTACCTGAAGCCCTCGCTGGCCAAGATGCTGTGGGGTTATTTTTTTTTGGGTTCTGGCTGCCAAACCACCCCACACTTAGTCTGGCTGAACAGGGCATGGGTCTTTTTTTTTGCACATCAGAAATGCTTTTTTATTTTTATTTGAAATGGCATGGGTCTTCTTTATTCTCCTCCAGAGACCTCCCTGTTTCTCAGTTGGGGAAAGGGGTACTACGGGAAGAAGATCCATTACTGTAATTTAGGTTTCCTCCCAAATGTATTACAAATGCCAATAATTCATTTATTTCTTGAAAGAACCGAGGCTTCTGGAATCAGAAGAGAGCGTTTCTTCCATTCCCCACCTGCCAGGTTTTCTGAGGTCCTGATTCCTACCCACCCCCACCCCTGAGGCAATGACCCTAGAGCACTTTCAACTTTGAAACGGCATAGAGAAGCAAAGCATCATAAGGAAATATATGATGAAGGAAAGAGGGTGGGAAGAAACAGATAATATTTCAAAAATATCACTCCATAGACAAGAAGATAGAGCAGAAGAACTACAGCAGGAGAGTAAGAATGAAGACCACGAAAAGAAAGCTGCTACCACTGGTGTGTATCCATTTGTCATTCTGTGGCAGGACGGTTTTTTTTGGGGGGGGGCGTGTTAAATTAAGTTTAAAATAATCAGGTTGGTTGTTCATTTTTTCATTTAGAAGCCTGGTTTTCCCTAATCAAGGAACTGCTCAAGCCAAGTGATAGAAAATAGTTCAAGATGGGAACCAGTGTCAGGAATAGTAGTTCAGCTGTGTGTACTTTTCCTTTAAAATGTGGCAATGTCATGGCACAGAAGTGGATATGTGGGGAGAAAAGTGACTTCTCTATTAAGGAAAAGCTGCTCAGAGGCAAATCACAATCGAAGGGAGCCAGGCACAGGGTAGATTAGCTTCAAGGCACCAGAAGGAAGAATAAATTAAACCAAAATGGCAAAATATACCCAAAGGAATACAGGAGAAGCAACTCAGCATTTTAAGAAAGTGAAGGCTAAAAACGAAGCAGTAAGTCACTTCTGAGTAAAGTACATATTCATATATAATCTATTCAAAAAGCATGTTCCCTAAAACAAGTTTTGGGTACATCAGTATATTTGATAATATTAATCCATCATTAATCATCTGGTGAATCATCCGAGAATCAGCTAAAGTCCCTGAGAGCCCAGCTTCCAACTTAGCCTCTCTACCCACAGAAAGCCCTAGCTCTTGACACCATATTTCACTTCCTCTAGAAACAAATGAACGAGAGGAAATAAAGTAGCCACATGGGAAATCAGTCTTCAGAGCAAATGGAGAAAGATTCATTAGCTTAGCACAATCATCTGGTAAACAAAACCCGAAGCAAGAATAGAATCAGGTGTAGAAGGACCTAAATGGGGCTCACAGATCAGGAGATGTTTGTGGGAAAGGGAGACAGGAATTTTATCAAACAACTCTAATATGTACATGTAAATATAAATGAATGCAAGGATTGACATGAGCTTCTAAAATGCTTTAAGGAATTTTATTTACCAACATGGGGAAATGTGTTTTGTTTTAAATATGCTATGTGTGTAAACGCATAGACGCATATGTGCACGCACACACACAATGGAATATCATTCAACTTTTAAAAGGAATGAAATACGGATGCATACCACGACATGGATAAATCTTGAGGACATTATGCTAACTAAAATAAGCCAGACATATATGGACAAATACTGTATGATTCTACTTATATGAGGCACCTGAAATAGGCAAATTCATAGAGACAGAAAGTGGAATAGAGGTCTCCAGGTGCTGGGAGGAGAGAGGAAGCAGGGGAGTAGGGGTGGTAATTGGGAGTTAATGGGTATAGAGTTGCTGTTTGGGAGACTGTTTTTCTTTCTGATGACGAAATTCTGGAAATGGTTAGTGGGGATGGCTGCACAACATTGTGAATGTATTCAATGCCACTGAATTATACACTTAAAAATGGTTAAAATTTTGGGGCACCTGGATGTCTCAGTCGGTTAAGCGTCTGCCTTCGCCTCGGGTCATGATCCCAGGGTCCTGGAATCAAGCCCCGTATCTGGCACCCTGCTCAGCAGGGAGTCTGCTTCTCCCTCTCCCTCTGTCCCTGCTTGTGTTCCCTCTCTTGCTGTGTCTCTGTCAAATAAATAAATAAAATCTTTTAAAAAATGGTTAAAATTTTATGTATATGGTAAATGGTAAATTTTACGTATATTTAACCACACTTTAAATAAAGGAAAGAGGGAAGCAGAAAAATCAGTACCAAGTGCAATCTGGGAAAGACTCAGCTGTTTTCCAAAGGCTTTGAAGATGGAGGAAAGGGCCATGAGCTGCAGAGAGAATGAGTACAGTTAATAGAAGCTGGAAAGGCAAGGAAACAGATTCTCCCCTAGGGCCTCCAAAAAAAAAAAAAAAAAAAAGTGCAGCCCTGCAGACACTTTGCTTTTACCCCAGGGATACCAGTTTTGGACGTCTGCACTCCAGAATATAAGAAATAAATTTGCATAAGATAATTTTTTGTTACCACAAATTTGTTTTATTTTAAACCGGCTGACCTAATACTACTGCCTTATCCACCCAGTAGATATTTTGTTACACTTCCCTCCAGGGAACATTCCTCTTCCCTGCACCACCCCAAACCTGGGCATAACTCACCAGTCTTTTCTCGGGCTTATAGGGGACCTCCCACTTGAGGCCGAAGGTCATGGGGCTGCTGATTTTTCCAGGCAGACTTGCCAGACGTAGCAAATAAAAGTACGGAACCCAAAAGAAGCAACAACAAGCACCCACATTCCATTAAATGTGAATTGACCATGCAGTATTTGGGACATATACTTAAAAACTGTTGGTTGTTTATCAGAAATTTATATTTAACTAGCATTTCATCTGGCAACCCTATTCCCTGGCCACATTCAGTGAGCCCACACATAGTGGGTTTTGGTCGTTTGCATTTTTTAAAAAAGATTAAGCGGATAGATGTGTCATTTATAGAAATCTGATTTCCAGATGCTCTTTAAAACTATGTCCTCGCCCACTGCGGGCAGATCTTCCGCCGCCCTGGCACGCGGGCCCGCGCGGGAAGACTAGCGCAGGCGCAGAGCGGCCCGCGGGCCTGCAGATTGCGGATTGCCTTCGCAGAGCCGCTTGGACGACTAGCGCAGGCGCAGAGCGGCCCGATCCCGGGCTCCCGGGGAGCGGAGGGCGAGCACCTGTCACTTCAGAGGAGCTGCCAGCGCCCTCCCGCCCCCTCCGCAGGGCGCGGGCCCTCGGTCCCCTGCGCTCCCAGCGCGGTCTATTTATATCGTCAGGCCTGCACAGGCCCATATTGGGCAGTGCCCGCTGGTCAAGCCCGCTAGCTGCCCCGCCCCGGCCAGACTGGCCCGATCCGCGCGGCCACAAGGCCAGGTTGCGGCGCCATCCCTGCGGCCTCTGCGGAGCCAGTGGGGCCGTGCCTCAAGCCGGGGGTCAGCAGCTTGTAAGTAACGGTGACAGAGGAAACGCGGGCCCCTGTAGAGGGCCTTGTCTTAGCTCTAGGGCCAGGCCAATGGAGAAAGGTCGAGGGCCGGAGTTGGGGGCAGCCTCCCGGCCCTTGGCACTTGTGGGACCCACTGCGCTTCCCTCCCGTCGTCATGGGGCCGGCTCCTACCTTCACAGCTCAGCCCAGCCAGCCGCTTCCTTCTCGAGACCAGTTTTGCTCAGCCAGGAGTCTCTTCCCTCTTTAATGTGGCAGTAGTCACCGTCCTAGCATTATCTACGTTAACGTTTGCCTCCCTCACTAGAGTATAAGCTCCATAAAGGGAGGGACTCTTCTGTCTTTCCCTTCCTGGCTGTCTGCCTAGGACCTTGAATAGTGCCTGGCACTTTAAAAAGCTTCAATAAGCATCAAAAGTATCCCCAGGCAACTCTCTTAACTTTAAAGCCAGGAATATAATTACTCTGCATTTCCCCCCCACACACGTGATTCTTAAGAGGAACTAATGAGCTACTGCATAATGCATATTAAAGCACTTTGAAAAGTATAAAGTGCTCTGAGAATGCAAAACAGTGTGAACTCCTCAAAGGAAAGCAAGCAGAAAACTTGTCTTTTTAGCTTTATCACTTACAGGCCTGGCCGTTATTAAACACCTAGAGTATGGGATGGATTATTGCTATTAAGTGAATCAGGTGTTTTTCCATACTAGTGGGAGACTCAAAGTGCATTTAAGGTAGCCATTTCCTACCAGTGCCTGTGCAAGTTTGTGATACTGAAGCAAAATAAGGTGTGGGGATGGAATGGTGAAAACCAGAGGTCACAAAGAAGTGGCTGGAGGGTAACTAAAAGGGTGGGGGGAGAAAAGCAACAGCGTGAGAATTATAAATGAGGACTGACACTCAGGATAATGGGGGCTGGGGAAAGTAGATAAGATGTGCCATCTGAGAGGTGGCAACTGTCTACTCAGGTCGAATACACTGTTGTCACCATGGGAATGAAGGCTCCAATGTTGCCAAACCTTCCATTTTTTTCAGTAGATGTTACAGTGTTACAGTTGCACGTTAACAACTACTTTGCAAAAAAAAAGTGTGAGCAGCCAATTTGTGATCTCTGGCTTCAGTTCTCTAAAAATTGGGGCCGAATCCCTGAGAGCACGTGGTAACTGGGAATTAATTTTGAAAGTAGAAGTGAAGTGAGAAGTGGGTGTCTCAGTGCATCAGGGAAATCAAGTTAAGGATTCTGGGTGATTTGCTTGACTCGGACAAAACATGAGCAACTTAAAGAATCAAGCACAACTTTTAAATGTAGAAAAGAATCTTCAAGATAATGGTTTATTAACATGCATAAAACAAGAAGAAAAAAGGTTATCATGAAATTGTAATTTAGGACAAAGCAAAACATTTAGTTGCACAGACCTTATTGAGCAGCCCTAATGTAGCAGACATCATCACAGACAGATGTTAAGAGTATGGAAATGACTAAAACATGAGCCCCCTACGCTCAATGTGCTCATTATTGAAAGGGGAGGCAGGCAGATGCAACTATGTTCAAGGTACAGGCAAGGAAAAGCAGAGAAGGCTTCACAGGGGAAGTGATGTCTAGCTGAATTTGGAAGAACCACTTGTATTTCTTCAGGTGGAAGGGGGAGAAGGATATTCCCGACAGAGCACCATGTGTAAAGGTAACACGCATTAGAATTGTTAGTGGTTCGGTACTACTAAAAGACTGAAGTATAAGGAAGGAAAGCTAGGAGATGAGGTAGAAAAGGCGGGGGGATGCCAGACTGTGAAGGGCCTGGTAATGTTTGAATGAGGGGTGGTGCTGGTGACAATAGGCTCAGGATACATTTTTTTATCTTTATTATTGGAGTATATGTGACATATAATGTCGTATCAGTTTCAGGTGTACAACACAGTAATTGGACAATTTCAGACATTGTGCAGTGCTCACTACGGTAAGTGCAGTTCTCCAATTGTATCCCCTCCTTCCATACTTCCTCAAGGCAACCCTAATTTGATGTTTTTTATAATTACCCTTCATTTCTTTATATTCCACCAGAGTTGTATGTATCCTTAAAGAATATATAATTTTTTAAACTTTTTTTAAGATTTTATTTTATTTGGCAGAGAGAGAAAGCACATTTATTTATTTTGTCAGAATATATTGTCTATATTTACTCTATTAGAACATAATTATTTTGCATATTTTAAACATGAGATCAATGGTTTGTAGCATCTATTCTTCTGCAGTCTTTTGCACAGATTATGATGTTTGTGAAATTCATGTTGATACATGTAGCTCTAGTTCATTTTTTGTTTATGCTGTGCAGTATTCTCTTGAGTGAATATCCTCCAGTTTATCTGTTCTCATGTTAATCAATACTTAGGTTATTTCCACATTTTTGCTATTTCAAACAGTGCTACTATGAATTTAAACTAGTTTTGACTTCAGCAAAACATGGAAGCAAGCTCATGTATCATTCGTTATGTAGAAAAAGTAGCAACTTCAAAGAATAATATCAAACATTATAAAAGTAAATCCTTGGCAGCTTAAATTAACATTTTTATGCCACATTAGAATTTGTAGCAGTCCATCTCTCAAAACTAAATATACTGGACATGGGTATAACTGCATTTTGGATTTGCAGAGTAATTAGGCTTTATTCTTGTGATTTGTATTTATCTTTGCTACTCATTTTTTCTCTATTATTATGGGTACTATTAATATGAATGCACCAGTTCAGTCTTCTATAAATTGGAGCAGAGAATAACTTCCCATTGATATCATGAGAACATTTATACAATTTTGTTTTGCTGATGAGAGGAGAATGCCCTCTCTGCCCTCATTATAAGAAAAAGTTGCTGTCAGCTCTCTTTTATTTATGAGCTGTCTGTACCCACAAGCAGTTTGTATCTGGACCCAAACATTGTTATTATTAGAAAATTATTTATACAGGTATATCCCGCTTCAGCTGTACCAAGCAGATTTTACCAGGCAAATGATGTATTGTACACGCACGGCCTTATTTAATTCTCCCAACTATTCTTAAATAATTCTCAAAGCTAATCTCAAGTGAGGATACTGAACGAGGCTAAGAAACTTGCTCATGTTACTAGATAGTAGAGCAAGGATTCAAACCCAGGCCTCGGCAATCCAGCCAAAGCCCGTGTTTCTAGCCTCTGAGCTGCATTCTGCTACACTGTAAAATAACAATAATTTCCATTTATGGAGCACTTGGATGTCAAGAACTGACCTAACTACTTTTATATACATCCTCCCCATTTTACAGATGAACAAACCAAGGTTTAGAAAGGTTAAGTCATTTTAGGATTATAGCAAGTAAGTGGCTAAACTGAGATTCAAACCCAGGACTCTCTCAAAGCCCCCATCTGCAATGCTAGTATCTTCTCTGCACCTTACAGGAACAGGACACATTGCTGAGAATGTCTTTGAAGTGTGTTAGAATGTCTTTTAACTGCCTGGATATTTTTCAGGATTTCCATCAGTAGATTCATTTGGTCCATAAATCCATAGAAATTTCGAGTAGCTTTCAGGAGGTGTATAAAAGGCAAGTAAAAGAAGGGAATACTTAATAAATATATACGCCCCTGGGTGGCTCAGTTGGTTAAGCGACTGCCTTCGGCTCAGGTCATGATCCTGGAGTCCCGGGATCGAGTCCCGCGTCGGGCTCCCTACTCAGCAGGGAGTCTGCTTCTCCCTCTGACCCTCTTCCCTCTCGTGCTCTCTATCTCTCATTCTCTCTCTCTCTCTCTCAAATAAATAAATAAAATCTTTAAAAAAATAAAATAAAAATAAAAAATTTATAAATCCTTCTTCAGATTGTTGGGAACGATTATTTCTGTTTTAAAAGTGTTTGTTGTTGTTGTTAAAGCCAATATCTGGGGCAGACAGGCTGCATCCAAATTTATTCAAGAAATTGATTTATATTTGGGAATCTTGGGGACAACCAGATGATCTTTTTGAATCAAAACTCTTCAACTGGGCTTAAGCAGAGAAGTGGAGGTTGGGCACCCAGATGAGATATTGTCCTCCTCAGGATCTAGAAAGTGGATTTATTTATAACAGTAGAGCAAGAGTTGTTGACCTGCGGCCTGTTTTTGTATAGCCCACAAGCTAAGAATGGATTTTATCATTCTAAATAGCTTTTAAAAATCAAAAGAATACTGTTTCATGACACATGAAAATATATGAAATTCAAGTTTCAATAGCCCTAAAACAGTTCATTGGCACACAGCCATGCTCATTTGTTTATGTATTGTTTATGCCTGCTTTTGCATTACAACAGCAGAGTTGAGTTGTTAGGACAGAGACCCTAGAGCCTACAGAGCCTGAAATATTTACTCTCCGGCCCTCCTTTGCCCACACTTGCACGAGAGTGAATGGTTAAGAGTATAGACTTTGGAGTCAGATAGAACTGTGTTCAAAACTCAGTTCCTGCACCTGTAAAATGTTGTGGCCATTTAATGAGAAGAGGTAAACTTAGAAGAGTGACTTAGTGTATATTGCCTTCAAGAAGAAATGAAGGGGTGCCTGGGTGGCTCAGCTGGTTAAGCATCTGACTCTTGGTTTCAGCTCAGGTCATGATCTCGGGGTTGTGAGATCGAGCCCCGTATTAGCTCTGCGCTCAGTGCAGAGTCTGCCTGAGATTCTTTCCCCCTCTTCTTCCCTCCCTCTCTGCTCTTCCCCGTCTCTCTCTTTCTCTCGCTCTCAAATAAATAAATAAAATCTTTAAAAAAAATGAAGATAACTAGAAGCTTCTATGGTTCTTTTACTTGACAGCATACTAATAGAAAACATAAGAATATAACAAAAGTGGAATTTTACAAAATATATATTAATGTAATTACCTTAGGCAACCTTTTCTCAACCTTTTTGCATATGTCACTTATACCAGTAAGGACTCTTGAGTGTCAGTTACAGCAATCCCAATTCAAACTAGCTTAAACAATAAAGGAAATAGTTTGTCACTGACGCCTGAAAAATACAGATATAAAGCATGTTTCAAACCCATTACTCTGGATTCTCTGCCTTCTTCCCTGTATTAGCTGTGTCCTCATGCTGACTTATGGGGACATGGCTGTTGCAGTTCCAGACCTCTCATCTGCAGAACACATGGATGCCGCCAGCCACTAACCAGAAACCTGAGCTTCACTCTGATTAAGCCCATCTCTGGTCTCACACCCGTCCCTGAACCAGTCATAGTGGTCCTACACCATCCACTCCAACAGAAGGCAGGTTGGATTCTGGGGGAAACCCAACATTGTCCACAGTGTTTATAAGGTACTACTATATTTATAAAGAAAAGGAACACATACTTCTCTTTCAAACTAATGCTGCTTGTGTTTTTATTAAGATAGCCTTATGCCACAAAGTTCAACAAGGGTGGTTTGGTTCCTGCATTAAAGATACAAAATCCTGAGGTGCCTGGGTGGCTCAGTCGGTTAAGTGTCTGCCTTTGGCTCAGGTCATGACCCTAGGGTCCTGGGATTGAGCCCCGCATCGGGCTCCCTGCTCCGCGGGAAGCCTGCTTCTCCCTCTCCCTCTGCCCCTCCCCCTGCTGGTGCGCGCGCGCTCTCTCTCTCTCTCTCTCTCAAATAAATATATCTTTAAAAAATATATACATATATACATATATATATATATATACATATATACACACATACACACACAAAATCCTAGGGTTACAGCCACAACATCTGAGCCCCCAGCATCTCATTTCTTCCTAGCAGCAACAAGGTCAACACTCTGGGAACTTGAGGCACTTTCTGAACGGCCTGCCTCGTACTCGATCTAGTGATCCTATCTGGAAACTGCTCTTGGCTTTCTAGCACTGGTATCGATATCATCTAAGTGATTCTTAGGTATCAGTACAAATGGAATAGGAGAAACTCGTTCGTATTTATTTCCTTATAAGGAAACTTTTCTGGTTTTCAGCTCAAAGTAACAGCTGCCATCTTTAAAGTTGACTGATGTGTTTGTGTACAAAGAGGCCCACATAATATGATTTGGGCTACTCATAATGTGTTGTAGGAGAGCTCAGAAATATAATGACCTCTTAATTACCCATAACTGGATTCTCTTTGTAAAAATCTAAAACAAAGTTTCACTTTTAATCTGCAGGACCTCACAAAGAAAGTTTTAAGCTTTTATTGAAATAAAGCTGAGGCATTACTGCTGGAAAATCTGGCAAGAAGGGTTTTTATTCCTATTTCAAGTATACAGATTCTTGGATCGGCTAGTTGTTATCATTCCACACACTCCAGCACAGTGATTTTTTAGGTCTTATAGTTGCCATCATATACTTAAACATTCCTGTCGTGCTTAACACTTGTTTCCTGAAATGAACTTTAATTCAACACTGAAAAAAGTGCCATTTCTCATTGAGACACAGTGAGAATTGAGACGGAGAAATCTTGCTGCGATTTCTAATCTTGATAGGATTACAGAAATGTAGAACCTTTGCAGCTGACAAATTATGCTTTCATATGCTCTCTTAACTCCTAGGACTGACTTTTTTACCATGGCTCATTCTTACCTAGAAAGTGGATTTATTTATAACTGCAGAGCAAGGACTGACTTTTTTACCATGGTTCATTCTTACCGCGTGCAACTTCTAGCCAAGGAAGAACTAGACAGGGTGACTGGGCCCAGAGATGTGCTCCTCATTGTGAAGGTTGCTCACTCTAGGAATTCCTTCTTTAAATCCAAACAGCTAATTAGCTTCCTTGAAACACCCTGTTTCCATTCCCCTGGGCAAGGTGAAGACAGACAACTAGCTGAAAGAGACTTCTGATTAGACCAGGGCTTTTTAAGGGGAAAAGTGAGTCCATTTCCACTACTGTGAAGTAAGGAATGAAGAGAAGCTGAGCAAGGAGTGGGGATAGAGAAACGGGATGGTTTTTGTGCACATTCTAGGTTGAGGATGATTTAGCTGTAAGTTTCAAGTCTTGTGAATTCTCAGATCAGCAGACGTTTGGCTGTGCTTTCCAAAGCACTGTTTTGAATTATTTGCCCCATAGGAAAAGTCTGGGCAGAATTTTAATAGACTTTTTTTTTTTTTTCTCAGCCATCCTGTGTGGTTCTGGGGCCATTATAACATTTGAGTGCAGTTTTTTGTTTTTGTTTTTTTTTTGGCAGGGACACATGACATTTTCAGAGATGCACGTCCTCAGAGGGCAGGTTACCTAATGCCCCTGCCCCCTTGGCCTGCAGGCAGCTGTGTTTGGTAACTGCAAATGGAGTTGCAAAACGGGCTATCTTATCACTTCTCTCTCCATTCATCTTGGGAGAGAGGACTTTCCAGCCCTCCTAGAAAAAAAAAATCTCTGCTGCTGCTTAGGTTAATGTTAGAAGTTGATAATTTACTGTTTATGCAATCACTGACATTATTTCTAGGTACAAAAGTGGTTGTCTTAAACTACTGCATTTGGAGTGAATAACATTTATTTATAAATACTTTTTAGTACTAATGCTGCATATTTAAATCACAGAGAACTGTTTTCTTATGGGAAACCAGATTCTTTTCTTTCCCTCAGGAGTGTTCCAGCACATCTCTGTAGCTTTTTGAGTAATCAGACATGCAAATAGCCCCACAAGAATCCAGCTACCTTTAAAGAAGACGTACTTAAAAACACTGAAAAGTGTATCATGGAGTGCAAGGCTGAGGCAAAAGAAAAATACCAACATAGTTTGAATTTACTGAATCAAGTTAAGAGCATGAAAGAATTAGCAGAAATGATCGATGTCGTACTCATAGCAGAAGGGGAGAAATTTCCTTGCCACAGGCTAGTCCTGGCTGCATTTAGTCCTTATTTCAAAGCTATGTTCACCTGTGGACTACTCGAATGTACTCAGAGGGAAGTCATACTTTATGACATCACAGCAGAAAGCGTGTCCGTGATACTGAATTACATGTACAATGCGGCTTTAGAGATTGATAACGCCAATGTTCAGACTGTAGCTATGGCTGCCTATTTTATGCAGATGGAAGAAATCTTTAGTGTGTGTCAAAAATATATGATGGACCATATGGACGCCTCGAACTGTGTAGGTATCTATTATTTTGCAAAGCAGATTGGAGCTGAAGATTTATCTGATCAATCGAAGAAATACTTGTATCAGCACTTTGCTGAGGTGAGCTTACATGAAGAAATACTAGAAATTGAAGCACACCAATTTCTGACACTTATTAAATCAGATGACCTTAACATATCCCGGGAGGAGAGCATTCTGGACTTAGTCCTGAGATGGGTAAATCATAACCAAGAACTGCGTACAGAGCATCTTGTTGAGCTTTTGAAGCAAGTCAGATTGGAACTTATAAATCCTTCTTTTTTAAGACAAGCCCTGAAAAGGAACACAATGCTTCTGTGTGATGCAGATTGCATTGACATAATTCAAAATGCATTCAAAGCCATCAAGACACCCCAACAGCACTCTCTAAATCTTCGTTATGGCATGGAGACTACTAGTCTTTTGCTTTGCATTGGCAACAACTCTTCAGGAATCAGGTCAAGACATAGGAACTATGGGGACACAAGTTTTTGTTATGATCCCGCTTCACAGAAGACCTATTTTGTCTCGTCTCCCAAGTATGGAGAGGGCTTGGGAACTGTGTGTGCTGGTGTGGTCCTGGAAAACAACACCATAATTGTGGCCGGAGAAGCAAGTGCCTCTAAACTCTCTAGACAAAAGAACAAGAATGTTGAAATCTATAGGTTTGTATCTTGCAAATTTGTAAATTGGTTTTAATTATCTTGCTCTAACATTAGCAATGGTAGAAGAAAGTACTCCTGAAAGAGTGATCATCTCTTCAAAGATGTGTAGTCAAAATTACCCTGTAATTACATATTTTACATATATAGAAAATTCATAATGAAATCACCCACATTTCAAAATTATTTTTTCTCCTTTTATTTGTTCAGAGCATACAGCTGGATTTCCATAAGTTAAATGTATATATGTTATGATTCCATTGTACAATTTCATGCTTAGCTTTCATTATTGATCCATATGAAAGGATGTAATTGTTTAGTTACAAGTTTTGAAGAGCTTAAGACAACTTTTAACAAGAAGAAAAGTTTATTAATATGGATTCCTTTGAACTTTTTCATAATTCAGAGTAGTAAATAATTTTTTTTCTCAACCAAAAATTACTAATTATCTGTCAGTTTTCGTTCTGTATCCTTAATTTGTAGATCTTTCCTAAACCTCCAATAGCATGAAATGTTCGTGGCCTAAGAATCCTTTAAGTCTAGAATCATTGGAGAAAGGAGTGTCTGCTAAGAAGTACCTTGTCCTCTAGGTCTCCTGTGTGAGGACTAGTCATTCATTTACTGTTTCTTCAGCAAGTATTGAGTAAGCAATTCAGGGCTTCAGTCCAACTGGGTAAATAAGAAATATGTACATAGAATAAGCACTAGGCGTAAAGCTCTCCTTCAGTATCCTCCCCCTCTCAGTTCCCTCTGTGAGGGTTTGTTCAGACTTTTCAGTGAGAAAGGAATTCTTCTTGCCGGCAAAGTTGGGACAAAGAAAGGAGTAAGAGGTCTACTATTTTCCTGTCATCTTTTAACGTTCCATTATCTGCTTTCAGTGATAGACCTGTCCCCTTTTCACCTTCATCTCCCCTGGTAGTGATGGGGGAGGGACTGCAGAGCCCTGGGTGAATGACCTGGCCCTATGCCCTTGGGGGCCGAGCATGTCCCTGGGCAGCAAGCACAGCCTTCTTCAGAATCATCAGGTAGAGACTACAGAGCCAGGATGTCAGATCCCAAGGGCCATTCTTTTCATCATAGATGCATAGCTCTTTTTCTTCCTCATCAAGACAGTCCACAGTTCTGCCATTATTTTTATTTGTTTATTGTATTTAAATTCACTTAATTAACATATAGTATATGATTAGTTTCAGAGGTAGAGTTTAATGATTCATCAGGTGCATATAACATCCAGTGCTCATTACATCACATGCCCTTCTTAATGCCATCACCCAATTACCCCATCCCCAAACCCCCTCCCCTCCAGCAACCCTCAGTTTGTTTCCTAGACTTAAGAGTCTCTTATGGCTTGTCTTCCTCTCTGATTATGTCCTATTTTATTTTTCTCTCCCTTCCCCTATGATCCTCTGTTTTGTTTCTTAAATTCCACTATGAGTGAAGTCGTATGATAATTGTCTTTCTCTGATTGACTTATTTCACTTAGCATAATACCCTCTAGTTCCATACACATTGTTGAAAATGGTAAGATTTCAATTTTTTGATGGCTCAGTAATATTCCATTGTGTGTGTGTATGTGTGTGTGTATGTGTGTGTATGTGTGTGTATGTGTGTGTATGTGTGTGTGTATGTGTGTGTATGTGTGTGTATGTGTGTGTGTGTATGTGTGTGTGTATCTGTGTGTGTATGTGTGTGTATGTGTGTGTGTATGTGTGTGTGTATGTGTGTGTGTGTGTGTGTGTATATATCTATCACATCTTCTTTATCCATTCATCTGTCAATGGACAATTGGGCTCTTTTCATATTTTGACTATTGTAGACGTTGCTGCTATAAACATTGGGGTACAGGTGGCCCTTCAAATCACTGTTTGTATCCTTTGGATAAATACCCAGTAGTGCAATTGCTGGGTCATAGGGTAGCTCTATTTTTAACTTTTTGTGGAACCTCCATACTGTTTTCCAGAGTGGCTGCACCAGCTTGCATTCCCACCAACAGTGTAAGAGGGTTCCCCTCTCTCTGCATCCTCACCCATATTTGTTGTTTCCTGACTTGTTAATTTTAGCCATTATGACCTGTGTGAGGTGGTATTTCATTGTGATTTTGATTTGTATTTCCCTAATGCCGAGTGATGTTGAGCATTTTTTCATGAGTCTGTTGACCATTTGAATGTCTTCTTTGGAGAAATGTCTGTTCATGTCTTCTGCCCATTTCTTGACTGCCATTATTTTTAATAAACATCCAGCCCTGTCCATGTGTCTTTCTTATGATCCTCAGGCATCTTTCCTCTTAACTTTTTTGAAAGCCTACTTCCCTTTTTGATGACATATGTCTAACTATATACTCTGTGTTTTCCTTCTTATCTGTCTTGAACTCAGCCACATTCCCATCACCAACCAGCTACTCCACAGTGGTCAGAGTTAGGGTAAAAGTATCCGTTACCCTGCTTACCTCCTTCAATAATGAAATTGTCAGCAAGGCAAATAATGAAATTATCAAAAGCATTGCTTTGGGCTTCAATGAGCCAGACTTCCAGCAGATACCCAGATAGTTAAAATCTTAGAGCACTCCTGAAGGTCATGTTAGTGCCAGTTTTGTGATATGTGTGAGAAATGATCATTTTTGGTACATTCCTACTCTATTATTTCTGTTCTTATCCCTTTTATCTTTGCCTGGATGCTCTTCAACTTGCCTCTGTATAGTTCATAGATTTCTATGCAGATATATTTCTTCTTGACTTAGGAAATAGACCTGTACCCTAGTAGGCCATTTCTTTTCAGAAAAGATATATCTTCCTGTGTCCTTTAACTCTCTCTCATACTTGGGTGTACACACAGCTGAGGATGTAAGTGTTGTCTTTACACTATCAACCTCTGTGAAGCTGAGCCACTTTTGTCACTATTTCCTTTTTATGTCATATCCATTTTTCTTAATAATATGTTTTATAGTTTTATCTGGGCATTTTCCCTCCCCATTTTCAGTTCAAAGTGTTGAAAATCAGATTAGCAAGCTTGCCCTTCAAACACATACTTCCCAACCTTCATGGGATGTATTTCATTCTTGGCCTGTTTTCTTAAACCATGTCTCAGAAAGCCAAAAACCCATTTTTTTAGTTCTGTTGATATGTTCATCCACTGGCTTTACTTCAGTATCCCCCATACTTGACACCTAATCCTCCTTCCTCTTCTAAAATCTAGTACAATTAAAAGTAGTGATGAGAATAACTGTGATTCTAGGGACTGGTTTCCTACCCAGATTACACAGAAGACAACGATGACTGGATTTGTTGAGTTTCTGCTTTCAGTTTGTGACAAGCCAGACAGGAAAGGAACATTGTCTTCCAACTTCCCTGTCAAGCCTGAAGCAAGGAGTTGTCTCTAGGGAAGAATGTAAGAGTTGCTCAGTTGGGCAAAACTCATATAATCCGATTCACTGTCAAATGTTTGATACAAAGTAAGTAGGGTACTTTAAACTGTACTGTACTCTATACTTTAAAACTGTACTCCGTATAGAACATTTATCATTTCTTCATTTGTTTCCAAACAGAACTTTTTTTTTTCTTATTTTCCATATTTTCCTGGTTTTGTTTTACTTTTGAATTCCAGAATATATTCTGGATTTTCTGGGACAGATCCAATTTCATATCCCACTGTCCCCATAAGTACTTTTGTTCTTCTTAGACTCTTTGTCCCAAATCATGATTGGAGAAAACAGACTTACCATTATCAAGAGGCACGACAAAGGATACCCACAAAATCATAGATTTAGTGACTACATAATGCCACACACACACACACACAATCAATTAATGTGTTGGACTCTAGGAGGTATTTAAAGACCATATATCCTGGTGTCCCTACCTCCCAAAACTCTTCTCAGACTGACATACTTTTTCATGGAAGAAATTACTAAAATTATACTACCCAGAGCATTAAAATAGATGTTAAATGTAGCAGACACCTACAGGTGTTCCTGACCCTGTTCTAAGCCAGTTAGAACTATAAGAACAATCCTTAAAATTCTACATACTCTACCTTGTCCCATTAGAAATCTCTGAATTGAGATATTTTGAGATTCTCTACTGGAAAGCTGATTGCTTTAATGTAGTATTAAAGTGAGACCTCTAGGGACACCTGCGTGGCTTAGTCATTAAGCGTCTGCCTTCAGCTCAGGTCATGATCCCAGGGCCCTGGGATCAAACCCCGCATGGGGCTCCCTGCTCTGCAAGAAGCCTGCTTCTCCCTCTCCCCCTCCCCCTGCTTGTGTTCCCTCTCCCCGTCCCCCTGCTTGTGTTCCCTCTCTCGCTGTGTCTCTCTCTGTCAAATAAATAAATAAATAAAATCTTCAAAAAAATTAAATAAAAACAAAGTGAGACTTCTAGTCCACAGAATAAGACATTTTTGTATTTTTCTTCATTTTTACTTATTCCTCTTTTATAGTAAAATTACAAATGACTTGCTGCAAGATTTCCTATTTGTTCTTGATTTTCTTTCCCAGAATCAGGAAATGAAAGCTAGTCCTGGATAATCTATACTTTGTCCATATATTTTCTAAAATTCTGCAGAGATGGGGTTAGTTATTTCCATGCACGTTATAGTTTGTTCATCAATCCTTGCCAAAAAAAAAGCAGCACAAACCTGTGCTACTATCTTATACTAATGTTTCTTCCTCCCCAATTAGATCAACCAAATCGTGTTGTTTCTAGCTAGAAAAGAAATTTAAGTGTGTTTTTTGGATAACTTGTTTTCCAGTTAACACTAATCCTGGGTTTTCTCTCTTAATTTGCAGGTATCACGATAGAGGAAACCAGTTTTGGGAAAAGTTATGCACTGCTGAATTTCGAGAGCTCTATGCTCTGGGCAGTGTCCATAATGACCTCTATGTTATAGGAGGACAGATGAAAGTTAAAAACCAGTATCTCATTACAAACTGTGTGGATAAGTACTCTGTAGAACGGGATAGTTGGAGAAGGGTGTCTCCCCTTCCACTGCAGTTGGCATGCCATGCTGTAGTAACCGTGAATAATAAACTTTATGTGATCGGAGGCTGGACCCCTCAGGTTAAGAAATTTCCTATATACCTAGTTGGCATGGCTGTGCTACGTCTGGTGCTGTGTTGAAAAATATTGTAGTTGTTGAACACTAAAAGAGCATGACTTACATCTTGGTAAAATGCCTTTTACTTTATAGACTATTAAACTTAAGATCGTAAAGTGTTAAAGCAGTTTAGGAGAATGAATTTTAAACTGTGTTATTCATAGACATGACTTCATTCAGTATTCATGCTTTGCTCTTTATAATCCTTCCCATTCTTGATAATTATGAAAGATGCTTATGCTGAGAAATTATCTGTAGGGAGCATCTAAGCAAGAGGTGGAGACACTAGATCCTCATTCCACTTCTGTCTGCTTAATAGTTGTGTAAGCTGAGGCAAGTAAGGCTCAGGTCTTTTCCGAATTTAAAGTTCTTACTCTACATGGGAAACCAGAATATTCAACCTGTGATGGCCCAGTCATTTCCACAAAAGTATATTGTGATTTAAAACATTTTATGGCTTTGCTGGGCACCAGCAGATAGAGAAACCAGGATGCCATTTGCATGGAAGCCCAGCAAAGAGATGGCAAGCCAAGACTGCTGAGTCAGTAGAGCATGACCACAGGGGCCCACCCCTTCTCTCTGGGTGTCTCCCCACCCCCCCCACGTGCCTTGAACTCTCGTGGTAGTAGCAGGCCAGCTGCCTTCTGCCCTGGCCTACCAGTTGTTCTCATAAGATGAATCTTACTAGCTCATTGTCCATCCCCATGACAGAAAGCAAACTTATTTTTGCCTGTGTGCTTTCTTGTTTGGGAAATTGGCTTCATGATAAAACTGATAAAACTGATGCTTTTTGCATTCGTTTCATAAGCTTGGATTTTGCCATATATCATACCTGTTTTTAAACCTTAAACATCACATTTAATACATTTTGAAATGTGTCCTGTGTATCAAAAAGTAGTACAGATTTAATCACAGCTAGAGGCTAAAACCTTTGTAATTAAGCATTTTCGGAGCTATCCATTACATAGTTAATTTTGCATGAATAAGCTCGAAAGACAATGTAGAAGCTTTTCTTTGGTTTTCTTGCCACTAAAATAAAGATCAAATACTTAAAAATTAGAAGGAAAATTAAAACAATAAAGCCAATATGTGTTACAGTATAATGTCTTTGAACAAATGACACATGAATATTTATTGCATAACAAAAGCGGTCCCTATCTAATACAATACATTAAATTGCAAGATAACCTGGGGTTGTGATTGCAACATAATGATCTTATCCCTGGTGTATTTAAAGTAATTAAATTAATTACAACTTTCATAAGTATAGCAGTTATTTCTGTGTCAAACACCTGCATCCAAAACAAAAGACATTTAAAAAGCATCCTTAGACTGAAGTTATAAAAGTTCTTGACACACTGAAGGCAAAAAAGCACTACTTCGCCTGAAGTTTATGATCAGGGGAAGCCATATTCATGTGTATAAGAATAAATAGTTCAATTTTTACTGTCTCTAGTCATTAAAAATGTATATAAGTAAAATACATAAAAATAACTGCAAATAATGTATATTAATCCATCAATCTTGAAGATGAAGTTCAGACCATTCCCATATAGGTCATAATTATAGTATAAAAATACTCTAATTAGTAAAACACTAAAATGTTTTCTTAATTTTGTTCCATTTGGATTAGAAAGATATAAAGAAAAATGCCTTATGAATTATTAAAATGAGTTTCTCACAAATATCATTAAACTCTAGCACTATAAAGTTTGCTGAAATAAAATTGCACTTTAAATACTGTTCAAGAAAGTTGGGTTTCATTTTTAAGGCTCTGCCATTGCTTCATTTTTTTTTTTAAGTGCTGTCTTGTCTCCTTGCTCAGATCACAGATAATTTGCTATGAGCCGACCCCCTAGCTCCATTATTACAGAATACAAATTCCTCTGACATTGATGGTAGACTTATCACCCCAAGTCACGGGATCTGGTTGGTGTGTTTGTGAGTGTGAGTCTCAGCAGCTAACTCCTCTTCATCTCCTTGGCTGTCTGCTTAGATTAATTGCATTCACGTACTCAGAGAGATTTCCGAGTGGTATGTTATTATACCAGCTGTCATATCTCACACAGATGGATCTCCCTGATGAAGAACCAGATCGACTAAGCAACAGACTGTTGCAGTATGACCCCAGCCAAGATCAATGGACAGAGCGGGCACCCATGAAGTTCTCTAAATACCGATTCAGTACAGCTGTAGTCAACAGTGAGATTTATGTTTTGGGTAAGAAGAAAGCAGATTGCTAAAAGAGTATGACTACTTTTATTTTTCTCAGCAGTTTGCCTCAGTAAATAAGACCTATTCTCCCTTCCTCTTGCATCCCAGTTGAGATGTATCTGTAACTAGCCAAATGTGTTTTTTTATTTCTTGTTTTTCTAGAGCACAGCCAGATAAGATTAAATGGAAGTCCATTGACTTATGGAAAACAAAATTATTTGTATGGAATTTTCAAGTCCCTTGGAATTCAAGAACAATATTGATACATCTTTATATATAGTATCAAGTAAAATATTTTGAAATGGGAATAAGCCTTTGGCCACCTTTAGTTGATGAAGTGTGTGTTTTAGCAGCCAGCTGTGATTATCTGTGCTAATAGAGTAAGCCACCATAGGTAAGACACACATTATGCCAGCCCTCTTCATTTTGCCTCACCCACCAAATTTCTGTAGAGGTGTAATCAAATAATTCTCATCTGAATGTATTTTTTTTCTTATTTCTTAAATATGTGTGATCTTGTACTAATCAGTAGGAATTGGTGAAAGACTGGTTCATTTCCACTCAAGTGGGTAAAAATTCTAGAACATCTCCTATGCTTCCCTTATCCTTCTTCACTTCTTATTTTTTGCTCTTTTATTAAGTCCTTTGCTCTTCTAAGCACATTTCGTCACCTCGTCTCCCTCTCCCACTGTCCCTGTCCTGTGTGGGAAAGGGTGAGACTGGGACAAGGAGGCTGACTGGCTGGTAAACTGATAAGGATTCCAGTATTCTCTACTTCATCTCATGCACATTGATGACTAACTGGCAAGAACATAGGGAAGGTGATGGATACCAAAAAGAAGGCAAAGAAAAAACATGAGATATGGGCTGAGAGCAAACCAGGCATTTGAATAGACTTTTTTTTTTTTTGCTGAAGGGAAGCCATTATCTCTTGGCTGCCTGCACAGCATGAAGCAAAATAATTAATGCACTCAAATATTAATAGTTTTATAATTTTAAGAACATTATGCAACATAATTTATGACTACCTCAGTGATGAGACTCGTAATTATAATTAAGTTTTTCCCCTGGAAATATATCTGTTACTTGGTTATAACCATATGCTGTGTCATAGGCCCAGAAGAGACAATATCTAAACCAGGATAGATCGCTTAGGATAGATGTATAACTCCAGGGAGGGAAGGGCTGATCTCCTAATTATATTAAAGTTGGAGGTAGTCAAAAGTGGGATAAAAGTGATTTATCAACTGAACAAAAATGAGATTTCTGCCTCATGTGGAGCCACAGCTAGGCTAGATGTAGGATAAAAATGTAATGTTTTGTTTGTTTTTGGTAAGTTATATGGGGAAAAGCACCTTCCAGACAGCCTTTGGAAGCTCACCCTTGTTGGCATGAACAAATGCCCACTAGATGAATGAAAGAGGCAGATGCTAACAGATCTGCAAGATCTGGGTGGGTGACACCCAGGAAGGGAGATGATGCAGAGCAGCAGGGAAGAAGACAAGGAGGAGAAAGCTCAAGCAAAGGCTTGGAGGTGAGAGTGGAGGTGGTAAGAATAGAAAATGAAAGGAGAGTGAGTAAACGAACCCACCAGGTGCAGGGAGCTGCAGGAGACAGAGTTTACAGGTTAAACTGGGAGCCAGGTTACAAAGGACTATAGTGGAGAACCAAGAGAATAATAGAAAGTAATGAAAAACTATGCAGAAGCAACATGATTACATCAAAAACTAATGATGTATGGTGATTAACATAACATAATAAAATTAAATTAAATAAAAAAAATATTTGGGGAGTATTGGTGAGGTGAGGATTAAAGAACAGATCAAAGGTGCGAAGAGACTGAAAATGGAGAGACCAGTCAGGAAGGCTTTTGTAGTAGCATAGAATATAGTTTCTGGATATTCAGAACTGAGTCATGATTAAATAAAACAAAGTTGTAAAGTCCCTACAATATAAGTGTTCAGACATTATTATAACTACTGTTTTTTGAGCCCCTTTGTGTTACAGATACTTTGCTGAATTCTTTGCATAAAGAAATTCATTTAATGCTCATAAAAAACTGATAAAGTATTAACTTTTCTGTATAACAGACTAGATATCTAGACTAATCCACTAAAAATGCCAAAAAAAAAAATGTTGGGAAAACATTTTTAAAATTTTTCTGAAGAGCTTCTAAGATCTTGTAATGGCAGTAGGAATTTAGCAGGCCAAAAGCTAAGTGAAAGCAGGCGGCTTCCAACTATGAAGAAGTGAGTGAGTCGACATCCTCTCCCCAAAAAGCAACTATAAAACCAGAGAGATTTTTCAAAAACAGCCATTTCAGATCAACAAATTGAGAAGAGCTTATCTTCTCAAAACTGCTAAACTTGAGGTAAGTCTTCAGGCAGTCCTTGGCATTCTTTCCTGAGCTGCCCCAGTTCCCTACCCAAGTTGATCCAGCATGGGAATTCTAGCAGAGTGGGCTAGCTGTGAAAACCAGCATCTTTGTTTGCCAGAGGAGGCTGACATGTTTGGGAGTGAAGGGTGGGAACCTACACTTAACAGTGACAAATGGGAAAAGCCCACATTTCTTCTAACCTGAGTTTTTAGTCCTGCTTGGGACAGCAGCAGACAGGAGAATTAGTCGGAAATTTAATAGGGATGTTCCAGGAAAATCCTGGATATGAGAGTCCTAGAGGGGCTTAATAAATTCTCCATGCATCCCTGGAGACTAGGGAAGCTGCACAGACATGGAGCCTGTAAGAGAATATAAGCTCTTCACACATTCCTGGATGACTGGGAGTCTGAGCACATGTACAGAGATCTGAGAAGGCCAGGCAGAAGGTAAAAGTCATGGTAGACTTGAAAACTGCCTGAGCTTTGAATGTGCTCCCAGCCTACACATAGACCCACCAAGCAAGGCTGGAAGCCTTACCAGTGTTTGAGTACAAACAATTAGTCTTGACTTGACCTGAGCCATGAAGAAATAAGAGTAACACCTATGCTTTAAAAAGAGAGAGAGAGAGAATTTTTAAAAATGGAGGAGAAAGCAAAACAAACCACAGGAGAGGCATATTAAATCTAAGCAAATTACTTAAAAACAACAGCAACAACAACAAAGGAGAAAAAGTACCCTAGGGGGGAAAATAAAATTAAAAGTTGCTACAATGTATTATTTTAAATGTCTAGTTACCAACAAAAATTTACATACAAAGGAAAATAGGGAAGTGTAACCCATGCTGGGGTGGGGGCAGGGAAGCATTCAATAAAACCTGTTTCTGAGGGGTTCCAGATGTTAGATTTAGCAGGCATAGTCTTCAAAGTAGCTATTAAATATATGTTCATAGAATGAACAAAAATCATTTTTAAAGAATTTTTAAAGAATTCCTTTAAAGAATTAAAGGAAAATAAAATGACAGTGACTCCCAATGATATCAATAAAGAAATAGAAATTATCTAAAAGAACCAAATGGAAATTCTAAAGTTGTAAAGTATAATAACCCAAATGAAAAATTTACTAAGTGGGCTCAAAAACAGATTTGAGTTGTCAGAAGAAAGAATCCATGCACTTGAAATAGATTAGTGGAAATTATTAATCTGAAGAAGAGAGGGGGGATATTGGAGAAAAATTAGCAAAGCCTCAGAGACAATATAAAATACCATCGAGTCTACCAACATACGTATGATTCCCCAAAGAAGACAGAAAGGAACAGAATTTTTTTTTCAACTAATAATGGTCAAAAACTTCTCAAACTTGATGGAAAAACTTTAATCTCTATATCCAAGAAGTTCATTAAACTCCAAATAAGCTAAATTCACATAGATCCTCACCTAAACACATTGTAGACCATGCATTGAAATATATCATAGACAAAAAAATTCTTAAAAGCAGTAAGAAAGAAATAACACAGATCATAGTATATGATCATAACATCATAATATACTCAACAGGTGACTTATCATCAGAAATAGTGGAGGCAAGAAGGCACTGGAATAATATATTCAAAGTACTGCGAGGAAAAATACTCAACCAAGAATGTTTCTGTGTCCATCCTCTATGTTCGGCAAAACTATTCTTTTAAAATGGAAGTGCAGCAAAGACATTCTCAGATAAATAAAGACTGAGATAATTTGTGGCTAGCAGACTTGCAAGAAATACTAAAGGAATACTAAAGAAATACTGAAATCCTTCAGATTAAAAAGAAATATACCAGAATAATTCTAATCCATAGGAAGAAATGAAAAGCACTGGAAATGACAAATATATAGGTAAATATAAAAGACTTTATACATATTCTTTTTTCATCTCTTAATTTCTTTAAATGATATAAGAGCAGATAAAACAATAATTATGGAACTATACTGTTGGATTTATGACATATGTAGATATAATACATATAACTATCAGAATTGGAGAGGAACAAGAGATGTATTGGAACAGTGTTGCTATATTTTAATAAAATTAAGGCAGTATTAACCTGAAGTAGATTGTGATAAAGTAACATACATATTAGAATTTCTAGAGCAACTACTAAAAAAATTTCAAATAGTTTAAAAATCAAAAGAATTAAAATGGTACACTTAGAAAATGATAAACACAAAAGAAGGCAGTGAAGGAGGAACAGAGGAACAAAAACAGTATGAGACGTTGTAAATCCAACTACATAAAAAATTACATTAAATGGGAATGGACCAAATACTTCTATCAAAAGGCAGAGATTTCAGACTGAATAAGAAAATAAGACCAAGTATATGCTGTCTATAAGAGACACATTTTATATTCAATTACATGAATAAGTTGAAAGTTTTATTATTTTATAGAGAAAGACCTACCATGCAAACAGTAACTTTAAGAGAATTGAAGATGGTTTATCATTATCATACAAAATTGACTTTAAGAAAAGAACTATTACTATAAAGATAATTTTGTAATAATAAAATGATCAATAGACCAGGAATATATACATATATTACATATATATCTCAATTATAAATGTGTCACACCCAAAAACAGAGCTCTAAAATACATGAGGCAAAAACTAAAATGAGAACTAGAAAATCACCATTGGAGATCTGTATCCCACCTTCAATAATTGATTGAACGACCAGACAGAAAATCAGCAAAATGATAAAGACTTGAACAACACTATCAACCAACTTAACCTACCTGACATTTGTAGTACACACATATAATAGTGAAATACATATTCTTTTCAAGTGTACATGGCACATTCTCTAGGCTTAATCATTTGCCAGGTCATAAAACAAGTCTCAGTAGATTTGTTTTTATTTCTTTTAAAGATTTTATTTATTCATTTGATAGAGAGAGAGACAGGGAGCACAAGCTGGGGGAGGGGCAGAGGGAGAGGGAGAAGCAGGGAGCCTGATGCAGGGCTTGATCCCAGGACCCGGGGATCATGACCTGAGCTGAAAGCAGATACTCAACTGACTGAGCCACCCAGGTGCCTCTTAATAGATGTTTTAAATTGATGTTATTCAAAGTAAATAACTGACCATAAAATAATTAAATTATAAATCAAAGACAGAAAAAGGAAATGCTCAAATATATGGAAATTAAACAGCATACTTCTAAAACTTTGGGTAAAGAAATCACAAAGGAAATAAAATATTTTAAATTGAATGAAAACTATAGGTGTATATCCCTCATGACCATAGATTCAAAAATCTTTAAGAAACACTTAGCAAATTGAATCTAGCAACATAAAAATGATTATGTGTCATAAAAAATCCTTAAGAAACAATAAGCAAAGTGACTCCAGCAACATAAAAAATGATTATATGCCATGGCCAAGTGGGATTTAGCCCAGAAATGCAGGAATGCAAGGTTGGTTCAATATCCAAAACTCAATGTAATACACCATTTTAATAAGGGACAAAAACCAAATGATCACCTCAATGATGTAGAAAAAGCATTTGACAAAATTCAACCCCCATTCTTGATAAAATTCTCAACAAATTAGGAATAGAAGGGAATTTTCTCCACTTGTTAAAAGGTGTCTATGAAAAACCTACAGCTAAGATGATACTTAGTGGTGATTTTTCTACCTCCGGTCAGGAACAGGGAAAGATGCCTGCTCTGGCTCCTCCTATTCAGCATTGAACCAGAGGTTCCAACCCATGCAATAAGGCAAGAAAAAGAAGTTAAAGGTATATAGATTAGAAAGGAAGAATTTAAAAAGTCCTTATTCACAGATTATATATTCTTGTGTGTAGAAACTCCTAATGAAGCTACAAAAAGTAAATAAATAGAAAAGAAAGACTACTAGAGCTAATAATTAATTTTAGCCAAGGTCACAGTCTAAAGAGATCACAGGATATGAGATCGTACACACAAATTAACTGTATTTCTATGTGCTAGCAACTAACATTCCAAAAATGAAATTGAGAAAATAATTCTATTTCCAATAGTATCAAAAAGAAGAAGAAGGGCACCTGGGTGATTCAGTTAAGCATCCAACTCTTGATCTCAGCTCAGGTCTTAATCTCAGGGTCATGAGATCAAGCCCTGCATTGGGCTCCACTCTGGGCATGGAGCCTACTTAAAAGAAGGAGGAGAAGTGTATGAATACATTTAACCCCCAAACTGTGAGAATCATATGCAGAAAATTATAAAACACTCCCGAGAGTTAAAGAAGATCTAAATAAATGAGATATATTCCTTGATTATGTATTCAAAGATTCAATATCATTAAGATAGCAAGTTTCCCCAAATTGAGCTATATATTCAATACAACCCCTATAATATCCCAGCATTATTTTATTTCTATTTTTTAGTCTTAAATATTTTTAATTTTTTAAATTCCTGTATAGTTAACATACAATGTTCTATTAGTTTCAAGTGTACAATATAGTGATTCACCAATTCTATATATTACTCAGTGCTCAACAAGATAAGTGTACTCTTAATCCCCTTCACCTACTTCACCCATTCCCCCCACCCACCTCCCCTCTGGTAACCGTATTTGTTCTTTATAATTAAAAGTCTTTTGGTTTGTCTCTTTTTTTTCCTTTGTTCATTTTCTTAAATTCCACATATGAGTGAAATCCTATGGTATTTGTCTTTCTTTGACTAACTTATTTCACTTAACATCACACTCCATAGCTTGTTGCAAATGGCAAGATTTCCTTTTTTTAATGGCTGAATAATATTTCATTGTATATATATATATATATATATACACACCATACCCTCTTTATCCATTCATCTATCAGTGGACATAGGTTGCTTCCATAATTTGGCTATTGTAAATAACCAACATTGTTTTTTAAAATTGACAAGCTGATTCTAAAATTATGTGAAGACATAAGGGATGTAGAATAACCAAAATGATTTTTAAAAAGAAGAAAGTTTGAGGACTTAACTCATTTTAAAAACCTATTATAAAGCTATAGTAATTAAGATGTAGTATTGGCCTAAGGACAGGCAGCTAAATCAATAGAACAGAAATGAGAGTCTAAAAATAAATTGGTCTTTGACAAAGCTGTCAAGGCAATCAGTGGGGAAAGATGAACTTTTCAGCAAATATGCCAAGACAATTGGGTAGCTATATGCAAACCAATGAGCTTTTTCCTTAGGAAAAAGGAAGGAAAAAAACACAAAAACCTCAGTATGGACTCCAGATTTAAGAAAACGTAGGAGAAAATGTGGTGACTTTGGATTAGCAAAGATATGAAACTAAAGGCATGATCCATAAGAGGAAAAGTGTTGAGTTGGACTTTCTTAAAATTTAAAAATTTTTGTTCTTCAAAGGGCAACATTAAGAAAAAAGAAAAGCAAGAGACTGGGAGAAAATATTTATAAATCGTATATCTGATAAAAGTTTTGTATTCAGGGGGTGCCTGGGTGGTTCAGTTGGCTGAGCATCCAACTCTTGGTTTTGGCTAAGGTCATGATCTCGTGGTTGTGGGATCAAGCCCCACATTGGGCTCTGTGCTCAGTACAGAGTCTGCTTCAGATTCTTTCTTCCACCCCCTCTGCCCCTCCTCACTATCTCTCTATCTCTCAAATAAATTTTTTTAAAAAATTTGTATTCAGAATAAAGTAGTTTGTAAATAATTTTTGCAACTCAATTTTAAGAAAACAATCTAGTTTAAGATGGGCAAAAGGTTTGAATAGACATGTCACGTAAGAAGATATATGCCTATCTGGTAATCACATGAAAAGATGATGATTTCTCATCAAAAACCAGGGGAGCAAGTAGGCAGGGAAAAAACATTTTTAAAGTGTTAAAAGAACTGTCAACATAGAATTGTATATTTCATGAAAATATCTTTCAGAAGTGGAAATGAAATACTTTCAAGGAAAGAAAACTAAAATGCATGGGAATAGATTTACTCTAAAACAATTTACTCTAGCGAGTAGCAAGTAGATTTACTCCAAAAGAATTGTTTAAGGAAGTTCTTCAGACAGAAGGAAATGATGACAGAAGGAAACTGGGAACATCAAGAATGAAATAAGACCAATATAAATGGTAAATATCTGGGTAAATATAATAGAAAATTCTTCCCCTTTTGAGTGCTTTAGAATGCCTTTAGTGATTGAAAGTAAAAAACTACATTTTCTGATGGGATTTTCAATGCATGTAATATATGAGACATATATTTATATAGCATAAAGAGGGAAGGTTAACGGGACTTAGAAGGGAGCAAGTTTTCTACATTCCAATTACAATGGCAAAATATTGATTCTAAGTAGACTATGAAGTGTTAAATAATTTATTAATCCCCAAACCAACCACTGGAAGAACTATAGTTAGAGATACAGTCAAATCACAATAAATACATTAAGATAGAAAACTAAAAAATGTTCACATAATCCGAGAGTAGACAAGGAAAAGAGGAACAACAACAACAACAAAGAGCAGAGGGAATAAACACAACACAAACAATAAAATGGTAGACCTTATTCCAGCCATAAAAACTACTTACCTAAAGTGCAAATGGAATAATGATACCAATCAGAAAACAGAAACTGTCAGGATGGATTAAAAATAGAATGATCTAATAATATGCTGTCTACAAGAAATCCACTGCAACTATAATGATGTAGATAATTTAAGAGTGAGAGGATGGAAAAAATATATGATGCAAAACTAATGAAGTTAAAGCTGGAGTGTCTATATTAAAGTCAAAGTTAACTTCAGTGCAAAGACAATTACCAGGGATAAAGGAGGACATTTCATAATGATAAAATGATTGATTTACCAAGAAGACATAACAGCAGTAAATGTGTATGCACATAACAATAGAACTTCCAAATACATGAAGGAAAAATTGAACTGAAAGGTGAAAGAGACAAATCAACAAAGATATATTTAACATTCCTCTCTCAGTAATAAACAGACACTTAATTATAGAGAACAAACTGATGGTTACCAGGGGGGATGGGTTAAATAGGTGATGAGGATTAAGGAGTGCACTTGTGATGAACACCAGGTGTTGTATGGAAGTGTTGAATCACTATATTATATACCTAAAACTAGTATTACACTGTATATTCACTAGAATTTAAATAAAAATTTAAAAAAAGAAAATATATTGAGTTGAATGAAAACACAATATATCAAAAATTATGGGGGTGCCTGGGTGGCTCAGTCAGTAAGCGTCTGCCTTCGGCTCAGGTCATGATCCCAGGGTCCTGGGATCGAGCCCCACATTGGGCTCCCTGCTTGGCAGGAAGCCTGCTTCTCCCTCTCCCACTCCCCCCTGCTTGTGTTCCCTCTTTCACTGTCTCTCTCTCTCTGTCAAAAAATAAATAAAATCTTAAAAAAAAAATTACAGAGTGCTATGGAAATAGTGCTTAGAATTTAATTTGTAGCATTTAGTGCTTACATTAGAAAAGAAAAAAGGTCTCAAATATCTAAGCACTCACCTTAGGAAACTAGAAAAAGTAGAGCAACATAAATCCAAATCAAGCAGAAGGAAGGAAATAAGAGAAGAGAACAATGAAATTGAAAGCTAAAAAAATAAAATATAGAGACAATCAATGAAAACAAAGCTGTTTCTTTGAAAAGATCAGCAATTGATAAACATCTAGCAAGAGTGACAAATAAAAAGAGAAATAAGGTGCAAACTACCAGTATCAGAAATGAGAAAGAGCATATCATTACAGTCTTCCCAGACATTAAAAGGATAACAGAGCAGTGCTACAAAAAACTCTAGACACATATATTCAACAACTTAAATGAAATGGACCAATTCCTTGAAAACCACAAGCTACATAGCCACTTAAGATGAAATCAGGAACTCAAAACTATTAAATGTATTGAATTTTTAGTTTATAACATTCCAAAAAATAAATTGCCAGACTTAGAAGTTTTCACTGGTAAATTTAACCAAACATGTAAGAAAGAAATAACACCAATTCTGCAACCTCTTTCAGAACATATAGGGAGAGGAAACACTCAAAAACTCATTTTATGAGGCAACATTGCCTGATCTGAAACCAAAGATGGTACAGAAAAAGAAAAGTACAGACCAATATCCCTCATGAACATAGACACAAAAATCCTCAAGAAAATATTGGCAAGTTCAACCCAGCAATATATAAAAAGAATAACACACCGTGACCAAAAATGAGTTTTATCCTGGGAATGCAAGATTGGTTCAATATTCAGAAATTAATCAATGTAATCTACTGTATTAATTCTATAGACGAAACCACATGCTTACATCAATTGATGCAGAAAAATCACTTGAAAAAATATAACACCCATTCATGATTAGAAACTCTCAGCAAACTAGGAAGAGAAGGAAACTTCCTCAACTTCTCAACCTATTAAAGGGGACCTATGAAAAAGTTACAGTTAACATTATTCTTAGTGGAAAAATTGAATGCTTTTTCCCCTAAGTTCACGCATAAGGAAAGGATGTCCACTGTTACTATTCAACATCATACTCGGAGTCTTAATGCAATAAGGAAAGAAAAAGAAAAGTTAGGCAAAGAAAAAGAAGAAATAAAATTCCGTTTCAAATGACATCTACATAGAATCATCTGTGTAGAAAATCTCAAAGAATCTATTTCTTAAGTTCTTAGAATTAATGAGTTTGGTGTTGCCAAAGAATAAAAAAAGTCAATCTTATTTCTATACATTAGCAAAGTATAAAAACAAAATTTGAAAACTATTTACAATTGCTCCAAAGAAAATGAAATATTTATATATAAATCTAACAAAACATGTATAGGACCTATATGCTAAAATTACAAAATGCTGATTAAATCAAGGAGGATTGGAAGATGCAAGTATAAATGTCAATTCTCCCCAAATTGATCTATAAACTTAATGTAATGTCAATCAAAATGCCAGGAATTCTTTTGTAGCTATAGACTATCTCATCTAAAATTTATATGAGAAGACAAAGAAACTAGAGTAGCTAAAATAATTTTGAAAAAGTATAAAATTGGAAGAATCACACTATCTGGTTGTAAGTTTTTCTATAAAGCTAAAATAAGGCAGTGTGGCATTCGCACAAAGATAGGTAGATAGATACATCTATGGAACAGAATACAGAGCCCAAAAAATAGATCCACACAAGTATGGTCAGTTGGTTTTTGACAAAGATGCAAAAGAAATTCAATGAAGAAAGGATAGTCTTTCAGGCAGACAGCATTGGTGTTCTAATGAACTTTTATAGATTCTGTCATTGAAGATTTGGCATCCATTGATCACAGGGCCAAACTAACTGCCAAAGTTTACATCTCTCCACCTTCTGGGTTTTGTGGATGCTTGAAAATGATATAACAAATCTCCAACCACAATTCCTGACATCTGTGTTTCTCTTCCTGCCAAATAGGGGCTATCTCCACCTAATAACTTCCTGCCATATAGTAAAAAAAGCTTGTTTTCATGCTTTCCCTCTGCCCCTTCTGCCTCCGACTGACCTTGGTTCTTCTCCCCTGCAGCCCCTTGTGGCATGGCATGCCCACTTCTCTTAGGAATTGTAACTAATAAATTCTTATTTCAATGTCACTGATCTCTCCATGTCCTCACTCAGTCACCTTTATAGATTAAAATTTTATACAATCAAGATAATTGGAAAAAATGGTCATATGTAAGAGAAAAAAAGAACTTCAGCCTAAACCTCATACCTTACACAAAAATTAACTGAAAATGGATCATATATATAAATGTAAAACAATGGGGTATCTTGGTGGCTCAGTTCGTTAAATGTCCAACTCTTGTTTTCAGCTAGGTCATGATCTCAGGGACATGAGATTGAGCCCTGCATTAGGCTCTGGCTGAACGTGAAGCCTGCATAAGATACTCTCTCTCTCCCTTTCCCTCTGCAACACCCCCCCAACTTGCACACGC